>NC_134353.1:461319701-461630535 GCF_048569485.1 Anomaloglossus baeobatrachus
GAGAAAATGGAAGTCTGCGGAAAGAAGCTGTGTACGTCCAAAGTCATCATGGCATCTAGATCAGAAGAAGAATGGGGGGAGACAAAGCAAATCAGGGGAGAAGTCGCCAATACGGTGCCTGGATCTAAGGGAGCATTTATACTGGACAATCCCTGCATTTAAAGGGAATCTGTCACCAGGTTTTGCTCCTCGCCCCTCTGAGAGCAGCATAATGTAGAGACAGAGACCCTGATTCCAGCAATGTGTCACTTACTGAGCTGTTTGCTGTCATTTTGATAAAATCAATGTTTTCTCTGCTGCAGATCTAGCAGTTATACAGAACTCTTGAATATGCTGGACTACCTGCAGCGTGCCAAGTAGTCCTATAATGATAAAATTACTGATTAATCAGCAGTAGATTATCAAAACTACACTGAGCAGGTCAGTAAGTGACACATCGCTGGAATAAGGATCTCTGCCCCTATGTTATGCTGGTCTCAGATTAGAGGGCAAAAACCTGGTGACAGATTCCCTTTAAATGATAGTCGAACATTTGGTTATATGAAGCCGATCGGCAGCTGCTTAATGGCCTGTGACTGCAGACTTGTGAATCCTAATAGCATGCACACAGTGCACTGTCAGGGTTTTTCAGTGCCGGTGGTGAGAGCGGCCGTCATGTGACCACAAGAGTACGATTGGCATACTTCTGGCCACATCTGCATGAGGATTTAGTCTGACTTATTGGTAGGGTACGTTATCAATTTAAGTGCTTAGAACAGCATGAACACCAGCTATGGCCCTGACGCTGCCCTTAACCGTACCAGTCTGCGCATGCACGCTGCAATTTATTTTTTTTCTTCAGACCACTCGGTCTAAGGACAAAATCGTACATGTGCACTGCCTCATTGGATAACATTGGTTTGAGTGCGATCCAATATTTTGTTGGATCGCACTTGGACCAAATATACAATTGTCTACACAAGCTATTAGGCTGCGACACCATAGTTGTAAATCTGGTTACCTGGTTAGGGACCCACTCAGAAGTTTCGCCCCCTCACAGCCTTACTGTGTTTAAGTAAACTGATAGGACTTTATTTAGAAAGGCACACAACTGTCTATATAAGACCTCACAGTGCATGTCAGACCAAATGAGAATCATGAGGTCAAAGGAACTGCCAAAGGACATCAGAGACAAAATTGTGGCAAAGCACAGATATGGCCAAGGTTACAAAAGAATTCTGCAGTACTGAGGATTCCTAAGAGCACAATGGCGTCCATAATCCTTAAATGGAAGGACTCTTCGTAGACCTGGCCGTCCAGCCAAACTGAGCAATCAAGGGGGAAGAGCCTTGGTGAGAGAGGTACAGAAGAACCCCAAGATCACTGTGGCTGAGCTTCAGAGATGTAATAGGGAGAAGGGAGAAAGTTCCACAAAGTCAACTATCACTGCAGCCCTCCACTAGTCGGGCCTTTATGGCAGAGTGGCCCGATAGAAGCTTCTCCTCATTGCAAGATATGAAAGCCTGCATAGAAATTGCAAAAAAAAACACATGAAGGACTCCCAGACTGTGAGAAATAAGATTCTCTGGTCTGATGAGACAAAGGTAGAACTTTTTGGTGATAATTCTAAGTGGTCTGTGTGCAGAAAACCAGGCATTGCTCATCACCTGCCCAATACAATCCCAACAGTGAAACATGGTGGTGGCAGCATCATGCTATGGGTGTGTTTTTCAGCTGCAGGGGACAGGACGACTGGTTGCAATTGAAGGAAAGATTAATGCGGCCAAGTACAGAGATATCTTGGAAGAAAAGCTCTTCCAGAGTGCTTTTGACCTCACACTTGGCCGAAGGATCACCTTCCAACAAGACAGTGACCCTAAGCACACAGCTAAAATAACAAAGGAGTGGCTTCAGAACAACTCTGTGACCATTCTTGACTGGCCCAGCCAGAGCCCTTGACCTAAACCCAATTGAGCATCTCTGGAGAGATTTAAAAATGGCTGTCCACCAAAAGTTCACCATCCAACCTGACGGAAGTTGCGAGGATCTGCAAGGAAGAATGGCAGAGGATCCCCAAATCTAGGTGTGAAAAACTTGTTGCATCATTCCCAAGGAGACTCATGGCTGTACTAGCTCAAAAGGGTGCTTCTACTCAATACTGAGCAAAGGGGCTGAATACTTATGACCATGTGATATTTCAGTTTTTCTTGTTTAATAAATTTGCAAACATTTCTACATTTCTGTTTTTTTCTGTCAAGATGGGGTGCAGAGTGTACATTAATGAGAGAAAAAAAAATAATTTTTGAATTTACGAAATGGCTGCAATGAAACAGAGTGAAAAATTTAAAGGGGTCTGAATACTTTCTATACCCACTGTAATGAGTGGGCCAGGAAGTGAATGAGTCGAAAGTCTATGTCTGCACACTGTCTTTTACTGCATTTTTGGTGAAATTTTGTGGTCACAAAGGTGCAACCAAATGCATGCATTTCCTTCTCCCAGCAAAGTCTATGAGATTTCGATTTTGCTGTCTGCACAGTGAATCTTTTTTTTTTTGTTGCGTTTTTGAAGATCCAGCATGTCAATTCTTTTTGCGTTTTCTCCCTGTGTTTCTCACTAGTGATGGGAGGAATGGCAGATCAATCCCCTGCAGACTCGGGGTTGGTGGGGGATTGATCCCTGGTATCCGCTCAAATGCTGGTCTCCATGTAAAGTCCATGGGGACCGGAATCTGGCGCAAAGGGGTAGGAGGCAGCGCTTCATACTTACAGAGTCACTTGCGCAGCTGTCACACTGCTCCTACTGCTGCTCATTCACTTCTTGGGCCGCTTATTACCTTCATTGAATATGCACTGCTTCCCCTGCCCACCAGCGTCTGTGATTGGTTGCAGTCAGACGCGCCCCTACGCTGAGTGACAGCCTGTCAGATGCTTCCAATTACAGATCCCGATGTGCGGGTCTATACTGTACAGTAATATAAATAAAATTGGCGTAGGGTCCCCCCATATTATGATACCCAGCACAGATAAAGCCATGGCTACAGGCTGCAGCCCCTAGCCATGCACTTATCTTGACTGAGTATCAAAATAGGAGGAACTGCATGCAGTTGTTTTTTTTTATGTAAAGATATCATTTTAAAAAATGGAATGCAGTCTCTCCAATTTTGATGCCAAGCCAAGATAAACCCAACAGCTGGGGGCTGGTATTTTCAGGTTGAAGACACCCATGGTTATTGGGTGCCCCCACCCTAAAAATATCAGCCTGCAGCCGCTTGGAGTCCATTAAATGCGACAGTCCTGGCACTTCCCGAATGCCCTAGTGCGGTAGACATCGAGGTAATAAGAAGTTAATGGCAGGCCACAGCTGCCACTAAGCCCTAGATTAGTAATGGGAAGAGTCTCTGAGACTCCCACATTACTAATCTGTCAGTTAAAGTAAATAAACATAAACACCCCAAAAATCCTTTATTTGAAATAAGACAAAAAAAGCACCTTACAGTGGGAGGTCATGTTTTATGGTGCTCGCTGTGAGTTTCAGATGTAGCAGAGCTAAATCATACTGGGACCTCGTGTGGATTACGTCAGACCTGCAGGGGTGTTTTGGAGGTTAATAAAGGGGTGAAAGGGTGCTTTTTTTCCCGTCTTTTATTTCAAATAAATGATTTTTTGGGTATTTGTGTTTATTTTGTTTTACTTACAGATTTGTAATGGGAGGGGTCTCATAGACGCCTTCCATTACTAATCTAGAGCTTAGTGGCAGCTGTGGGCACGTTTGTGAAAATCCGACGTGTGAATGAGGCCCAAGTAGTAAGCTTGGAAGACACCTTTTATTTGCCACTTTATAAAGTGTTTTACACGTCAGACATTATCAATGACTTGTTGACCTTAAACATAAAATGCAAATGTTTAAAGAGAACCTGTGATGTAAAAAAACCCAAAAACAACAACACACTATTAAGCTGCAGATATGGAGTTAATCTGCAGGTTATGAATGTTGTGAACCTGTGCAGCAACAAAACTGAGAGCTCCGCTGCTGGTAGGAAGTTAACTATTTCTCCTAGCTGCTTTGGGCTTTCAGTAACAGAGGTGAAAGCCCTGTGCATGTCCCTGGCAGTGCCTGGTTGTCTGTAGCCCCGCCCTTGGCTATCAACAAATGCCAGGGGTGCGGATACAGCTGACACGCCTCCTGGCAGCAAGGATCTCCTTTCGGGAACCAGGCAGCTTCACAATGCAGATTAAAGGCTGCTTTACACGCTACTATTTATCTGACGATCTCTTAAACGATGTGACACGCCCAGATCGTAGTTACGATTTTCCGAGATCGCACATAGGTTGTTTATTAGCGGTCACACATAACGATCTCAAAAACGACGCAACATCGTTCAACGATATATTGTTTGACCAAGGTGGTCGATTTGATGTTGTTCGTCGTTGGCAGGGTGTCAAACGTACCAATATGTCTTCTAAGATCCAAACAAACAATATTTTGAAATGAACGACGTGTCAACGATCAACGATTTTCAACCTATTTGCGATCGTACGGAGTCGCACGTAGGTGTCACACGCAACGTCGTCGCTAACGATGCCGGATGTGCGTCACGGGAACCGTGACACCGTCGACATATCGGCAGATAAATCGTAGCGTGTAACGCCACCTTAACTCTTCATTTTTTTACATGACAGGTTCCCTTTAAACGTAAACACCCACAAAACTTATTTGAATACTGGTTTAGTTCACAGGTTGTCTAAAGTGTACCTGTCTTTTCAGACTAAGTGGTCATGAGTGTATATGAAGAATAACACTGGTCATTAGATGACGTATCTTGCATTTTTCACCAATTTTCTCTCATTTTCTAGTTGGCACAGTATAAAGGCTGTATGATGTTTACCATACACTGTAAACATCCTCATGAGGACTTCCTGCTCTCTTTTGTCTATGCAGATTTCCCCCACGCCAAAGCAAAAGGCATTATAGAGCAGTACTGAGCAGGACAGCTGCGTGTCCATGACTTAATAAAAGACAGCAGCTTTAGACTGGGATATAACCCTTTTACTCACTGCCCATGGGAAGTGGTCCTCCGGACAGACATGTGCAGCCGTGCTAGGTAGTTTCTGGAGTTAAGGTACTGTCACACTAAGCAACATCGCTAGCAACATCGCTGCTGAGGCACGACTTTTGTGACGTAACAGTGATGTTGCTAGCGATGTTGCTGTGTGTGACATCCAGCAACAACCTGGCCCCTGCTGTGAGGTCGCTGGTTGTTGCTGAATGTCCTGGACCATTTTTTAGTTGTTGCTCTCCCGCTGTGAAGCACACATCGCTGTGTGTGACAGCGAGAGAGCAACAACTGAATGTGCAGTGAGCAGGGAGCCGGCTTCTGCAGATGCTGGTAACCAATGTAAATATTGGGTAACCAAGAAGCCCTTTCCTTGGTTACCCGATATTTACCTTCGTTACCAGCGTCCGCCGCTCTCACGCTGTCGGCTCCCTGCACACATAGCCGGACTACACATCGGGTAATTAACCTGATGTGTACTCTGGCTAGGAGTGCAGGGAGCCAGCGCTAAGCGACGTGCACTGGTAACCAAGGTAAATATTGGGTTGGTTACCCGATATTTACCTTAGTTACCAAGCGCAGCATCCCTTCCACGCGTCGCTGCTGGCTGGTCACTGGTTGCTGGTGAGATCTGCCTGTGTGACAGCTCACCAGCAACCCGTGTAGTGACGCTCCAGCGATCCCTGCCAGGTCAGGTTGCTGGTGGGATCGCTGGCGCGTCGCTTAGGCCGGTTTCACACATCCGGCTTTTTACCGTTTTGCCGGATCCGGCGCTCTCCCGTACAGATAATACAGTACAATGACAGCGCTGTAACTTCCGGGTCACATGCGCCGGTCACATGACAGCATGTGACCAGTGCTTGTTGCGCTGTCATTGTACTGTATTAACTGTACGGGAGAGCGCCGGATCCGGCAAAACGGAAAAAAGCCGGATGTGTGAAACCGGCCATAGTGTGACGGTACCTTTACTCTCCTGAGGCTGATTGCATTCAGACCATAGCTATGAATAACCTTTATACAGACACAAAAAGGATTGCTTAATTAATAGATATGCTACCTCACACTACGTTACAAAAGTAACATTCAACAGCAGAAGCTTTGTTTAGTAAACCAGGACAAAAGACCTGCAGATCCCATAGCAGGTACTACATCACTTAAATTGTACTACCAAAAGACCCATGGCTTCACACGCAAATATGTTAAATTGTTGGTTGCGCATGCATGCAGTAAAATGTTAAGTTTCACTCTGAAGTTGACATCTCCAGTGTTTAAAATTTGTTTATTTCAACTCTTTTTTATTAGTTTGGCATTTATAGTTGTTTATTTGTACAAATTTGTTGTATCACTGAGGTGAACAAGAACTACTTTTTCAACAAATTATATATACCGTACATATCTACACACACAATCAGAAAAACTGACAATTTTGCAGTGGTCTCTTAATGTTTGCCAGAGCTGTATGTATGTGTATGTGTATATATGTATGTGTGTGTATAATATAATATACCGTATGTGTGTCCTGAAGGATTTCAAGTTTGTCATAAAAACTGCCTCAGACTGTTCAAGTTGTTCATAGCAACCAATCAGAGCTCCGCTTTCAGTTTCCCTCAGCAGATTCAATACTGAAAGCTGCACTCTGGTTGCTATAGGCAACCAGAGCAATCTTACGGTGAGGCAATTTTCATAAATGAGGCCCCAGTTACTTCTGCAGTTACTATAGGCAACCAGAATGATCTTTCTTCTAGGCAATTCTCATTAATAATGCCCGTTACTTCTACAGTGGCTATAGGCAACCAGAACGATATTACTGGAAATGCCTCAAAATAAGGCAATGAGACTCAGTAGGGTGTGTGGTGGCTTCCACGTGCCTGTATGACTTCCTTACAATGACGCTCCTGATTAAAGATGAGTGAACCTTTGGAGGTTCGGTTCTCTTGCAGCAAACGAGCTTAGCTCCACAGGCTCGAGCTTGACCCAAACCCTGGATCAAGTCACTGATTGGCATTTTGAGACTTCGCCTACATACAGACATCCATTAGTAGAATACTTCCAGGGGAGGGTGGGCAGGCTACTTCAAACTTTTTTTTTTTGTTGTGGCACACTACATCCGATCACGCTGTTACCCCCAATGTGTACTCTTCGAACTCTGCAAGCGGATCACACTGGGCCGAACACCAAGTGTACCTGAGCACAGCGTTGCTCGCACGAGTTTTGTTCGCACAAACGGCATTCACTCCTCGAACCTTGATTTTTAAATTTGGTGTTCTGTTTGAAAACCAAACCTCAGGTTCGCACTCATTTCTACTCCTGATAAGGTGGGGATGTTCACTTTAGGGATATTCTCCCAGACCTGTATTAAAGCATCAGTTAACTCCTGGACAGTCTGTGGTGCAACGTGCAGTCAGTGGATGAACGAGACATGATGTATCAGATGTGCTTGATTGGATTCAGGTTTGGGGAACAGGCAAGCCAGTCCATAGCATCAATGCCTTCATCATGCAGGAACTGCTGACACACTTGCACCAGATCATGCATTGGAAGGAACCCATGGCCACTACACCTGCATATGGTCTCTTAATGGGTCTGAGGATCTCATCCTGGTACCTAATGGCAGTCAGGGTACCTTTGCCCAGCAGATGGAAGGCTGTGCAGCAATCTAAAATGCCTTTCCACACCATTACTGACCCACTTCTAAACCCGTGGCACTGTAGGATGTTGCAGGCAGCAGAATGTTCTCCACAGCATCTCCACATCTGTCCAAGTCTGTCACATGTGCTCTGTGAACCTGCTCTCATCCGTTTAGAGCACTGGGTGTCAATGTTGAATCTGCCAGTCTTGGTGTTCTCTGGCAAATGGTAATTACCCTGCATGGTGTTGTGCTGTAAGGATAACACCCACTTGTTGACATCAGGTCCTCATACCGCCCTCATGGAGTCTGTTTCTGACAGTTTGTACAAAGAAAGAACAATACTGTACAACGACTCAATTGCAAAAACACTTGAATTTTATTCATATAGAAAAATTTAACAAATAGCAAATAGTAAAAGCGATAAAAAGTAGAGACAGATGGTTTGTGCCACCAGGTGGCGCTCTCACCACAACATACGGCAGGCAAAAGTACCTGTGCAAAGGTAATATTAACATGTACACAGCCTAAGGCTCACCCATAGAAAAGGTGGCCCAAGGTAGGGTACATTACAAAATAGGTAAAGATGCAAAAAACCGCTGATCCAAGACACCAAGGAATCAATTTGAGGATGTGGTGGGAACCCTGAACCCCGACCTATAGGTTTCGTTGATGATTCTTCTTCCGGGGGTTGACCCCCGGAAGAAGAATCATCAACGAAACCCACCCCCGGAAGAAGAATCATCAACGAAACCTGACCCCCGGAAGAAGAATCATCAACGAAACCTATAGGTCGGGGTTCAGGGTTCCCACCACATCCTCAGGTACGGTAATAGTACAGCTGCTGATCTAGGGATATATTTCCAGCCATTAGGCAAATTGATTCCTTGGTGTCTTGGATCAGCGGTTTTTTGCATCTTTACCTATTTTGTAATGTACCCTACCTTGGGCCACCTTTTCTATGGGTGAGCCTTAGGCTGTACATGTTAATATTACCTTTGCACAGGTACTTTTGCCTGCCGTATGTTGTGGTGAGAGCGCCACCTGGTGGCACAAACCATCTGTCTCTACTTTTTATCGCTTTTTCTATTTGCTATTTGTTAAATTTTTCTATATGAATAAAATTCAAGTGTTTTTGCAATTGAGTCGTTGTACAGTATTGTTCTTTCTTTGTTTATTCATTTATCTGTATATGGCTCTATCCATATTTAAAAGATGGCACGGGATTGGTCGTGTCTTTTGGTATTTTGTACTCTGTCATTTTGTGCAGACACATGGATATTCGTGGGCTGCTGAAGGTCAATTTGTAGGGCTCTGGCACTGCTGCAGTGCTTCTCCTTGCACAAAGGAGGAGTTAGCAGTTTTTCTGCTGGGGTATTGCCCTCCTACAGTCCCCTCCACATCTCCTAGTGTACTGGTGTGTCTCCTAATATCTGCTCCATGCTCTGGACACTGCTGACAGACACAGATAACCTTCTTACCACTGCTAGTATTGATGTGCTATCCTGGAGGAGCTGCACTACCTGAGTAACGTCTGTGGGTTGTAGACACCGCCTCATGCTAACCCTAGGGATGAGAGCAATGACAAAATGCAAAAGTGACCAAAACAACAGCCAAAAAAGATGAGAACAGAGAAATGTTCTGTGGTCACCACCTGCAGAATCACGCCTTGAGGGTATGTGCGCACGTTGCTTTTTACCTGCTTTTTAGCGGCTTTTTCTTCTGCGCTGTTTAATGCCAAAATGGATGTGTTCTTCTATTCAAGCAAAGTCTATGGGAATTTGGGTTTCTTGTTCACACTATGTTGTTCAAAATGCTGCCTTTTTGTGGCAGAACTTTGGTCAAAAACTCAGCTTTGCAGTGCAAAACCCAAATGGCAAAAACAATTGACATGTTGCTTCTTTGAAAAGCTGAGTTTTTGACCAAAGTTCTGCCACAAAAAGGCAGCATTTTGAACAACATAGTGTGAACAAGAAACCCAAATTCCCATAGACTTTGCTTGAATAGAAGAACACATCCATTTTGGCATTAAACAGCGCAGAAGAAAAAGCAGCAAAAAAGCAGGTAAAAAGCAGGTAAAAAGCAACGTGCGCACATACCCTTATAGTGGGTCGTCTAGCTAATTGCTAATTATTTCTACCTGTTGTCTGTTCTATTTGCACAATAGCAGGAGAATTACAATCAGTGTTGCTTCATAGCTGGACAGGTTGATTTCACAAAAGTATGGTTCACTTGGAGTTAAACACAATGTAAGTGTTCCCTTTATTTTTTTGAGCAGTGTATATATAGATTAGGATTGGAATAAAACACATGGAAATTTGTAAGCAAATGTTATTGGCATGCAAGAAGATGCAGTATAGCCAAACACACAAAATGAGAACTGTGGAAACAGTCTAGTCATAGGCAGGGCACGTGGAGCTCTATTAGTTAACCTAACTAGAAGGAACTACTATTCAGATCCAGCTGATTGCTCGTTAAGGTAATGCTCCTTGGGGGGGGGGGGGGGGGGGGTTGGTACCATTGGGAAAACAATTCCAATAGCTGAGATAAAAAAAGAAAAAAAATACAAATTCTATTCCTGTAGGTATATGAACATTTCTAAGCCAACTAGACGAAATGATGTATTAAACCTAGCTTTCAGAAGTACAAGACTTTATCACGTATGTAACTTAAGTGGACTTAAAGAAATTATGTTGAAAAGCAAGCTTTAAGTTAGCTATTAAAATTATGAAAACTAAAAGACTTCTTGGTTATTTTATTGTGAGATGAGAATTATGCCTGGAATAATGATTCAAGTTATTAGATAAACCAGATGTAGACAACAGAGTTTCAAAATGGTTCTTCCTCACTAGTGAAGAGACTCTCAAAATAAGAAAAATAAAATAAAAAGTATAGCATAACCGAAGATCAGCGCCATCTGTGGTTTGGGCAAAAAAACTTGAGGATAGGTGGCACTGTGAGACAGAAAACTCCATTCTGAGAAGAATTGTGCAGGGCTAACCAGTGAACACAATGCAGGCCCTAATTGAGATTTTGTATTCCTTGAAATATGTATTCAGATTAATGAGGGATCCATACACCATTGAACTTCTCTTTAAAATTAAAAACCAAAACTCAGAATGAAAACCTCAGACAACACTATAGGAAGATATTCCAATTTCAAACAATTTATTTTAAAGGAGTACAGTATGAAAATCAAATTCCAGTGTGCATCTGAGCAACAGTAGAGCACAAGGGACAAGAGCCAAAGCATTTAGGAGAGAAAAAAAAAAACAAGGTGAGGAGGAAAAAAAAAAAACCAAAAAACACTTTACCAAGTGGCTAACAAAGAAAATCTGTCTACATTAGTTTGAACAAGCTGCAAAATTTGATTGCTTTATGCCCCAAAATAAAATTTAAAAAAAAGGTCATGCTCGGAAGTCTTTTTTTTTCCTTTTTTTCTGTTAAGTAATGACAACTTCAATCTCTCTGTAATGACTGCTTCAAATCTGTTGGGAGGTTTATCCAGATCACAAGTGTATGTCACACGCTGGTATTCTGATCTATATTGGAAATCACTTTCATAAAAAGGTACAGTATTTAATTTTCTTCGAAGAGACTGTCTTGCATATAGCAGTCCCATATTCTCTACAACCTGTACCATCCTTGAATCATGTAGAGACATCTCAGTAAGGGCTGTTTCACACATCCGGCATTTCGCCAGATTACCGGATCCGGCACACTGTAGTACAGTGTAATACAGTACAATGGCATCGCGGCAAGCTCCGGTCACATGCTCTGGTCACATGACAGCATGTGACTGGAGCTTGCCGCGATGCCATTGTACTGTATTGCACTGTACTGGAGTGTGCCGGATCCGGTAATCCGGCGAAATGGTTGATGTGTGAAACAGCCCTAAAAATGTCCATAAATAACTTGTACTCCCTGCTCCCTCCCCCTCAAAGAAACCCCCCCAAAAACTAAAAAACAGCTAAAATGAAATAAAGCAATAGCTACAATAAGACCTCTCCGTAGGGACAGAACGGTTGCTTTGAGAAATGGGAAGCTTAGGTGTCACATGAATTTGCAGCTGAAGCAAAAATATGAATGTTCTATAATAAGGAATGCTTAGGAACATATACAGAAGTCCTTATTAATTCTCACACAGCATGGATCCACAATAGTTATTTCAATGAATACATGTAGTAAATCACATTCCTTAACATAGCAGAGCAACAATACATTTACCAGTGTCTGTCCTTGCAAAACAAAAAATAAATAAAAAAATAATTGAGATAAAAAAAAATGAAAAACAAAAAGGCAGGGAGGCAGAATTTTATGTTGGTTGGCGATAACCACGACTTTGGCACTTTTACTTAAGTAAAAACAATGGCAAAATGTAGTCATGAATTTGTGAAATCGATGTAGATAGCAGATGAAGAGGCAGGAAAATAAAAACACCATAGAAAAGCGCCCTCTTTGCGTCTTTTATCCTCTTACGACAGACACCACTCTCATGCACAGAAAGGGATAAAGACTGGGTACTGGATTTATTATTTCAGAATTTCTTTACACAGTGCAACATGAAACCGCAATGTGGGGGAGAGGGGGCTGGCATGTCACAATAATTACAAGTGCATATTAAAAAACATATATTATATATATATAATGTACATCATATAAAACAGCTGTGAAACAGAGAAAACTTATAAGACAAAAGGTGATGGCAAAGCTCAAATGGAGCAAACTGCCAGAGAGGCAAAATCAAAAAACACTTAAAAAAAAATAAAAAATAAAATGTGAACATAGTGATAAAACTGGAGGCATTGATAGTGTATCTAGGTTATGTCATCCCTAATCCTTAGCAGGAAGCAAGGGTCATCAGGGTCAGCTTCACAATGTGTCCATGGCCACAAGATACACAAGCTGAGGATTGCATTCTGAAGCAGATCAAAACAGAATACTGTACATTGTCTGGAAAGAATGGCTTCAAAAATACTTGAAGGGTTTTCAATGATCAAGAAAAGGAAAAACAATTGGGGGTTGGCAAACAATAAAAGCAGCACTACTTATCGATTAAATGCGCAACACGCATTTAAAATGGTGAGTGATGCTTCTTTTATTGCATTTACACTCTATTGCACTTGTTATTTTATTGATCATTGAGGATCCCTTTACATAGGAAATGAAAAATAAAAATCATCGCAAAAGACATTTACTCTTATGCTTTCATACAATACTTAGATTGCTGGTTGTGACAATAAAACAATTCGGGTCAGGAATCAAATCTGATAGTCAGTACCCTAAAAATCTGCCTGAAGTATCCTGCCATAGTCCAGGAAAGGAGTGGCACAACAACAATCTATAGGGTAGATGTCTATGATCTGTGGCTCTCAATCCAAGGCAACCTACCATCCTCAGCATGACCTGACAGCTGTAGGCCTTCAGACTATGCTGGGACCTGTAGGTTTCCAGTAACTAGAAAGCAAGAATGGAGAATGTTGCTTTAAACGTTCAGCGTAACGGAATAAAAATGTAAAAGGTTGATAAGAAAAGGAGTTGATAATACTGGCTAAGCAATGACACTTAAGACATGTCAAGGGGGATGACATGGTTTTAACTATGGAATATATCTAAAGCATCTTTTCTTTAGACTCCTCTGTTATCCCTATTAGAAATGTTTGAATTAATTGACCAATGGGTGCTACCAGTTGGGGGTGTGTCCTTACATTGTCCAATCAGAGCTGTCGATGTGTCACACTCCACTGACAATATGAATGGGAACACCCAGTTGTCAATTCACTTCATACAGTTCTAGTAGGAATGACCTACAGGAAAGGTCAGAGATTAAAGGGGTATTCCCATCGCCAAGATCCTATCCTAATATGTAATAGTAATAACAATAATGTTAGCAAATACCTCCAATTAGAAACGTAGTACAGTGGAACCTCGGATTATGAGTAACTTTGTGTGCGAGTATTTCGCTATATGAGCAAAGCTTGCTGTAAATTTGTAACTCAGTTTACCAGCAAGCTTTGCTGTACAAGCAAATACTCACCGCACACACTTCCGGTTCCATACTTTAACCGCGCTCTGACCCGCTCTTGCAGTCCACACAAACATACACACAAACACATCCTGTACCGGCGAACTACAAGAACCGGGAGGCCGGAGATGGAACGGAAGGTAAGCATAGTGAGTGAGTGAGTGAGTGAGTGAGTGAGTGAGTGAGTGAGTGTGTGTGTGTGTGTGTGTGTGTGTGAGATGGCACAATAGGGGACCAGGATGGGACATTGAACAAGTTGTGGAACAAATTGTCTGAGCTGCAATTATTTCCTAAGGGAAATCTTGCTTTGCTAGATGAGTAACTTGGTTTACAAGCGCACTCCCAGAACGGATTGTTCTCGTAAACCAAGGTTCCACTGTATAGTTCTTCTGATTCACTATGTTGGTTACCTAATGTGCAGGGCATTGCAGGACCTTAGGTATTGCATGGTTACCTATGCATTTAGTCACCAGTTAGTTTCTAGAGGTCATAACCATGGATACCTAAGGTCGTGTAATGCCCTGCACATGAGGTAAGTGACATAGCTAATCAGGAGAACTATACTACATTTCTAATTGGAGGAATTTGCTAATATTATCATTACTCCTACTACATATTGGGATAGGGTCTTGGATATGGGAATTCCCCTTTACAGGAAAGATGCCATAGAATTACTTCATGAGGAATACAAGTATTTAATTAATCAGGCATGTCCTCTTTAATTTAGCATTCATACTGAACTTTCTGAAATACTTGAGAGTGATACTTAATCTCCAATAGATATCTATGAAATAATAAAAAAAAAAAATCTAAAAAGTACCATTAAAATATGTTCCCATATCTCAACTGGAATCTCCCATGCTGTGGAGCAGAAGCCGACCTCTCCGGAAAGAGTCCTACCATTTATATTCATAAGGCACATTACAACTTTGCAGAAAGCAATAATGCAGCTGAGACCGTGCAGAACAGTCTCTTGACCAAATTCAGCAGCAAATCGTCAGCTTATTAGAAAGAGGTCAGTTCTAGATGGAATATAACAAAATAATACCTTCATTAGAAGAGCAACGGGTTTAATTAGTGGCCTGGGGTCCGCTGGGTCTCCATTATGGAAGAATTCTGGAGCTAGCAGGCTTTCTTATTAACTAGAACTACATTTTTTGCAGCCAGTTTTCGTAAAGGACAGCACATTACGCTAAACTTGCTCAACACTAGATAGTAAAACCTCCGGCAGCAAGAATCCATTTTTATTTAGTGCAAATAGGCTTTGCGAATGTTAAAGTTGCTACCTCAGTCCATATACGAGGTGGACTGGGAGACAAAGGAGAACACTTCTGACTTCTCTTATATTGAACGTAGTGATACATTTCGATACTGTAGTGTATTGTATGCTCATTGCCCCTTAGTGTTATGGTAAATGGCAAGAAAGTGCATAAAATACATAAGGTATTTCATCCTTTCTGCAAGGTCTGCACTCTATGACACAGACTATCTGCTCCATCGAGGCCTATTAAAAAAAAAAAAAAAAAAGTAGGACACATCACTGGCACATGTGCAAAAGGTATGTATACACACACGAGAACAATGGTGTAACAGAGCCAAATATGTCAGCGAAGCACAGAAGAGTTCCACTATTAAGCTACAGAATAACATTGATTAGCATGTTATCCCAAAGCACATTACAGCTTAGTGACTAATTCAGCTCTGCTACATCCATACATAGCGTTTCCACTGTAAGTGAGTCTAAGGGAGTGCCAGCCATCTATGGTGTTGTGCTTTTACATGTCATGGAATGCTTTGACAACATAATATCCTTCCGTTTTACAGCAATGGGCGCGTTCTCATCAATATAACGTCTCTATCCTACCATCAAGATAAATCTTTATAAAAATTCCAACATATTTAGAATACAAAGGCATTGCTCATTTAACGGAGGGCTCGTCCCGATTATCTGAAACCCTTCTTAAGATCATGAAGAATTAGTACAATCAATGTTGCTTAGTGTAAAATTACTTCCCATTTCTGCTTTTTAGTATTAAACGGCATGCTATTAAGATTAACACGTTAGCGTGTTGGGAATTCATGGGTGTCAGCAGGAGCTTGCTGTGTTGTAAGGATGATAGATTTAACATCTCTTGACTATACAGTCCTATGCGTAAATTGAAGAATTTGTAGTGTCTCGTTAAAATTATACAAAACAGAAAAATTATATCAAACAGAATAAAAAAAAAAAAAAAGAAGTACAATCCCAAATATATAATCGGAAATGACGTAAAGAATTTCCCTGCAGGGGCCACCAGCAGAATATAGGCTGCCAGACAGAACATAGTCACTCTACTGTAAAGGCAGAAACTCTAATATAGCACTTCATTAGGGAAATGCAATCGGTGCAACATACGTAGGTCATCTCCAAACAGGGGGCTTTCCGGTGAATTAGGCTTAGAGGACAGGTGGAAAATTTGTCCATAACACGTACATATCCTATATCCGAAGACCTCATAGGCACACCACGGAGGAGGTGCACAAATCCCTACAGCTCTGTACTACAGGTGCAGGGAAGAGGACCTCAGTAGTATGGTATAGGATGAAAGATGGCCATTAGTGATGAATAAATACTAAATATTTGGATTATTCATACTGAATACCTACGGTAGTACTATTCCAGTATTTGTCATGAATAACAAACCTAAAACAAGTCAAAGGGGGACCCAAGCATTTTTCCAGGAAATCTTTAGAAAAATGCTTGAGTTCCCCATTGATTTGCATTAGGTTCGTTATTTATGACAAATACTGGAATAGTACTCGGTGCCTGAATATTTAGTATTTGCTCATCACTAATGGCAATCATTTTGTGATTTAAATAGTGTCAAAATAGAAACTCATTACACTTCCACATGCATCGGATTGCATAATGTAGCCCCATAAACTTCTATGGGCATTGCACAACCTTTTAGGCCTCCTTCACACATTTGTGTCTCCGGTACGTGTTTGGTCCGTTTCCTCACATGCCGGAGACACAGGCATGCGTAGACCCATTAAACTCAATGGATCTGTGCTCACGTGTGTGTTTTTCCATGGACTGTGTGGAGCATACGTGTGACCGTGTGCTCCACATGTAGACATGTCCATTTTTCTCCAGCATCACGGGTGTCACACGGAACGCACGGATGTGATCTGTGTGACACACACCGGAGAAATCATATGTGTCTGAATTAAAAAAAATTCTGTACTCACCTTCTCCAGTGCTGCTGTCTCTGCCGCTGCCGTCACTTGCTTCCAACCCCCCGCTCATTATGCTCATCGCATATTCACTCCACTGCGGGCTGGAAGCAGCAGCAGTGGTGGAGTCAGCAGGACTGGAGACCACAGACAGCAACGCCAGGGACAGGTGAGAAGAAAGTTCCCATTCTCCATGTGTTATCGGATAACACACGGAGAAAACACGTGTGCCATAAACACGGCACACGGAGGGCAATACACACTTTTGACACGTCCGTGAAAAACGTGTGTGGTTTTCACGGACGTCTGAAAGAGGCCTTAGGTTGTATGGAGTCAGAAATGTGGTGCCGTTTATAAGGCCTAAGGAAGACGGGAAGTTATTGCTACGGCCAACTCCTCCACTCGACAACTTTTAGATCTAGAAATGTAGACTACATTACGGCTTATGTTTACCCCATGGCAGTTTACAACTTTGAAGTTTGCAAATGACACCTCTCTACAAAACGCGACTGAAATCAATAATTACGGGGAAACTACGTTTCCATTGGGAAAGATATGCTCAAAATAAAAAATAAAACTATATATATTTATATGAGATACAATATACAAACTCACACACGCACAACCGATCATCCCTAGAAAGAATACATATGTTAGCCCTGTCATTTGTTTTATCAGTTAAAACCTGCAATGCGATTCAACGGCATTGACAGAACAAGATCATTTCATTGAGGAATGATTGCAGGAGCAACCAAGTAACACAAACCTGGAGGCAAATGAACTGTGGCTGTGAGGGCAGGTAGGAACAAGTGTGTATAGACGGGAGGAACTGTCCTCTGCTCACCTCACTCATTGGAAAAGAAGACAGCTCCGTAGAAACTATTTAAAATACATATATGTATATATATATATATAAAAAATAAGAAAAATCACTTGAATTGTTACGACTTCTATCAAAGGCAGACTTACAGCATTGTGCTGCATTTTCACTAATTTGCCAAAAAAAAATAAAAATAAAATCACCAATTTTACAAAAAAGAAAAAATTAAAAAGAAATAAAAAAAAAAACAAACAAAAAAAGAAGAAGAAAACAAAATGTCAAATTCTGGTAGTAATAAGGGGTTACTACACTGTATAGTAGAAGGTTGCGGGGTCAGGTCACACCAGGTTGTACTCTTTCAGGTTTAGCTGTAGGATGGTGTCTTTGACAGCAGCAAAAACAAAGCGGATGTTCTCTGTGTCTGTGGCACAGGTGAAGTGTGAGTAGATTATCTTATCACTGTCAGGATTCAGATCCACAAACATTTTCAGAATGAATTCACGAGCAGTCGTTGCATCTCGCTGGGGACCTAATGCACAAGTGAATGAAAGACAAAAGCAAACATGATGAGAAAAATTACAAACAACCATAGATCTGACCACAGCGGCAGACGCCTTCCTATAGAAGCCAGAAGTGCATACAACCGATTTCTAGGCCTGCTCTGTTATCGGAGCAAATGTCACTACGCAGGGAGGGTTAGGCTATGTGCCCACGGGACAATGTACCCGCGGATATTTCTGCAGGTTTCCCGCAGCTGCTCCCCGGAATCCGCAGCTTTCCATTGCTGTGGGTTCCGAGCTTTATTGTTGCGGTAAACTTGCGGGACAAGTGTGGAAATACCTGCGGAAGTCCCGCCCTGTATCTCCATAGTGGAGGAGCGGGAATTCCGCAGATATTTCCACATGAATTGACATGCAGTTATGCGTGGTTGTGGGACATCCGCAGCCGCATATACCGCAGCATGGACACAGACACTCCGCAAATCCCATAGGATAATATGGGGAGTGTCTGTACTTGCTAGAACCTGCGGATTTATCTAGAAAATAGAGATAAATCCGCAGGTTTTCCGCGGCAAAATCCGCGGGTACGTTGTCCCGTGGGCACATAGCCTAAGGATGAGATCCTATTGGGAATGGTGAATCCTACATACAGGATTACAAGGAGAAGACTACTGAAAATGAAAAGCCTTCTCTATAGAACATTGAGACTTTTGTTTAATTTTTATAAAATTAGTGACATGGGAATTTAAAAGAAAAAAAGAAGGGAATTTTGTTTACTTACCGTAAATTCCTTTTCTTCTAGCTCCAATTGGGAGACCCAGACAATTGGGTGTATAGCTACTGCCTCCGGAGGCCACACAAAGTATTACACTTAAAAGTGTAAGGCCCCTCCCCTTCTGGCTATACACCCCCCCGTGGGATCACGGGCTCCTCAGTTTTAGTGCAAAAGCAAGAAGGAGGAAAGCCAATTACTGTTTTAAATACAAATTCAACCCGAGAAACAGCCTCGGAGAACTGAACTGTTCAACATGAACAACATGTGCACCCGAAAAAACAAACTTCCTAAGAAAACAGGGCGGGTGCTGGGTCTCCCAATTGGAGCTAGAAGAAAAGGAATTTACGGTAAGTAAACAAAATTCCCTTCTTCTTTGTCGCTCCTAATTGGGAGACCCAGACAATTGGGACGTCCAAAAGCAGTCCCTGGGTGGGTAAAAGAATACCTCGTGATAGGGCCGTCAAACAGCCCTTTCCTACAGGTGAGCCACCGCCGCCTGAAGGACTTGTCTACCTAGGCCGGCATCCGCCGAAGCGTAGGTATGCACCTGATAATGCTTGGTAAAAGTGTGCAGACTCGACCAGGTAGCCGCCTGGCACACCTGCTGAGCCGTAGCCTGGTGCCGTAATGCCCAGGACGCACCCACGGCTCTGGTAGAATGGGCCTTCAGCCCTGATGGAATCAGAAGCCCAGCCGAACGGTAGGTGTGAAGAATTGGTTCCTTGATCCACCGCGCAAGGGTGGATTTGGAAGCTTGCGACCCTATACGCTGACCAGCGACAAGGACAAAGAGTGCATCCGAGCGGCGCAGAGACGCCGTGCGGGAAATGTAGATCCTGAGTGCTCTCACCAGATCCAATAAATGCAAACCCTTTTCAAATTGGTGAACTCGATGCGGACACAAAGACGGTAAAGTGATATCTTGATTGAGATGAAAGGAAGATACCACCTTGGGAAGAAATTCTGGAATTGGACGCAGAACTACCTTGTCCTGGTGAAACACCAGGAATGGAGATCTGCATGATAACGCCGCCAGCTCGGACACTCTCCGAAGAGACGTGACCGCCACTAGAAAGGCCACTTTCTGTGAAAGACGAGAAAGGGAAACCTCCTTCATAGGCTCGAAAGGCGGCTTCTGGAGAGCAATTAGAACCTTGTTCAGGTCCCAGGGCTCCAACGGCCGCTTGTAAGGGGGGACGATATGACAAACCCCTTGCAGGAACGTGCGTACCTGAGGAAGTCGCGCCAGGCGTTTCTGAAAAAATACGGATAGCGCGGAGACTTGACCTTTAAGGGAGCCAAGCGACAAACCTTTTTCCAACCCAGACTGCAGGAAGGAAAGAAAAGTAGGCAATGCAAAAGGCCAGGGAGAAACTCCCTGAGCAGAGCACCAAGATAGGAATATCCTCCACGTCCTGTGGTAGATCTTGGCGGAGGATGGCTTCCTAGCCTGTCTCATGGTGGCAACCACTTCATGAGATAAACCTGAGGCCGCTAGGATCCAGGACTCAATGGCCACACAGTCAGGTTCAGGGCCGCAGAATTCAGATGGAAAAACGGCCCTTGAGACAGCAAGTCTGGACGGTCTGGTAGTGCCCACGGATGGCCTACCGTGAGGTGCCACAGATCCGGGTACCACGACCTCCTTGGCCAGTCTGGAGCGACGAGAATGGCGCGGCGGCAGTCGGACCTGATTTTGCGGAGCACTCTGGGCAACAATGCCAGAGGTGGGAACACATACGGTAGCCGGAACTGCGACCAATCTTGAACTAAGGCGTCTGCCGCCAGAGCTCGGTGATCGTGAGACCGTGCCATGAAAACCGGGACTTTGTTGTTGTGCCGTGACGCCATCAGGTCGACGTCCGGCATCCCCCAGCGGCGACAGATCTCCTGAAACACGTCCGGGTGAAGGGACCATTCCCCTGCGTCCATGCCCTGGCGACTGAGAAAGTCTGCTTCCCAGTTTTCTACGCCTGGGATGTGGACTGCGGATATGGTGGATGCCGTGTCTTCCACCCACGTCAGAATCCGCCGGACTTCCTGGAAGGCTTGCCGACTGCGTGTTCCCCCTTGGTGGTTGATGTATGCCACCGCTGTGGAGTTGTCCGACTGAATTCGGATCTGCTTGCCTTCCAGCCACTGTTGGAAGGCTTGTAGGGCAAGATAGACTGCTCTGATTTCCAGAACATTGATCTGAAGGGTGGACTCTTTCCGAGTCCACGTACCTTGAGCCCTGTGGTGGAGAAACACTGCTCCCCACCCTGATAGACTCGCATCTGTCGTGACCACCGCCCAGGATGGGGGTAGGAACGACTTTCCTTTTGACAATGAGGTGGGAAGAAGCCACCACCGGAGAGATTCCTTGGCTGCCTGAGAGAGGGAGACCTCCCTGTCGAGGGACGTCGACTTCCCGTCCCATTGGCGGAGAATGTCCCATTGTAATGGACGCAGATGAAACTGCGCAAAAGGAACTGCTTCCATTGCTGCTACCATCTTCCCTAGGAAGTGCATGAGGCGCCTCAAGGGGTGCGACTGGCCCTGCAGGAGAGATTGCACCCCTGTCTGTAGCGAGCACTGTTTGTCCAGTGGAAGTTTCACTATCGCTGAGAGAGTATGAAACTCCATGCCAAGATATATTAGTGATTGGGTCGGGGTTAGATTTGACTTTGAAAAGTTGATGATCCACCCGAAACTCTGGAGAGTCTTCAGTGCCACGTTCAGGCTGTGTTGGCATGCCTCCTGAGAGGGTGCCTTGATAAGTAGATCGTCTAAATACGGGATCACAGAGTGACCTTGCGAGTGCAGGACTGCTACTACTGCTGCCATGACCTTGGTGAAGACCCGAGGGGCTGTCGCCAGCCCGAAAGGTAGAGCTACGAACTGCAGGTGTTCGCTTCCTATAACGAAGCGTAGAAAACGCTGATGTTCTGGTGCAATCGGCACGTGGAGATAAGCATCCTTGATGTCTATTGATGCTAGGAAATCTCCTTGAGACATTGAGGCGATAACGGAGCGGAGAGATTCCATCCGGAACCTCCTGGTTTTTACGTGTTTGTTGAGCAGCTTTAGATCCAGGACGGGACGGAACGACCCGTCTTTCTTTGGCACCACAAACAAATTGGAGTAAAAACCGTGGCCTTGTTCCTGAAGAGGAACGGAAGTCACCACTCCTTCCGCCTTTAGAGCGGACACCGCTTGCAGCAGAGCATCGGCTCGGTCGGGCGGTGGAGAAGTTCTGAAGAAACGAGTTGGAGGACGAGAGCTGAACTCTATCCTGTACCCGTGAGACAGAATGTCTCTCACCCAACGGTCTTTGACCTGTGACAGCCAAATGTCGCCAAAGCGGGAGAGCCTGCCACCGACCGAGGATGCGGAGAGAGGAGACTGAAAGTCATGAGGAAGCCGTCTTGGTAACGGTTCTTCCGGCTGGCTTTTTTTGGGCGTGATTGAGTCCGCCAAGAATCTGAGCTCCTCTGATCCTTTTGAGTCCTTTTGGACGAGTAGAATTGGGACCTGCCTGAGCCTCGAAAGGACCGAAAACCAGACTGTCCCCTCCTCTGTTGGGGTTTGTTTTGTCTGGGTTGCGGTAAGGCTGAATCCTTACCCTTGGAGTGTTTAATGATTTCATCCAAACGCTCACCAAACAATCGGTCACGAGAAAAAGGCAAACTGGTTAAGCACTTCTTGGAAGAAGAATCTGCCTTCCATTCTCTCAACCACAGGGCTCTGCGTAAAACCACGGAGTTGGCTGACGCCACCGCCGTACGGCTCGTAGAGTCTAGGACAGCATTAATCGCGTAAGACGCGAATGCAGACATTTGAGAGGTCAATGGTGCCACCTGCGGAGCAGATGTACGTGTGACCGTGCCGACCTGTGTAAGGCCAGCTGAAATAGCTTGGAGTGCCCATACGGCTGCGAATGCTGGCGCCAACGACGCTCCAATAGCTTCATATATGGATTTTAACCAGAGCTCCATCTGTCTGTCAGTGGCATCTTTAAGTGCCGCCCCATCTTCCACTGCAACTAGAGATCTGGCTGCAAGCCTGGAGATTGGAGGGTCCACCTTGGGACACTGTGTCCAGCCCATGACCACGTCAGGGGGAAAAGGATAGCGCGTATCTTTAAGCCGTTTGGAGAAACGCTTATCTGGATAAGCGTGGTGTTTCTGGATTGCGTCTCTAAAGTCAGAGTGGTCCAGAAAAGTGCTTAATTTACGCTTGGGATACCTGAAATGGAATTTCTCCTGCTGTGAAGCTGCCTCCTCCGTCTAACATCTTATTGATGGACGCTATAAGATCATTCACTATGGCGTCACCATCCGGGGTATCTAGATTGAGAGCGGCCCCAGTATCAGAATCCTGATCAGTTACATCCGCCTCATCACACAGAGAGTCGTCCCGCTGGGACCCTGACCAGTGTGATGAAGTTGAGGGTCGCTCATAGCGAGCCCGCTTAGGTTGTCTGGGACTGTCGTCCGAGTCAGAGCCGTCACCCTGGGGTGCATGTGACACCCCCGGAGCTATGAAGTGTTCCAGCTGAGGGGGACCAGGGGGCAATGTACCAACAGTGCCCATGGTCTGAGTTACTGGTCTAGACTGCAATGTTTCAAGAATTTTAGACATAGTCATAGACAATCTGTCAGCAAAAGCTGCAAACTCCGTCCCTGTCACCTGGACAGCATTCACAGGTGGTTCTCCCTGGGTCACCTCTAGCAGAGGCCCCGGCTGAGCAATTGCCACAGGGGCCGATGGGGTCAGTGGAGCCTGCCGGTAGAGCAGCCCCACATGCGGTACAGGCAGCACATAAAGTCCGTGCCTTGGCACTTTTGCTTTTTGCGGACGACATGCTGTTGTCTCCTTGAGAAATCTAAGGAGGGTATATAGCAGAAAATCACCAGCGACCGTACAGTGTAAAGTAT
Organism: Anomaloglossus baeobatrachus; assembly: GCF_048569485.1. Taxonomy (NCBI): domain Eukaryota; kingdom Metazoa; phylum Chordata; class Amphibia; order Anura; family Aromobatidae; genus Anomaloglossus; species Anomaloglossus baeobatrachus. Next base: position 461,343,616 of record NC_134353.1, read on the forward strand.
TGTCAGCACAAAATACAAAGTACACTATGGCACAAGTGGGGGAGAGCCCTTGAGGGCTGCTTACCGCCCGCTGAAAAGCGGGTGTGAGGTCGTAGAATCCCTTGTCTGGGTCTCCCAGCCTCCCCTCTGCAGCTCAGCGTGCAGGCAGGAATGGCTGCCGGCGTCCTGTGAAGAGGGGCGGACCGTGGGCGTGCCACAAACAAAAGTGCGGGAAACTGCGTCCCACTGTGCCTAGTGTGAGGGCTGGAGTATGTAAAACAGACTCCAGCTCTTAGCGCTGCTGGTCTGTACAGGGTCCCGCCCTCCTCCTGACTGGCAGGTCTGGGGGCGGGAACGATACGAACTAGGCCGCAAAAGCCGGGGACTGTAGTAATCTCGCGCGGCCGTCATATATGCACGGCCAGCGCGGAAGTCCCCGGCGCACCACAAATCCCAGCCGCGACGCAGTAAACACTGACCCCAGCGGCCGGATCGGCCGATCGTACTAAGTCTCCTCACTCAGCAGAGCTGTAGTGAGTAACGGCACAAGCGCAGCAGCGCTGTTTACCCCGGCGCACTAACACACCCAGCAATGCTGCAGTGTGCGTGCGGTAAGCACGGGGACACGGAGTACCTTAATGAAGCAGGGTCCTGTCCCTGAGGAAACTCCGCTCCGTATCCAGCAGATCCTCCAGGGGCTGTGGATGGAGCACGGTCTCAGTGCCCGGAGACCGGTCAAGTCCCACTTCACCCAGAGCCCTAATGGGGATGGGGAAGGAATCAGCATGTGGGCTCCAGCCTCCGTACCCGCAATGGGTACCTCAACCTTAACAAACACCGCCGACCGCAAGTGGGGTGAGAAGGGAGCATGCTGGGGGCCCCCGTATGGGCCCTCTTTTCTTCCATCCGACATAGTCAGCAGCTGCTGCTGACTAAACAGTGGAGCTATGCGTGCATGTCTGACCTCCTTCGCACAAAGCATAAAACTGAGGAGCCCGTGATCCCACGGGGGGGTGTATAGCCAGAAGGGGAGGGGCCTTACACTTTTAAGTGTAATACTTTGTGTGGCCTCCGGAGGCAGTAGCTATACACCCAATTGTCTGGGTCTCCCAATTAGGAGCGACAAAGAAAAAAAAGTTTAATAAACAAAAAAAACTTTAGTCCCCTGAAGACAACCATTTTTGGGGGGGCTTTTTCTCCCCTTTCTTTAAGTTGCAGTGCCACTGTTCATTTTACCATATGACATACTGAAAAACAGCAATCCTACCAGGGATTTTTTTTAATTCACTTTTTACTTTGCTCATATTGCAGCAAAGAAGGGAATTTTGTTTACTTACCGTAAATTCCTTTTCTTCTAGCTCCTATTGGGAGACCCAGACAATTGGGTGTATAGCTTCTGCCTCCGGAGGCCACACAAAGTATTACACTTTAAAAAGTGTAACCCCTCCCCTCTGCCTATACACCCTCCCGTGCATCACGGGCCCATCAGTTTTGGTGCCAAAGCAGGAAGGAGGAAACTTATAAATTGGTCTAAGGTAAACTCAATCCGAAGGATGTTCGGAGAACTGAAACCATGAACCAAAGAACAATTCAACATGAACAACATGTGTACACAAAAGAACAACAGCCCGAAGGGCACAGGGGCGGGTGCTGGGTCTCCCAATAGGAGCTAGAAGAAAAGGAATTTACGGTAAGTAAACAAAATTCCCTTCTTTGTCGCTCCATTGGGAGACCCAGACAATTGGGACGTCCAAAAGCAGTCCCTGGGTGGGTAAAAGAATACCTCGATAAAAAGAGCCATAAAACGGCCCCCTCTTACAGGTGGGCAACCGCCGCCTGAAGGACTCGCCTACCTAGGCTGGCATCTGCCGAAGCATAGGCATGCACCTGATAGTGTTTCGTGAAAGTGTGCAGACTCGACCAGGTAGCCGCCTGACACACCTGCTGAGCCGTAGCCTGGTGCCGCAATGCCCAGGACGCACCTACGGCTCTGGCAGAATGGGCTTTCAGCCCTGAAGGAATCGGAAGCCCAGACGAACGGTAGGCTTCAAGAATCGGTTCCTTGATCCACCGAGCCAAGGTTGTCTTGGAAGCCTGCGACCCCTTACGCTGGCCAGCGACAAGGACAAAGAGCGCATCAGAACGGCGCAGGGGCGCCGTGCGAGAAATGTAGAGCCTGAGTACTCTCACGAGATCTAACAAGTGCAAATACTTTTCACATTGGTGAACTGGATGAGGGCAAAAAGAAGGTAAGGAGATATCCTGATTGAGATGAAAAGGGGATACCACCTTAGGGAGAAATTCCGGGACCGGACGCAGAACCACCTTATCCTGGTGAAACACCAGGAAGGGGGCTTTGCATGACAGCGCTGCTAGCTCAGACACTCTCCGAAGTGATGTGACTGCCACTAGGAAGATCACCTTCTGCGAAAGGCGTGATAGAGAGACATCCCGCATCGGCTCGAAAGGTGGTTTCTGAAGAGCCGTTAGCACCCTGTTAAGATCCCAGGGTTCTAGCGGACGCTTGTAAGGTGGGACTATGTGGCAAACCCCCTGCAGGAACGTGCGGACCTGCGGAAGCCTGGCTAGACGCTTTTGAAAAAACACAAAGCGCCGATACTTGTCCCTTGAGAGAGCCGAGAGACAAACCCTTGTCCATTCCGGATTGAAGGAAAGACAGAAAAGTGGGCAAGGCAAACGGCCAGGGAGTAAAACCCTGATCAGAGCACCAGGATAAGAAGATCCTCCACGTCCTGTGGTAGATCTTGGCGGACGTTGGTTTCCTGGCCCGTCTCATAGTGGCAATGACCTCTTGAGATAACCCTGAGGACGCTAGGAGCCAGGACTCAATGGCCACACAGTCAGGTTGAGGGCCGCAGAATTCAGATGGAAAAATGGCCCTTGAGACAGCAAGTCTGGTCGGTCTGGTAGTGCCCACGGTTGACCCACCGTGAGATGCCACAGATCCGGGTACCACGACCTCCTCGGCCAGTCTGGGGCGATGAGGATGGCGCGGCGGCAGTCGGACCTGATCTTGCGTAACACTCTGGGCAGCAGTGCCAGAGGAGGAAATACATAAGGCAGTCGAAACTGCGACCAATCCTGAACTAATGCGTCTGCCGCCAGAGCTCTGTGATCTTGAGACCGTGCCATGAATGCCGGGACTTTGTTGTTGTGCCGAGACGCCATTAGGTCAACGTCCGGCGTTCCCCAGCGGCAACAGATCTCTTTAAACACGTCCGGGTGAAGAGACCATTCCCCTGCGTCCATGCCCTGGCGACTGAGAAAGTCTGCTTCCCAGTTTTCTACGCCCGGGATGTGAACTGCGGAGATGGTGGAGGCTGTGGCTTCCGCCCACAGCAGAATCCGCCGAACTTCTTGGAAGGCTTAACGACTGCGTGTGCCGCCTTGGTGGTTGATGTACGCAACCGCCGTGGCGTTGTCCGACTGAATTCGTATCTGCCTGCCCTCCAGCCACAGCTGGAACGCCTTTAGGGCTAGATACACTGCCCTTATCTCCAGAACATTGATCTGAAGGGAGGACTCTGTCGGAGTCCAGGTTCCATGAGCCCTGTGGTGGAGGAAGACCGCTCCCCACCCTGACAGACTCGCGTCCGTCGTGACCACAGCCCAGGATGGGGGCAGGAAGGATTTTCCCTTCGACAAAGAAGTGGGAAGAAGCCACCACTGAAGAGAGGTTTTGGCTGCCCGAGAAAGGGAGACGTTCCTGTCGAGGGACGTCGACCTCCTGTCCCATTTGCGGAGAATGTCCCATTGAAGTGGACGCAGATGAAACTGCGCAAAGGGAACTGCCTCCATTGCTGCCACCATCTTCCCTAGGAAGTGCATGAGGCGCCTCAAGGGCTGTGACTGGGCTCGAAGGAGAGATTGCACCCCTGTCTGTAGTGAACGCTGCTTGTCCAGCGGTAGCTTCACTATCGCTGAGAGAGTATGAAACTCCATCCCGAGGTAAGTTAGCGATTGGGTCGGTGTCAATTTTGACTTTGGGAAATTGATGATCCACCCGAACCTCTGGAGAGTCTCCAGAGCAGTGTTCAGGCTGTGTTGGTATGCCACCCGGGAGGGTGCCTTGACTAGAAGATCGTCTAAGTAAGGGATCACCGAGTGTCCCTGAGAGTGTAGGACCGCCACCACTGTTGCCATGACCTTGGTGAAGACCCGTGGGGCTGTCGCCAGGCGAAAGGCAGTGCCACGAACTGAAGGTGTTAGTCTCCGATGGCGAAACGCAGGAGCGCTGATGCTCTGGTGCAATCGGCACGTGGAGATAAGCATCCCTGATGTCGATTGATGCTAGGAAGTCTCCTTGGGACATCGAGGCGATGACGGAGCGGAGAGATTCCATCCGGAAGCGTCTGGTTTTCACGTGTCTGTTGAGCAGTTTGAGGTCCAGAACGGGACGGAATGATCCGTCCTTTTTTGGCACCACGAACAAGTTTGAGTAAAAACCGCGACCACATTCTTGAAGGGGAACGGGGATCACCACTCCTTCTGCCTTCAGAGTGTCCACCACCTGAAAAAGTGCATCGGCTCGCTCGGGGGGCGGAGATGTTCTGAAGAAACGAGTCGGAGGACGAGAGCTGAGCTCTATCCTGTAACCGTGAGACAGAATGTCTCTCACCCATCGGTCTTGGACATGTGGCCACCAGGCGTCGCAAAAGCGGGAGAGCCTGCCACCGACCGAGGATGCGGTTTCGGGAGGCCGAAAGTCATGAGGAGGCCGCCTTGGGGGCGGTTCCTCCGGCGGTCTTTTTAGGACGTGACTTAGACCGCCATGAATCAGAGTTCCTCTGGCCCTTCTGTGGCCTGTTGGACGTGGAGAAATGGGACCTGGCTGAGGGCCGAAAGGACCGAAACCTCTGTTGTATCTTTCGTTGCTGAGGTCTGTTTGGTTTGGACTGGGGTAAGGACGAGTCCTTTCCCTTGGATTGTTTAATAATTTCATCCAATTGCTCGCCAAACAAACGGTCGCCAGAAAATGGCAAACCGGTTAAGAACTTCTTGGAAGCAGAGTATGCCTTCCATTCGCGTAGCCACATGGCCCTGCGGACTGCCACTGAATTGGCGGATGCTACCGCTGTACGGCTCGCAGAGTCCAGGACGGCGTTCATGGCGTAGGACGAAAACGCCGACGCCTGAGAAGTCAAAGACACAACCTGCGGAGTAGAGGCACGTGTGACTGCATTAATCTCAGACAGACAAGCTGAGATAGCTTGGAGTGCCCACACGGCTGCGAATGCTGGAGCAAAAGACGCGCCTATGGCTTCATAGATGGATTTCATCAGGAGCTCTATTTGCCTGTTAGTGGCATCCTTGAGCGATGAACCATCTGCCACTGCTACTATGGATCTAGCCGCCAGTCTAGAGACTGGAGGATCCACCTTGGGACACTGAGCCCAACCCTTAACTACGTCAGGGGGGAAGGGGTAACGTGTGTCATTAAGGCGCTTAGTAAAGCGCTTGTCCGGAAATGCTCGGTGCTTCTGGACCGCATCTCTGAAGTTGGAGTGATCGAAAAACGCACTCCGTGTACGTTTGGGAAACCTAAACTGGTGTTTCTCCTGCTGTGAAGCCGACTCCTCTATCGGTGGAGTTGGAGGAGAAAGTTCTAGCACCTGGTTGATGGACGCTATAAGGTCATTTACTATTGCGTCTCCTTCAGGTGTCTCAAGATTGAGAGCAACGTCAGGATCAGAGCCCTGATCTGCGACCTCCGCTTCATCCTCCAGAGAGTCCTCATGCTGAGACCCTGAGCAGTGTGATGAAGTCGATGGAAGTTCCCAGCGAGCCCGCTTAGCCGGTCTGGGACTGCGGTCCGTGTCGGAGTCCTCACCGTGGGACCTAGCACTTTCCTGCGCCGACCGAGGGGGGCCTGGGGGCAATGATTCAACAGTGCCCGGGGCCTGTGTTACCGGTCTGGACTGCAAGGCTTCTAGTATCTTAGCAGACCATCTGTCCATAGACTGAGCCATGGATTGTGAAAGTGACTCAGAAAGTTTCTCAGCCAACACTGCAAACTCTGTCCCTGCCACCTGGACAGTGGAAGCCGGTGGTTCTACCTGAGCCGAGGGTCCCACCAGTGCCTGAGGCTCCGGCTGAGTGTGTGCAATGCTCGGCCCCTGTGGCACTCAATGAGGGTAGGTGGAACCTGCAGGTAACATAGCCGCACAAGAGGTACAGGTTGCAAAATAAGCCTGTGCCTTGGCACCCTTGCTTTTTGCGGACGACATGCTGTTGTCTCCTCATAGAGCAATCAGTGAGGGTATATAGCCAAAAGCAAATAATGCGGCCGAACAGAGCAAATGTATACAATATATAGATATATATATATATATATATATACACTTCGGCACCCAGGGGGGCCAGCACCTGGTAACCGGTGCGGCTTACCGACCGCCCAAAGCGGTTGTGTGTCCACCAGATTCCCTGCCTGGGCCTCCCAGAGCTGTGGCGCTCGTTCTGAAGTTCTCCACCGGCAGAAGTGATTATAACAATGGCTGCCAGCGTTCTCAGAGGAGGAGGGAGCCGTGGGCGTGACTCAAAGTGTGGGAATCTGGTGCCCCACAGTGCTCAGTGAGGGGGGAGGAGGATACCTAAGTATGCTCCAGCCCTCACCACTGACGTCCAGTCTAGCGTCCAGCCCTTACCCCTGACTGGCAGGCCCGGGGGCGGGAGTATATGGTACTAGGCCGCAGAAGCCGGGGACTAAATTTAGTAACGCGGCCGGCAAACAGGCGCGGTCGGCGCGGTAGTCCCGGCGACACAAAAAACACAGCAGCCGCTGCAGCGTCTGTTACACAGGCGCTCTATGCGCCGTCCCCAAGGGGACACAGAGTACCTCTGAGAAGCAGGGCCTGTCCCTGATGATACCCGGTCTCCTGTCCGTCAGATTCCCCCAGGGGCTGCGGAGGGAGCCCGGTCCCAGTGCATGGTGACCGGTTAGGATCCCACTTCTCCCAGAGCCTCTAAGGGATGGGGAAGGAAAACGGCATGTGGCTCCAGCCTTTGTACCCGCAATGGGTACCTCAACCTTAACAGCACCGCCGACAATAGTGGGGTGAGAAGGGAGCATGCCGGGAGCCCTGTTAGGGGCCCTCTTTTCTTCCATCCGATAAAGTCAGCAGCTGCTGCTGACTAAAATGTGGAGCTTGCGTGAATGTGTGCCTCCTTCAACACAAAGCAAAAAACTGATGGGCCCGTGATGCACAGGAGGGTGTATAGGCAGAGGGGAGGGGGTTACACTTTTTAAAGTGTAATACTTTGTGTGGCCTCCGGAGGCAGAAGCTATACACCCCAATTGTCTGGGTCTCCCAATGGAGCGACAAAGAAAATTACATTGTCGCCTTTGGGATGATACAAAATGTACATTGTTCGTATGATATAAAATTCAATTTTGGTCACTACAGTCAAGTGGGCTTGTTTGTTTTTGCAGGATGCGGTGTAGTTTTTAGGGTATGTCCGCACACTGCAGTTTTGTCGTTACCACAAAAGTGCACCCTCTGGTCAGAAAAAAGCATGCCATTGTGACCATGCATTTTTCTATGCGTTTATCACCAATGGGTGAAAAACGCAGAGAAAAGCACAAAAAGAATTGATATCATGTAGCCATAAAAAAGTAAGGTGCACACAGCACATCTGAAATCTCTGACTTTGCTGGGGAAGGAAAAGCATGTAGTTTATGTGACTAACCAAAAACTGCAGCGTGCGTACGGGGCCATTTCTACCTTTCAGTATTCACCATATGGCAAAAACACAATATAATGTTAGCTTGGTCAGATACACAATTGACTATACCAAATAAGAATGGTCACATGCATAGTTCCCTTAGGGAAATTGAACTAGGGATCGCTTGTACAATGACAACATTGTTCATTTTAGAACAGACTGCAATACTACACTCTTAAGTAGTTCAACCATAGGCTGGGCTTCATCCGTGGATAAACAGACATAGGCGGCCCCCTGTAGACAAGTCCATTTTTTCTGGCAACACTGATGTCCCACAGACCACACTATGGTGTGATCCGTGAAACACGTACCAGAAAAACACAGACGTTGAAAATAAAAAGCTTTTTATATTCACCTTTCCAGCAATGCTGTCTCCGGCCTCTGCTGTCTCTGCGTCCAAGCCGGCTAATTATTAGGTATCACCCTGATGCACCATCGTTTTGGTACCCCAGGGAGGCTCCTGCATTGGCGGTTTACCCCCTGGTTTTGTCCCCTGATGAACCCCTGGCATCTTTGGGAGGAAACACACGGGACTGCGTCTTTGGACATTCTCTGATAAGTGATCTATTTGGTTTCTCCGTCTTATCCTGATGGGGGCTAATATCTGTTGTTATGGTGTTTGTTATGGTCTATGCAGGATTTTTTAGGGTCATTCAGGGTCTCCCGTCGGTGAATGGGGGGGTGCCATAACCCTAGGGCGTCATACCCTCCATTGCTAGGTAGGGAGAGTTTGAGTAGGGCTTTATTAGGGCCAGTTACGCCCTTCTCCCACCTAGCACTTGTTATTATACACCCTGCATATACCGTTTTTGCTTGTTATTGTGGTTACTGTGGTCTTGGACCTTTTAATACTATTATTAAAAGTTATATTTTAACAGGGAATTTTCTATGGTTTTCCGGCTAATCATGCTCATACATATTCACTGCACAGCCGACCCGGAAGTAGCTGCAGCGGTGAGCGACACAGCATCACGGGAGATTTCAGCCCCACGGACAGCAGGAACGGGGACAGGTGAGTTTATCTCCATGTGCCATCACGGATAGCACATGGAGAACACGTGTGCTGTGAATTACGGCACACAGAGGGACATATGCGTTTATTACACGGCAATGAAAAACGTCCGTTTTTCACTGACGTGTGAAACAGGCCTCAGAACAATGGGCAACAGAAGGTACACCCATGTTTCCAAATACTTAAAAGGGTCTGGCTCACTACAAGGACAACTTCTTAAAATAAGCCTACAAATTGATTCATGCTGTCCAAACACTGGCAGCATGAATCAGAGCTTGGCTGCGTATTTGCAGTCAGGTAAGTTTTTTCTATAGTTTGAAGATTCAGCCAAGACCCATAGACCCATAGACCGAGTCAGGACCAGTCTGGTGTTATCCACAGCCGGGATCCTTCCCGAGTCACTTCAGGAGATCAATAAATCCATCCCATTTGTGTACATTGGGAGAGATCTGTCAGTGCCGGAGCTGCGCCAGACTAGTCTCATCTCTGCTTACGGTCTCAGCTGGATTTGCGTTTCAATGATGCATTTACCTAGGTGAACAAACACCGGATTGCTTTTGCAACCAATTTTGAGTGCTGTGGATCTTCTCTTTTTCTGAATTTTAGGTGGACAAAGACTTCTTTAGTCAGACAATGTCAGGGTGCCAAGAAGACTGCTGACGTCATTTTTAAAGCTGTATATCATGGCCATAACCTGAAATTAATGAAATGGGCTCTGCTCTATACATGTAGTGCCCACATCTGCAGTACATGTATGGCAGATTATGGGGTCACTGAATGTTTCTGTTAAGGATATGTTCCTTAAGAACTAGTCTAATATGCACATATTTCGCAGATAAGACCCGAATGCCAAGAACTCTGTTGATCAACTCAGGAGAAAGGTAGAATTTCTGGTGTCCAAGGCTACATAGGAGATGAAGCAGTGAAGGAATGATTTCTCTATAAATACCGCCTAAGGATAAATAAAATGTATACATATGCAGGAAATAAAAGACTGGCTGCAAGCATATCAGGAATTGTGACCAATAAAAATTTGGTGACTAATACTAAGCGATGGCAGAAATTACTACAATAAAACTACAATTTCTGGGAATATGACAAGTGCTTACCATCAAACTCAGGGAAGTAGTCTACAAGGTGAGAGTACATAATCTTATCTTCAAGAAGGTCCTTCTTATTTAGAAAAAGGATAACCGATGAATTTTGGAACCATGGGTAGGTTATTATAGTTCTAAAAAGAGCCTTGCTCTCCTCCATACGATTCTGCCAAAAGCAATCAAAATGAATGTTAAAAAACACAAATTGCCACAAATCCAGAAACTAAATAAAGTGTACCTATGGTATTATCACATTTAGGCCTAAGCCACACGGCGAGAAAATCGGTGCGAATGGAGTGTGAAAAAAAAGAGAATTTTGTTACTTACCGTAAATTCTTTTTCTTATAGTTCCGACATGGGAGACCCAGACCATGGGTGTATAGCTTCTGCCTCCGGAGGACACACAAAGTACTACACTCAAACGTGTAGCTCCTCCCTCCTAGCATATACACCCCCTGGTAGCCAGTCCTAGCCAGTTTAGTGCAAAAGCTGAAGGAGGACATCCACCCACAAGTAGAGACAGAGCAAAACCCGGAACAACCGGAACCTCTGTCTACAACAACAGCCGGTGATAACACACGGAACAAGAAACCTGCCAACAGGCAACAGGGAGGGTGCTGGGTCTCCCATGTCGGAACTATAAGAAAAAGAATTTACGGTAAGTAACAAAATTCTCTTTTTCTTCATCGTTCCTTATGGGAGACCCAGACCATGGGACGTTCTAAAGCAGTCCATGGGTGGGAACAAACAGAAAAACTGAGAAGTAGGCGAAACCTAACTTCGCAAATGGGCGACAGCCGCCTGAAGGATGCGTCTGCCCAAGCTCGCATCTGCCGAAGCAAGAGCATGCACTTGGTAGTGCTTCGAAAAGGTATGCAGACTAGTCCAAGTGGCAGTCTGACAGACCTGCTGAGCCGTAGCCTGGGCCTGAAAGCCTAAGAGGCACCGACAGCTCTGGTCAAGTGTGCCTTGATCCTCGGCGGGAGAGGCACTTGAGTACACTGGTAGGTATCGGAAATGGCCGACCTAAACCAACGAGCCAGGGTCGGCTTAAAAGCCGAAAGGCCCTTACGCTGACCAGCGGTCAGCACAAAAGAGAGGTGCACCGCCTAAGAACAGCGGTGCGAGACACATAGATCCGGAGCGCCCGCACCAGATCCAGAGTATGCAACGCCCTTTCAAAGCGATGAACAGGAGCCGGACAAAAGGAAGGCAGGGAAAATGCCCCGGTTAAGGTGGAAACAGCAACCACCTTAGGGAGAAAGTCCGGAGTCGGACGGAGAACCACCTTGTCTTGATGAAGGGAGGACTCCGAAGAGAGTGCAGCCAAAACAGAGACTCTCTTGAGGGAAGTTATGGCCACTAGAAAGACCACTTTCTGTGAAAGACTAAACTAAGAAACCTCCCTAAGAGGCTCAAAGGGGGGGTTTCCGGAAGCCGTGAGGACCGAATTAAGGTCCCAGGGCTCCAAGGGCCGCCGGTAAGGCGGAATGATGCGAGATGCGCCCTGCATGAAGGAGCGCAACTGGGCCAGCCGGGCGATACGCCGCTGGCACAACACTGACAGAGCCGAGACCTGTCCCTTAAGGGAATTGAGGGATAGTCCTAGCTGAAGACCGGACTGTAGAAGGGACAGGAGGGTCGGCAAGGCCAAAAGGCCAAAGGATACTTCCGAGCTCGAGTCATAGTGGAGATGACTTCAGGAGGGATACCAGAAGTCGTCAAGATCCATGACTCAAACGCCACGCCGTCAATCTGAGAGCCGCAGGTTCTGGCGGAAGGACGGACCTCGTGAGAGAAGGTCTGGACAGTCCGGGAGATGCTATGGCACCTCTACGGACAGACGGAGCAGGTCAGGGTACCAAGCTTGCCTGGGTCAGTCTGGAGTAATGAGAATGACCCGACGGCCCTCCTTTCTGATCTTGCGCAGGACTCTGGGCAAGAACTAGAGGGTGAAACACGTAAGACAGACGAAGCTGGGACCAAACTTGAACCAGTGCGTCTGCCGCAAAAACCTGAGGATCGTGGAGCCACGGTTTGACGGCTGAGACAATCAGCCTCCCAGTTTTCCACGTCTGGGATGTGGGCTGTGGATATGGTGGACTAGGAGTCCTCCGTCCACTGAAGAATGCGATGAACCTCCAACATTGCCAGGCGGCTGAGTGTCCCGCCCTGGAGGTTGATGTAGGCAAACGCTGTAGCGTTGTCTGACTGGACTCGAATGTGCCTGGCCCCAACAGATGGTGAAAGGCTTAGAGAGCTAGAAACACAGTTCTGATTTCCAGCACATTGATCCAGAGGGCTGATTCGGACAGAGTCCAAGTGCCCTGCGCTCCATGGTGGAGATATACTGCTCCCCAGCCGGATAGACTAGCATCTTGGTGAGGATCACCCGGGACGGAGCCAGGAAGGAGCGTCCCTGAGACAGAGGGGACGAAGCCACCACTGAAACGAGCCCCTGGTCTGTGGCGAAGCCACCGCCCCGTGGAAGGAGGAAGTCCGCTTGTTCCAACAGTGGAAAATATCCAGCCGCAGAGGACGCAGATGGAACTGGGCAAGGGAATCGCTTCCATTGACACCACCATCTGATCCAGCACCTGTATTAGGTGCCTGATGGAACGACGTCGACCGCCAGCGGAGGGACTGCTGTTTGACTAAGGGCAGCTTCACAAGTGCCGACAGAGTCTCGAATTGCGTCCCTGAGTATGTGAACTTCTGGGTCGAAGTCAGAGTGGACTTGGACAGAATGACAAACCACCTGAATTGGTTAGAGTGGCGAGAGTGAGCGAGGCACTCCGCTAACAGTCTGCACTGGATGAAGCCCAGACTAGAAGGCTGTCCAGGACAAAAGGATCACTGCCAACCCCTAGAGGTGCAGGACCGCAATCACAGCTGCCCCGACCTTGAGAATACTCGAGGGGCCGTGGCTAACCCCAAGGGAAGAGCCACGAATTGGACCACTCTGATTGCAAAACGTAGCCAACGCTGGTGTGAAACTGCGATTGGCACCTGCAGATAGGCATCTCTGATATCGATGGATGCTAGGGAATCTCCTAGGGTCATTGATTGATCGCAGAGACTCTATGCGAAACTGCCGCACCTGAACATGCTTGAGAAGCTTGAGATCCAGGTCGGAAGGCACCGCCCTCCTCGGGTACTAGGAATAGATTTAAGCAGAAATCTCAGAACCGTTCCCAGTCGGGAACCGGTACAATTACTCCAGTGGCCTGCAAGAATGCCACAGCCTGTGAGAAGGCGGCGGCCTTGGAGCAGGGGGGAGTTGACAGAAAAAAATCTGTTTGGCGGGCTGGATAGAATTCTATCCTGTAGCCGTGGGAGATGGTATCTCGCACCCACTGATCGGAGACGTGTTAAAACCATACGTCGCCAAAGTGGGAGAGCCTGCCACCGACCAAGGATGTTGCTGGCGTGGCCAGATAGCCAGGAGGAGGCTGACTTAGTGGCAGCATCTCCTGTGGTCTTCTCGTGCGCCATTTGGGTTTACGATCCTTGGCTGAGCCAGTGGACGAGGCCAAGGGCTTAGAGAACGATCAGATGGAGGAACAAAAAGAACGAAACCTCGACTGATTCCTGCCCTGGACAGGTTTCCTGGTTTAGGTTTGTGGCATGGAAGAAACTCTTCCCGCCAAGAGCTTCCTTAATAATTTCATCCAATTGTTCCCGAATAGTCTGGTCCCAGCAAAAGGGAGCCCAGCAAGGAACTTCTTTAGAAGCATCCGCCTTCCACTTCCGAAGCCACAGGAGCCTGCGGATAGCGAGGAAATTAGCCGAGGCCACCGCAGTGCGGTGAGAGTCTCCAGCATGGCAGACATGGCATAGGATGAAAAGACTGAAGTCTGGAAGTTAAGGCAACCATTTCGGGCAAAGAGTCCCTGTGAGGGAATGCATCTCCTCTAGAGAAGCAGAGATGGCTTTGAAAGCCGCACTGCTGCAAAAGCTGGGGAGAACGAGGCCCCTGCCGCCTCCATACAGATTTGGCCAGAAGGACAACCTGGCGGACAGCAAAGCCGTAAGTGAGGAGCCATCAGCCACTGATACAACGTCCGGGCTGAGAGTCTAAACACCGGAGGGACCACCTTTGGTGAATGAGCCCACTCCTTGACCACCTCTGGTGGAAGGGGAAAACAGTCATCAGAACCACACTTTGGGAGCGTCTGTCAGGACAGGCTCTGGGCTTGGTCACAGTGGGCTGAAAGCTGAAGTGGTGAAGGAACACACTCCTTGTTCTCTTAAGGTATACTGATGCTTTTCTGCCAGAGGGGGATACTCCCCTGATACAGGCGGATTGAGGTCCAGTACAAATATAATGGACGCAATCAAATCATTAGCATCTGCATCACCTTCGGACCGATCAATGGTACATTAAGTAGCGTCCGAGCCCCCAGTAAAGACATCCTCCTCGTCCAGTGAGTCAGCTCGTGAATCAGAGCTGCGGGACAGGGAAGGACAGGGGACCCTGCGTCTCCATTTTAGGAGGACGGGGTCTGAGATGAAGAGTCCTCTGAGAGCTTTGCTGAGCGAGCCGTAGCAGCCGAAGCGCCCTGAGAAGGGGGCTAATGCATGCTCAGCACCACCGGAGCACCTGGAGGGACCACTGACGAGCCTCCAGGCTGAGGGACCACTGTGTTTATGTGCTCCGTACAGGCAGTACGAGTCTACATGCAGTGCGTATTAAGAACAGCCTTGCAGCCTTGCTCTGATGTGAGACATGCTGCAGAAGTGGGGGCTCTGTGAGGGAATGCATCTCCAGAATGACCCCCAGCAGAGTATATAAACAGAGAATATAAGCAGCTGCACAACTGGAGGTTGTGGCTTGCCAGACCGTTTAACATACATTTCTGTGCCCTCCAGTCCCCCAGCCCAGGCCCCCATTTGTCACAATGTGGTATCTCTGTGCCTATGCAGACATTGAGAACGCTGAGAAAATGGCGACCGGAGCGAGGAGAGGGGGCGGGGCCTACTCTGAGAGCGGGCAAATGAGGTATACAGGGGAGGGAATCTTTCCTCAGTGAGGAGTGTCCGTTCCCTGTGCTGAACAGCCGCTGGGCGGAGCCACACTGTCCCTCTGCATGACTGACATGCAGGGGGAGTGAAACCGAAACTAGGCCTCAGGCGAAGCCGGGGCCTAGATTTAAACATGCGGCCAGCGTGCAGGCACCATCGGCGCGGTTCTCCAGTGAAAACTGGAGAACCGGCCGGAAATGTTACCACAGTCATATAACACACTCCCCCCAATAAATAAAGTACAAGGGACCCCTGGAAAGACCACTTTCTGTGGTAAAAACGTCTCAATACTTAGCTTTTGAGACGCAGGTGCCAGGTCCCTGGGGGGGGGGCGGTTAAACGCTCCGTCCGGCAGGATCCTGAAAAAGGGCTGCGGATGGAGACCGGTCTCCTGCAAAGCAGTGAGAACCGAGATGGCTCCCACTTCAAGCCAGAGCCCCAGGGGATGGTGAAGGAGCGCGGCATGTGAAGGCTCCAGCCTTGTAAAGTCAACCTTAACAGCACCGCCGACACAGTGGGGTGAGAAGGGACATGCTGGGAGTCCAGATTGGACCCGCTTTTCTTCCAAATCTTTGAAATCCAAAAAATCAAAAATCAGAGAATGCATGTGTGTGTGTGACCTCCTGAACACAAAGCATTGAAACTGGCTAGGACTGGCTACCAGGGGGTGTATATGCTAGGAGGGAGGAGCTACACGTTTGAGTGTAGTACTTTGTGTGTCCTCCGGAGGCAGAAGCTATACACCCATGGTCTGGGTCTCCCATAAGGAACGATGAAGAAACATCGCATTACCCTCGGACCAATATTAGCCTGTGTGCCAGCACCCATGTGCGATTATTTTCTCAGCCCTAATCAGACCGAGAAAACAAATCGCAGCATGCTGCGGGTGTAATGTGAGACTCTCTTCTCTCGCACCCATTCAAGTGAATGTGGCGAGAG
Organism: Anomaloglossus baeobatrachus; assembly: GCF_048569485.1. Lineage (NCBI taxonomy): Eukaryota > Metazoa > Chordata > Amphibia > Anura > Aromobatidae > Anomaloglossus > Anomaloglossus baeobatrachus. The sequence goes on from NC_134353.1 coordinate 461,359,411, forward strand.
AAAAATCACACTGCACTCGCGGTATACCAGTGTACCGCAAGTGCAGTGCGAGAATGGCAATAGCCGGCTACGGAGGAGAGAGGGAGATAAATCCCTCCCTCCCCTCCTCCGTGCCGGCCCGCCCCCCGCAGCTGAGGTCCGCTCCTACAGTCGGACCTCAGTCGCATGGACACTAGCACTCCTGCTGTGCTGCCAGTGCGAGCCGAGTGTCATGCGAGCATCGCACTAGTGCCCCCGGCCTTACTCTCACTTGTAATGTAAGCTAGTATAAAAACCTGTGATGTGAAATGTCAATATAGGGGCTAGAGCAGACATGGGCAATTCATTTTCATGAGGGGCCACATGAGACAGTGACTGGCATGGAGAGCTGAACTAACAGGCTGAATTTAATTCTGATCAATATTAACACATTATAATTTTAAATTAATATTCATTGTTCACTTAATATTGAGCAGAATTAATTATGCGGACATCCCCCTATATACAGCATGTGGCCATTTCCATTAAAGCTTTTCTTGCAGCCTCTTTCCTTTAGGGTGTATATTTACTTTAAGAAACTGTAAGACATGTCAAATAGGAAAACGGTCACTCTTGAGGTTTTTGCGTAATTAATATGGGCATACAGGTTATATACAGCTGAAATTATTGACCCCTGGAGGAGAGCTTTTCAGTAAAATTCATCATTGATCTTCCAGGTTATGGGGTGTGCAGTGCTAGGTAGATAAGACTACTTCAAGTCTTCATTATACAAGATTTCTCCTCCCTTTTCTTTCAGTGTGCCGTCAGGTGCATGGCCGGAAATCCCGCGCCTTCGCATTCCGCCTGCTATCTCTCCCCTGCACTGTTCTCCCCTTCTGTGGTTTATAATATGGCATTTAATACTTCGGTGACTGCACACATCAAAATTGAAGACAGTGCCAATGAAGGGAGGAGCAGTGCAAGGGAGAATGTGCAGGAGTGGGATTTCCAGCCGCGCCCCAGACATCAAAGGAACACTGAAAAGAAGGGGAGGAGAAATCTTGTAATATGAAAGACTGTGTCTGGTTTATTTCATGGGATTCGCACTCCCCATAGCCTGGAAGATCAAAGCTATAAAAGATGATTTTAACTGAACAAGCCATCATCCAGGAGGTATACAGGGATGACCAATTTCAACTGTATACAAAGTGTATGTCCATATTAACTCAAAAACCTCAAAAGGATGACAGATTCCCTTTAAAGAAGTATATGCACTAAGCTGATGGCTGCTTTCCTCTAACACCAAAGACTGTCTAAATGGAAAGATGATGAAGCCCATTTTGAGACTTCAGGACCTCAAAACTTGAGACATGGCTCTTACATTTTAAAAGGGCACATACTCTTCAGGCTCAATGGAAGTTGAACAAATATGTATACAGTAATGGCTGCCAGCAGTTGCTTAATCTCTAGTGAACTACCCTCAATGTGTACTCACTGCCACTGTGTGTTTGGCTGCTAACACGGTTAAAGAACCACACCCATCAAAGATTTTATCCTCTTAATATATTGCAATCATCATATTATGTAATACTGAGTACTTACAATTGCTCCTTTTGCCCTTCTACCCAGTTAATTCTCCTCTTTTCCATTAGGTCTATGACATCAAATAATTGAAAACAGACTGTGTGAAAACAGGAAGTCTCTGTTCCCTTCTTTTCAACTTGTGACCCAGCTGCTCCACCTGCCAGGGACTTAGCAGTGATGACTCATGCAGGGAAAAAAAGAGACTTCCTGTTTCTACATAGAGCTTAGAAAGATTCAGCTAGTCTGTTTTTAATCACATGATGTCACAGACCTAATGGAAAGAGAAGAATTAACTCAGTAGAAGGGCAAAATGAGCATTTACAACTGAAATATATAAAGAGAATAATATATTTGATAGGAGTGCTTCTTTAAAAATACTTATTACAAATAAAATCTGAAAGTGTTGGGAGATATACCTCATTATCAGACTCCACAAGGACTTGGTCATATTCACTCAGAGCTACGAGAAACATGATGGATGTGACATTCTCAAAGCAGTGTATCCACTTCCTCCGCTCCGATCTTTGCCCTCCAACATCCACCATTCTGTAAAAAAAAAAAAATCCTATCAGACTAAAGTTCAAGTACAGACTATGAATATTTTCATCAAAGTTTTAATATGACAAAAGGTACGTTTACAAGTAATGTGGAGTAAGATTTCTTAAAACATACAGTACCCTAAAATTACACAAAGCATAACTGGATAATTAAAAAAAAAAGCTTAATTTATGGTTTTCAAAGTGTGCTGGTTTCTGGAATATTATGTTGACAGTATAATTTTGCGTATCTGATGTGGTTGTGGTTCCTCACACACTTTCTAGCTGTTTTTCACTTTTTTTAAAAAATGTACAAAAAAGGTAAGAAAAACATACAATGAATATAAACAAATATTATCTGCCACACAAAATGACACACTAAGCTTGTTTTTTGTACTTTTTTTTCCATTCAGAGAAATACTGCAATCACTTGAAAATTTCTGTTTTGATGTGCTCTAATCCCTGCAATTTAACCAATTCACAGCTGCTATCAATCACATTCAGTGGCATTTAAATTGAACCTGTCAGGTCCAATATGCACCCAGATTCACGAGCAGTTCTGGGTGTATATTACTAATCCCTGCCTAACTGTCCCTGTATACAGGAGCATAGATAAAGAGATCTTTACAAAAAGTATTTCTAAAGATCTTATATCATATGCTAATAAGCGAGGGGGACTAGGGGGCGTTAGTTCCCTTACCAGTCGTCCCCATTAGCATAGCACACCCACAGGGGCGCACTAACATACTAATGAATACACAGCGTCAGAGGATGTGTCTCACCTCTCCGCTACCATCGCATCCGACGGAGGATTTCGGCTGAGTGTGCATAACCCCGTAGTTTGGGTCATGCGCGCAATGAAGCCGGGTGTACGCGTTCAAACTGAAGTAGTGCGCATGACCGAAAGTCTGGGATAATGCGCACTGAGCCGAAATCCAGTGTCGGACGCGATGGCGGCGGAGAGGTGAGTGAGGTCATCTTGTGATGCTGTGTATTCATTAGCACGATAACCCCGGAAAACGTGTTTTGGATGCATGCGCCGACAGGGCCATTGACTATAATGGAGCAGACTGAGTCAGCGTGTGTTCTGTCTTGCACCATTTTCGGGCATATAAGTTTTCTGCAGGTGGACACCCAGTTGGACGGATGCCCCGACGGGACCAGTGAACATAGGTAAAAACGCAATGTGAAAGTGGCCTTTGGGAATAAACATCCATCTTTAGTCAAATGATGAGACACACATCACTGCCAAGGACTACAACACCAGGATAGATTATCTCCCAGAAGTAAACAATGCAGCTTTCCACAGAATAAAGCTGGATGCACACGTTTGATATTCACGGTCCAGGTCAGAGTTCGGTCTGTGAAGTCCAGGCTGGCCACAGGTCTCCTGACTCAACAGAGTCTGGCACATTCAAGACAGGAGACTTGAAGCTGGTTTGGGAATTGCATATATGACATGTGAAAGCAGCCTACGACGCTGTCTATAGCTCACCACAATGTTTATGTCATACATACAGTGGAATAAGCCACAGATAGGCTCCCACTATTAAAAACCACATGGCAAATGTTTTGAGACTGCTTTCCAATGCAGCGGGAGAAAACTAGGACTACGCTTTCCTATTCAGTGGTAAGATAGAAACTTTTTGTACATGCTGGCGCTTCAGGTGACTTCAAATACTGCAAAACATTAGCAGGTATTCTACGTAGATATATGTAAAAAATAAGTAATCACAAGTATTTTTTGTAGCAATTTTATTGTGTTCGTACAGGAAAATCACTACAAAAAAGCAACATATCCAGAGTATTTTGCAATGTGTAGACACTTTTTTTTTTTTAATGTCTTCACAACACATGATGTACTGGGTACGTCATGGATCGTGTCACTGTAATCCCAGCTGGCTGTCGCGGGCAGCAGGCGGTGATCCAAGCACATCAGCTGATTGAACAGCTGACATGTGTGCCTCCCCGCGTTATCCCCTTACATCTTGCTGTCAAAATCTGACAGCACCATGTAACAACGTGCCACGGTAACCACTTACCCGGCGCCATCGGAAGTCACGTGACATGATCACATCGAGCCGATGGTTGCCATGGTAACACAGGATCATGTGATGACTCATGTAGCTATCATGAGTCACTTCCTCTTACACCCGGCAGAGCGCCGTATGTGAGAGGAGAGCAGCTTTTCTGCAGATCAGAGCAATATAGCTGTGATCTACAGAAATGAACCAGCAATCAAACTGCTGATCCTTATAATCCCCGGGGGGGGGGGGGGAATTGGTAAAAATTTTAAATTATTAAATAAATAACAAAAACCTAAAAAGTTCAAATTACATTTGGTATCGCCACGTTCAGAAATGCCCGATCTATCAAAATATAAAATCAATTAATCTGATCGGTAAACAGCGTAGCGGCAAAAATAATTCCAAACGCCAAAATTACTTTTTTTTTTTTTGGTCACCGCATATTTTGTGCAAAATACAACACAGGCGATCAAAATTTAGCATCTGCACAAAAATTGTACCATTAAAAACGCCAGCTCGAGACACAAAAAATAAAGTTGTCACTGAGCCCCAGATCCCGAAAAAATTAGAACGCTATGGGTCGCGGAAAATGGCGCAAAAAGAGAGCCACTTTTTGTGGACAAACTTGTGATTTTTTTTTTAACCCCTTAAAATATAAACGTAAACCTATACATGTTTGGTGTCTATGAATTCGCACTGACCTGAGGCATCACACATCAATTTTACCGTATAGTGAACACTGAATAAAATATCCCAAAACCAATTGTGCAATCGCACTTTCTTTGCATTTTTTTCCGCACTTGGAATTTCTTCCCTGTTTTCCAGTACACTATATGGTAAAACTAATGGTTTCATTTAAAAGTACAACTCGTCCCACATAAAATAAGCCCTTACATGGCAAGATTAATAGAAAAATAAAAAAAAAGTTGCAGCTCTCAGAAGGGGGAACAGAAAAAAAAAAAAAAAAAAAACACGAAAAAAGGAAAAAAAAACCGCCCAGGGGTGAAGGGGTTTTTAAGTTAGAAATTACAGCCTATCAAAACACTGTTTTAGAATCTAGTCTTCCAGATCTCAGCTTTCTGGACCAACTTAGGAGAACAAAAACATAGGGGACTTGAAGTTATCCACTACCCTAACCGATTTCATGTTATTCATCAATCATGCTATTATGTGCCACTAAATGCAGCCATACTCGTTATTAGAGTAATATAAACCTTTTCTTCCATGCAGATAGCATTACTTGGTGTTTGCCAGCTGCAGTTCTGACGTTTATATCCATCCTTCCTTCCTCAAGACCCACCTCTTCCACCAAGCCTACAACCTACAATAACCCTCAGTCCAGTACACCACTGCGCAACCAGCTCTGTCCTCACCTATTGTACCATCACCCATTCCCTGTAGACTGTGAGCCCTCGCGGGCAGGGTCCTGTCTCCTCCTATACCAGTCTTTTGTACTGTTAATGATTGTTGTACGTATACCCTCTTTCACTTGTAAAGCGCCATGGAATAAATGGCGCTATAATAATAATAATAATCCTTCCTCTCCCCATGTTTACTGTGCTCTGTTACAAGTTCCATCATACATTGCAGTATCCTTTGATCCAGCACTTGGCGAGCCCTCTCCCTTCTCCATCCTGTGCTTATGAAGATATTGGAAGATACCAAGTGTTAGATCAGTCCAGGGTAGGTACCAGCTCATCTGGCAATTGCCAGATGGCCAGTACAGTTTGTTATACAAATTTCAGCACTTTTCAGCTGTTTACATCAGTGATTGGATTACCTAAACTCTGCTAGTGAAGTGCTGTGATGTGCATTTCAAAAGCAAAATGGTGTGGGGCCCTGCTGTTACTGCTGAATAAAACTTTCAGCTCAGCCTATGAGGCAGACTAATTGTGATTCACTACAAATGTCTACACCCAATGACAACTTCCTTTCATTTGATCTGATTTCCCTGTTGGAAAAGGAAGGATCAGTGGAGAAAAAAGAATCTGCATAACAGTCCAGTACTATGTGGTCCCTGCTGAGGTGCATTCATTATATATCTAATACAAGTAGATTACAAAATTGTTTTGAAGACCTATGATAAATGGCAAGGGGGTGAAAAATAGTGGAAAACCCCTTTAAGACTGAACCAGTAGTAGAATAACACTACAACAGCAGCTTCAGGAAATTCTCACAGGCACAATTCCAGTTTCGGTCATTTCTGATATCTACAGCAAATACTAACACAAGACAAAGGATAAAAAGGTCTAATACTGCCAAGGTCAAGATTGTAAGAAATTAGAAATGAAAGTGTGAGCTGTGCACATATCTAATTAAAATGAATAATTATGGAAATACTTAATCTTCTAGCCCAAACTTCTAATTTTCAGCAAACATCCAAGATGTTTAAAAGGGGTTTTCCTCTACATTGATACTGATGAGCTATGAATAGGATAGGTCAACAATATCAAATCTGTGATGGGCGAGACACCACAGTCTTGTATGCGGTTTAGTAGCCACAGCTGAGTACTGCACATCAGCCTCCATTATTTAAAGGGAACCGGTCACCAGATTTGGGGCCTATAAGCTCCGGCCACCACCAGTGGGCTCTTATATACAGCATTTTAACATGCTATATATAAGAACCCAGGCCGCTGTGTAGAACAGAAAAAACACTTTATAGTACTCCACTAAAGGGCGGTGCGGTGGAGATGGGTCATATGGGTGACTCCGTTCTCCGATGCCGGCGCCTCCTCTTTCGGCCATCTTCATCCTCCTTCTGAAGCCTGTATGCATGACACGTCCTACGTCATGCACACTCGACGGTCCCACGCAGGCGCACTACAATACTTTGATCTGCCCTATTCAGGGCAGATAAAAGTGTGCCTGTGCAGGACCTAAATGCCGGCAACTGTGGATGACGTAGGACGTGTCATGCACCCCGACTACAAAAGGACGACAAAGATGGCTGAAAGAGGAGTCGCCGCTCCCGGAGAACGGAGACGCCCATATGACCCAACTCTACCGCAACGACGATTTAGGTATTATAAAGTGATTATTACGTTCTACACAGCGGCCTGGGCTTTTATACAGCATGTTAGAATGCTGTATATAAGAGCCCACTGGTGGTGGCCACAGCTTATAGGCTGAAAAACTGGTGACAGGTTCCCTTTAAATAATGGAGGCTGATGTGCAGTACTCAGCAGCAGCCACTACAGGGGGACAAGGCAGTGGTGTATTGTTCCACTAACGGTTTACATCCGGCTGCTGTCAAAGGTTATAACTAACAGATTGGTGGGGGTGCAGGATGTCGGACTATCATCTATAATATATTGATGACCTAACCTCAATAATAGGTCACGCACATCAACATAGTGGAAAACAACCTTCTAGAAAACACATGATGTACTTATTTTAATGTTTTACTTATCGACAAAGCGTTTACCCAGACCAGATCTGTCTTGAAGGCATGTCTAAGTATGTACTACTTAGCAGAGTGATCATAAAATTATTCTTTACACCCCAGTTAAGATGCTGATTTGGTCTTTTTAACAAATGAGTTTATTCTTTTTTTTCCAGTGGAAACAAGTATCAGGTAACAATATGAACAAATACAAGCAATTTTAACACAAAAGGTTCAATCCGATCTCAGATTTTCATGACTAAAGCCTGCTTTACTCGTTACGATTCAGCATACGATATCGTATGCGATTTGACACGCCCCATCGCATGTGCGACATGTTCAATTTGTAAAACGTGTCGCACACACGAGTAACCCCCGTCACACGTACTTACCCGTCCATATGATCTCGATGTGGGCGGCGAACATCCACTTCCTGGAGTGGGAGGGACGTTCGGCGTCACATCGACATCACACGGCAGCCGGCCAATAGAAGCGGAGGGGCGGAGATGAGCGGGACGTAAACATCCCGCCCACCTCCTTCCTTCCGCATTGCCGGCGGGAGCCACAGGACGCAGGTAGGCTGCAGTTCATCGTTCCCGGGGTGTCACACACTGCGATGTGTGCTACCCCCGGTACGATGAATAACCTAATGTTCAATTTTCAGGAATTGAACAATGTGCGTGCGATGAATGTTTTACCGTTCAATCGCAATCGCACGTAGCTGTTACATGCTACAATATAACTTACGATGCTGGATGTGCGTCACTTACGACGTGACCCCGCCGACACATCGTAAGATATATTGTAGCATGTAAAGCGCCCTTTAGACAAGAATGATACTGACCATCTCACTGGAGATGGAAATACTGGATCAGGCGAGAGTGGCCAAGCTATGCTGTTTTCATATCTCCAAAAAAAAAATAAAAATTAATGGGTAGTTAAATAACACTGTGGTTACTTCAATAAATCTTATTCATGTCTATGGGAGTTACAGAAAAAGAGTCTTGGCTGATCTTCCAGGAGCAGAGCTACGGAGTGAAGCAGGCAAAGATTACAGGTGTATTCTGACATCTGGGTGGAAAACCTTTTTACTGTACAAGATGTTTGAAGTAAACATATACCGGACATGGAGGCACGGCCCAGAAAAGGAGGCCAAGGCAGGCACTGAAGTATTTACAGTATTTCTGCCTTTCACATCCTGTACAAATTAACATCCCAGAAAACCCATTTGGAAAAATTAAAACCAAAACCACAAAGACAAGAACAGGCAACAATGCTTTCACCTAAAAATTATGTTTTCCAAGTCGAAAGGGTACTCAATGATACCAGTAGTTGGCACTCTAACTCTCAGAACATCTTGTTGGGTGGGCAGGTAGCCTGGCTTGGAAATGCGATCCATATCTGTCAAGTAACTGAAAGAAGAAACAATCATTATTGGCTTTAAAGAAGAAATACCACAAGGTTTCACATGCTATACTTTGCTATGTAAAACTTAAAAGACTTCGATTCATAAACACCGGAGTGAACAACACAGGTCTTTATGAGGTGGGGCGTTTGAGTAAGACACACCTGATACATTAAGACGCACACACCTCCTAATAAATCATGTGCGTCTAAAAGGTGGTGTGCTCCTCACCACAAATCTTACTCCAGTCACTTACTGGAGTAAGATTCTTCACAACTAATCATCAATTAGACGAGCTGTGGCGCCAAGCCCTCCAATTCCATCCATTTTGGCGGAGTTGGGCAAAAGTAGCATGAAAACAAGAAAAGTTGCAAAAATATAGCGATTTTTCAATACAACTTACACCTAAATGCATGCTAACTGCATTAATGAATCAAGGCCAAAGTGTCCTCCACACTACAGTTAGAGCCAAGCAGCAGGCCATTGCCACTTAGAAAGGCCAGAAAAGCTGAAACACTCAAATCTCAAGCAAATGCTCCTGAAAGGAAATCAGTCTTCATTTTTTGTCACCTAATTAACAGTATCATAATGTACAGACAGGGTTCCCAACTCCAGTAATGTGTCACTTACTGGGCTGCTTGCTACAGTTTTGATAAAGGCCCCTGTTTTAAATTACAGAAGATTACCACTAGAGGACTTGTAAACATGCTGCCATATCGTTCTCCATATTTATAAGCTATGTATAATCCCATCCACACCATTGATTGGCAGCTTCCTGTGTCCACTGTGCATAGGCAGAAAGCTGCATATCAGAGGTGTGGACAGGGTTATACAGAGCTCAGCATGCAAAAAACTGGTAGCTCTGCAGAAGAAAAAAAATTATTTTATCAAAACTGCAGCAAGCAGTCCAGTAAGTGACATCACTGGAATTTAGGTCTGCCATTTATCAAGACCAGCGATGTTCATGCAGGCCTTGAGGAGGCATGTCAGAATCAGACGCGCCCAATCCACTTTAAAGGGTTTCTTTTTATGTCAGCGCTGGAGAGGTGCTTTAAAATGTAAGACACTTGCGCCCTGTCTTATTGTCACCTGACGCAGTCTTCGTGTTTTTCTAGCGTCAGTCTCCGGCGATTTGTGAGTGTTTCATGGAGCTTGCCGGAAGTCACAACTCAATACAACTCTAGGAGAGCCTCATTCTGGAGTTGTATAGAGCGCTTCTGACATAACTTTTGACTTTCGACCAGTCAGTCAGAGGTTACGGGCACAAGATGGCGCTGTGAAGGGGATCGGAGTGGTGCCAGAAAAAGATAAAGATGGCAATGGGTGAGTAGAAGATCAGGGGTAAGGACTTACATTTAAAAGCGCCACTCCATTGCTGCTAAGGTGGAAGAGGGGGGATTTAGAAAGAAAAAAAAAAAAGGGGGGTTGAGTGGTGTGCTCAGGGGGCACACAGTCACATCAGAATTGCTTGACAAGTGGTGTGCGCCTTGACACAAATCTTATGCTAGATAAAGGGGATGTCCACTACTAGGACAACCCCTTCTCATTTCACAGGTTTACCCCAATTAAAATACAATAAAAAAAATATAAATAAAGTCTTCTACTCACCTCCCGTGCTCCAGCAGTGTCAGCCCCTGCGTTTCGGGAATTCATGCGAGGTGGTGATGTCATGTGAGCCCTGCAGCCAATCACTGCTGGCTTCTCTCTCCCTGCCTACAGACGTATTTGTAAATAACAGGAAGTAGGCGATCAACAGCATCTCTCACTTTTTGATTGCTCCTGCGTCCGAAGGCGGAGAGAGAAGCCAGCAGTGATTGGGCAGATGGCATGCGTGACATCACCACCTCACGTGAGCCCTGGGAACGTGAGTGGAGACACCGCTGGTATGGCGCCAGCATGGGAGGGGAGTAGGAGCTTTTTAATTTTAATGTGGAATGAGGTGGTTGTCCTAGTAGTGGACAACCCCTTTAAGGACTGGAGTAAGATTTCTGGCATAATGTACACCAGAACTCATAATGAAATAGACCAGCTGTGGCGTCACGCCCCTGAGCCACAACAAAACCGGTAGGAAAATGGCAAACGTTGCAAAATTTCAGTGCAATGCTGTGCTGCGCATTTTTTGCCTCAACTTTTCAAAGAGCTTTATGACAGAATTCTAGTGTAATCGCTTTGATGAACTGGGACCTAAATGTGTACAAAAAAAATGCAATAGAGAAATACATGTTACAATAGGCTATACAGATGAAAAATGGCATCAGAAGGATGTATGGCAATAATGAGAGATGAATCGAAGCCTGGAAGAACGTACTATTTGGCTGAATCTGACAGTTGGTATTCCCGTCGCCGATCATAGCATTCCTGGATACCTGGGTCATTCCACAGGTTTCTGATTGCATTGATATATGGCTGTTCAAAAGTGCAAACCCTTTCCACATCCACTTCTCGTACAAGGAGCGCATTAGCCTGGAGAGAAAGACAAGTGTGGGAAAAGTCAACGCACAATTTTGCAATTCAACATATACTAGTAAGTCACATTTATACAATGGAATTTAGTTCCACCGATGCCAAGTTTATGGACGGGGCACCTCTATAGATCTGGAGGCAGAATATTCAGAATGACCCATGTAGTTCAGTATACAGCATTGGCATTTCAATGATCGGGACGTCGCCCACAACTTACCTTGTTCTGCTCACACTTATAGGGGATTTTCAATGTGTCCATGGCACGAATCATAGACTGCATGGCAGTAAAGATATTCTGATACACAAGTTTTGTAAAGCCCTTTTTGTCCTCTTCAGAGTAACCAGAGCCATGGATTATTCTCATCTGTTTAATGAAAGTGCTCTTGCCACTTTCTCCTGTACCTACAAGGCAAACATTAAACGGGGGTTACACCACCATAAGTAATCAGGCATACTAGACACTAATCTTGTTCTCACTCCTCCTCATGGTTGTCCACTGTTACTCCACCGTAACGATGGCCCAACCATTGTTTGCGGTACAAGTAGTAACACAAAATCAGGAGAGGAAATTATGGCAGACCTCACTTTCATGGCCTTCATTTTAGCATCAAACCGTTCCCCAAGGTTACTAAGGTCACAAAACACCAATGACCTCCACGGATTGAAATTCATAGAATCATATAATGGTAGAGTTGGAAGGGACCTCAAGGGCCATCGGGTCCAACCCCCTGCGAGTGCAGGCTTTCCTAAATCATCCCAGCTATATGTTTATCCAGCGTCTGCGTGAAGATTTCCATTGATGGAGAGCCCACCACCTCCTGTGGTAGCCTGTTCCATTCCTTGACTGTCCTCACAATGATATCCACATTTCTAACAAGTCCTGAACATGAGGGAACCTCTGTCTCTCCTGTGGTATCTGCCTGGAAGGGAGGATGTGCTGTCTACACAGACACAAGTCGGGCCACTGAACCAGTACCGGTCAGTTGACTAATGGACATGATGCCATTCCACTAGAAGGGCTGACAACCCGTCAGGCAGATTCTTATGCAGTCATTCCGGATGGGAAGTCATGACTTCTAGCCACGATAAAGACAACTGATGCTGCAACCTGAAGCAGTGGACATCAGAAACATAAGTAACCTTTTCTTTTAAGTGGTGAACTCTCCCTCCATTAACACATAAAGCTCACAGACTGGGGTTTAAAAAAAAAATACAATTTCGGAATGGTTTCTGTGGGGGATGTTATTCTTTTTAACTGGAATTGTGCAGTTTATATTTCTGATCCACACTAGTCCCCCTACCAGAAGCCTTGGCTTTTATTCTGTACTTTTCCTGACACCTTTGCCCACACTAGCCTCCAAAGGTAACAAAGCAAATACTCAAATTCCTTCAAATAAAAATGCATTGTAAATGCCAAGATACAAAACGACACCTAATTTGGAAAAATGAACATGGATGGTGTGAAACATTACTGGCACGTGTGAATGTTGGCTGGAAATCAATAGTAGATTTAATAATGGTAAACAATAGAAGAGGACAGGGCCCCCCACACACTGAGGCCTCAATTGCCTAGAGGACATTTCCTAGTGAAATGGTCATTCACGTCCCCTAGACAATCACAGAAATGAGGTTTAACAGACAGGGTATTGCTGTTCCCTCTTATGTGATCATAGCTAATTATGCCCTTAACGAGCCATAATGAGCCCTTTGCACAGGATTTACTGCCTCCAAGCATATCTGCAGGGAAAATCCAGCATTGTTAACCACAAAGTGCAGCCAATTTAGGCTTTTAGGGTATGTTCACATGTGCATTTCCCTTGTATTTGTGAAAATTAAGGCGCTATTCTCATCTCTGCCTTTCATAGATATTCGGTGCTAAAGAGGAAAAGCTGGGTTAATGCTGCGCTGCCACCGAAAGATTGTTTATTATTAATAATTTCTTTTATTTCATAGGTCTACGCGTTTCATTGCTTAAGTTTGGCAAGATTCTTTTTTTTTAAATTATGGTTAAAGTATTTAAGGCCGCTTTACACACAGCGACACCGCTAGCGAGGTCGCTGGTGAAAGCACCCATCGTTTGTGCATCATGGGCAAATCGCTACCCATGGAGTACAACATCGCTAAGACCCTTCACACATACTTACCTTTCTAGCGATGTCACTGTTGGTGGCGAACTGTCTCCTTTCTAAGGGGGCGGTTCGTGCGGCGTCACACGGCAGCCGTCCAATAGAAGCGGAGAGCAGCCGAAAGAAAGTGACGCCCACCTCGTTGCCGGAGGACGCAGATACGGTGTTGTTCCTCATTCCTGGGGTGTCACACGTAGCGATGTGTGCTGCCTCAGGAACGACGAACAACCTGCGTCCTGCAACAATATTTGGGATTAGAACGACGTGTCAACGATCAACGATTAGGTGAGTAATTTTGATAGTTAGCGGTCATTCGTACTTTTCACACGCAACGACGTCGCTAACGAGGTTGGATGTGCGTCACGAATTCCGTGACCCCAACGACATCTCGTTAGCGATGTCGTTGCATGTAAAGCCCCCCTTTAGTCATCTAAAAACATGCAAGATTTCGGGCTCTCGTAGACCTGTAACTTCTTTAAGAGGCTCCTCTGTCCACCACTCATTACCTTAGTAATGGCACCTGTTTGAACTTGTTATCAGTATAGACACCTGTCCACAACCTCAAACAGTCACACTCCAAACTCCACTATGGTGAAAACCAAACAGCTGTCGAAGGACACCAAAAACAAAATTGTGGCCATGCACCAGGCTGGGAAGACTGAATCTGCAATAGGCAAGCAGCTTGGTGTGATGAAATCAACTTTGGGAGCAATAATAAGAAAATGGAAGACATACAAGATCACTGATAATCTTCCTCGATCTGGGGCTCCACACAAGATCTCACCCTGTATGGTCAAAATTATCACAAGAACAGTGAGCAAAAATCCCAGAACCACAGGGTGGGACATATTGAATGACCTTCATAGAGCTGGGACCACCGTAACAAAGGCTACAATCAGTGACATACTGCGCCGCTAGGGACTCAGATCCTGCAGTGCCAGATGTGTTCCTCTGCTTAAGCCAGTACATGTCCGGGCATGGAGGAATGGCCTCATCTTTTTAAATGGGAAACCTTGCAAAATTGCTGTCCCCCCCCCCCCCCCATAGAAAAATTGCAGAGTTAGTGCCACCTAAAAAGGGACATGTCAGTTTTTGAAAATTAGTCCTGGTTATTAAGGGAGTTAAATCAGCACTCCTACAGAATGTTTTATTCACCAGCCCTGTGTAAATGTGTATGTAATGTAGAGTAAGTGTGCTGATATTCTTACCAGTCTTTCCCGGTTTCCAGCGCTGCTCCAGTTCTCCTCTCACTCTCGTGACTCCTATTCCAAGTTGCCGGATCACACTGGGGGTTGTGTGTGAACCAGAAGTGGCTTGTACAATGCAAGTCTATGAGGCCCAGAACGAGGCTCCATCGACTTATTTCCAGCTCACACATCACACTGCGATCTGCCAAATCAGAATTTCAAAAACACAAGAGAGTGTAAAAAAAAAAAAGAAGAGGACTGAAGCGGTGCTGGAAACTGGGAAAGACAACAATCAGTAAGCAGATTAATGTAGTCTAGAAAGAAGAGACCCACCTTGTCCTAGTCCGCTGTTTGTTGTTGCCCCAGCCCTGCTGCCTCCTAGATTGGAGAGACTGTGCTCCCTCTAATAAACCCATGCAGTTGGGTACTATGGGATGGTCTCAGACCTGGGGTATATTTCATTGGAATCAAACCATACTAGCAGCACTGAGGGTCTGAGCGGGTCCCCTCCTCCAACGGATAACAAATCATTGGAGCCTGAGCCTTCCTCTTTATGTTTGAAAAAAATAGGTTAGCTGCCTATACCATCTAAAGAGGACTTCAAAACCTTAGAGATTTGTAGGTCCAAAATAGCAAGCAGGCGATAAGACTTGCAAAATATTGCAGGCAGATGGGACACTCTAGAAGAGAACCACAATGTTACTACATCTTATGTGGAAGACCTTCAGCAGTTTATGACATCCCAATAGAGCTGTGAATGACCTGCATTTCCATAGTGAAGACCTTGATAACAAGGTCAGCAATTAGCAGTTTCTAGGTTGTTCGGGTGTCCTGTAATTCGTTTATACTGGACGTCTGGCAGGGTGCTCTAGTAGTTAGCTGGTTGCTCCTCTTCCTTGAGCTTGTTTGTCCTGTTCGGTTCCTGTTTTTTTGAGGACCTACTGACAAGACCATCTTTTCAATGTCTTTTGTGTAGGATCGGATGGCACGCGGAAGCACTTCCATGTGCATCAGTTCATACAAAAAAAAAACAAAAAAAAAAAAAACACAACACATCGGATGCCGTATATCCATTCCGTTATTATGGAATATGTCCTATTCTGTTCCTTAATTGTGGACCGTGACTCAATACAAGTCAATGGGTCCGCAAAATCTCCGGAAGCCGCATGGAAGCACTTCCATGTGACTTCCGTCGGGTGCCCCTACAATCTGTGTCCCGCTCCCGCGCCAGGGCTGCTCGCACAGCAGTGTGTCAGCATCTGCCCGCCCAGCAGTGCGAGCAGCCGCGGGGATGACAAGCGCCGACATCAGGAGGTTAGATCCGACCATTACCTGCTGTGTCGATCTCCGTTGCACTCCTGACGTCAGCGCTCGTCACTATTTTCCATGCCTGCCGCGTTCTCACATCAAGTCTTGCGAGCGGCCCGAGACTAACTAGCGGTGACGTCACGTGCTGCTCGTGATACGTCGCTTGTGAAAGCAACGGACAATGGAAGTCAGTGTCAAGCGCTGATGTCAGGAGTACAGCGGACTTCATCACTGCAGGTAATGTACCTAGCTAACCTCATGACGTCGGCGCTCGTCATCCCCTGCGGTGACCTGGGCTGACCTATTGATGTTAGCTCAGGTCACTGCATTGCTCTCCCAGTCAATGGAGAACATTGTTCTTCACTGACTGGGATAAAAAGTATAGATCGTCTTATTGGATTACGCCGGACCCGGATTTGATTTTTCTTTTCAATAAATTGGGGAAAGAGGAGTGTTTTTTTCAAATAAAAAATATGTCTTTTTTTTTTTAATTATTACTGAATGGGTTAGTGATGTTGGGTATCTGATAGACGCTGTGACATCACTAACCCCAGGGTTTGATGCCAGTTGACATTACACAGCTGGTATCAACCCCATATATTACCCCATTTGCCACCGCACCAGGGCAACGGGATGAGCTGGTGCAAAGCACTAAGATAGGCGCATCAAATTGATGCGCCACTTCTGGGGTGGTTGCGGCCTGCTATTTTTAGGCTTAGGAGGGTCAAATAATTGTAGACCTCCCTAGTCTAAGAATACCAGACCCCAGCTGTCCGCTTTACCTTGGCTGGTGATCGAATGTGGGGGGGGGAAAACCAACGTTTTTTGTTTAAATTATTAATTTAAAATAACAGCATAGGGTGCCCTCTATTTTGGATTACCAACCAAGGTGAACCTAACAGCTGTGGTCTGCAGCCGTATGCTTTAGCCCAGCTGGCTACAAAAAAAAAAAAAATAGGGGGACCCCACGTCGTTTTTTTTAATTATTTATTTTTTGGCTAAGTACAAGGATAAGCACATTTTTGTGCCACATGAAAGGCACTAAAGGGTGCAAAATTACAAAATTCAGGGGAGTGGGACATTATATATGTCTTTCTCATCTATCTACCTACGACGAGCGCCGACATCATGAGGTTAGCCAAGTTCATTACCTACGGTGAGGAGCTCCGCTGAACGCATGATGTCAGCGCTAGTCACAGAGTTCCATGGTCCGCTGTATCACATCAAGTATCACCGGTGTGACTAGTGGTGACGTCACTCAGGTGATGTGCAGTCACAGCTGGAGTCCTCCATCAGTGACCGCGGTTGTCACACGGATGCATCCGTGGAAAAACAGGACAGTTTTTTGCGCATCGGAAAAACGGAATGGTTGTGTGAATGTAGCCTTATTTGGTGTTTTTAAACCACTTGAGTAATACTTTAACAATAATTACAGTGTAAAAATAAAATAAAATGTGGCGTGCTTCTTTAATTTCGTAAGACTGCAAAGTAAATCATTATGATCATGCAGTTTTGTAGTTGAACCAGCTGTTTCCTGCAAGATTAAGAGGGATTGTGTGTGAGAGATAGATATATAGATATATAGATATATAGAGATATATATATATAGATATAGATATATATATATATATATAGATATAGATATATATATTATATATATAATATATAATATAATATACACACACACACACATCTGGCAAAAATTAAGAGACCACTGCAAAATGGCCAGTTTTTCTGATTTATCTCTTTATATTTGAGTAAAATGTAAATTGCTCTCTTATTTTATAAACTACTGACAACATGTCTCAGAGTTTCCAAGCAATGCATTTTGTATTTATTTTCTGAAAATGAGAAAATTTTCAAAATAGCAAAATGCATTGCTTTCAGACCTGAAATATTGCTAAGAAAAGAAGTTCATAATTTAGAAACAATACTAAATGTTTTAACTCAGGATGAGTTCAGAAATCAATATTTTGTGGAATAACCATGATTTTTAATCACAGCTTTCTGGCGTCTTGGCATGCTTTCCACCAGTCTTTCACACTGTTTTTGGGTGACCTTATTCCACTCCTGGTGCAAAAATTTAAGCGTTTTTTCTTTGTTTGATGTCTTGTGACTATACATCTTCCTCTTGATTACATTCCAGAGGTTTTCAATGGTGTTCAGGTCTGGAAACTGGGCTGGACATGACAAGGTTTTGATGTGGTGGTCTTTCATCTACACATTGATTGACCTAGCTGTGTGGCATGGCGCATTGTCCTTTTCAGCTTTGCCCAACACCTGGTCGTCTATAGGTTAGACGGAGACATATAGAGACAAACAAGCCACATTGTCTTGTACCCACTATGAAATTTAGTGAAGGATCGGTGATGATCTGGGGAACGCTTCAGCAAGGCTGGAAGTGAGCAGCTTAATCCTTGTGAAGGACATATGAATCAAACTGCATACAAGGTTATCCTTGAAAAACAGTTGTGTCCTGCTCAGGCAATGTTCCCCTACTCTGAGGGCTGTTTTTTTCCAGCAGGACAATGTGCCATGCCACACAGCTAGGTCAATCAATGTGTAGATGAAGGACCATCACATCAAAACCCTGTCATGGCCAGCTCAATCTGCAGACCCGAACCCCATTGAAAACCTCTGGAATGTAATCAGGAGAAAAATGGATAGTCACAAGCCATCAAACAAAGAAGTACTGCTTACATTTTTGCACCAGGAGTGACATAAGGTCACTCAAAAACAGTGTGAAAGACTGGTGGAAAGCATGCCAAGACACATGAAAGCTGATTAAAAATCGTTATTCCACAAAATATTGATTTCTGAACTCTTCCTGAATTAAAACATTATTAGTATTGTTGTTTGTAAATGATTTTAAAACTTGTTTTCTTTGCATTATTTGATGTCTGAAAGTGCATTATTTGATGTCTGAAAGCATGGCATTTTTTTGACCATCTCTTATTTTCAGACAATAAATACAAAATGTATTGCTTGGAAATTTGGAGACATGTCAGTAGATTATAAAATAGAAGAACAATTTACATTTTACTCAAAAACATACCTATAAAAGAAAAATCAGAAAAACTGACAATTTTGCAGTGGTCTCTTAATTTTTGCCAGCGCTGGCTGTATGTATGCATACACACACACTTTCCCTTTATTGTTAATTTCTTCTACTCACATCAATACACATCCCGGTTACAGAGGAAAAAAAAAAAAACTTTTACCACTTTAACTAAAATGTATTAAAGAGCTCCAGTTAATGAATAAAGAAAAAGAAAACAAGACCCGACACCTTTTCTTCTGCACATTCCATGGGTAGTCTTTTTTAATATACACCTTTATGTTCAGGAAGGTGATGTTCCTCAGCCAATCAAGACAAATCCCAAACCCAATCAGACTATAATAAGCTGTCAGGTCCAGAGCCAAGCCACTTACTTACACAGCTCTGGGTCACAGCAACCATTAGATAATCCTGCTTTACATAATAGGATTGCAGATTAGCTCATAAGGAAGCAAAATACCATTCTGTATAATCTCCATTTCTATGTTAAAGGGATTATGCATCTGTACCTTTATAGTACCATTTTGTTTAGATCTGTATCTGCATACTTGGTGAAGTTGCAGTATTATTGTTGTATATTGCGCCCTTCTCTTAAGGCCCAGTCACACTAAACTTACCAGCGATCCCAACAACTTACCAGCGATCCCGATCAGGTTGTAAGTTGCTAGGAGGTTGCTGGTGAGATGTCACACTAAGCGACGCTCCAGCGATCCCACCAGCAACCTGACCTGGCAGAGATCGCTGGAGCGTCGCTACACGGGTTGCTGGTGAGCTGTCACACAGGCAGATCTCACCAGCAACCAGCCCCCAGCCAGCAGTAACGCGTGGAAGCGATGCTGCGCTTGGTAACTAAAGGTAAATATCAGGTAACCAACCCGATATTTACCTTGGTTACCAGCGCACACCGCTTAGCGCTGGCTCCCTGCACACCTAGCCACAGTACACATCGGGTTAATTACCCGATGTGTACTCTGCTACGTGTGCAGGCAGCAGGAGCCGGCTTCTGCGGACGCTGGTAACCACGGTAAACATTGGGTAACCAAGAAGCCCTTACCTTGGTTACCCGATATTTACCTTCGTTACCAGCGTCCGCCGCTCTCACGCTGCCAGTGCCGGCTCCCTGCACTCCTAGCCACAGTACACATCGAGTTAATTACCCGATGTGTACTCCAGCTACGTGTGCAGGGAGCCGGCACTGACAGCTGAGAGCGGCGGACGCTGGTAACAAAGGTAAATATCGGGTAACCAAGGTAAGGGCTTCTTGGTTACCCAATGTTTACCGTGGTTACGAGCGTCCGCAGAAGCCAGCTCCTGCTGCCTGCACACCCAGACCCGTAGAAGCAAGTGATTTGCGAAACGGCCCGCCGTTGTCCGGCGCTGCATGTCCTCACCCTCCCCCACCACCTGTATCCCTGAATATGTGCTTGGATTAAAGCTTCATCTTTCATCCAGATCCTTGTGGAGTGCGACCTTTCTTTTCTATACTTGGAGATTAATAAATATATATATATATATATATATATATATATATATATATATATATATATATATATATATATATATATATATATATATATATATATATATATATATATATATATATATCTATATATCCTAATTGAATACTTTGTTCTTTACAAAGTTTAATGTGCTGACAACAAAAATCACACAAAAGTCATCCATGGAAATCAAATGTTTTAACCAATGGAAGCCTGGATTTGAAGACACACAAAATGAAAGTGGAAACAAGTCAAAATGAGGTTCAGTATTGTGTGTGGCCTCCACGTGCCTGTATGACCTCCCTACAACGCCTAGGCATGCTCCTGATGAGGTTGCGGATGGTCTCCTGAGGGATCTCTTCCCAGACCTGGACTAAATTATCCATCAACTCCTGGACAGTTTGTGGTGCAACGCGACGTTGGTGGATGGAGCAAGACATGATGTCCCAGATGTGCTAAATCGGATTCAGGTCTGGGGAATGGGCGGGCCAGTCTATAGCTTCAATGCCTTTATCTTGCAGGAACTGCTGACACTACAGCCACATGAGGTCTGACATTGTCCTGCATTAGGAAGAACCCAGGGCCAACCGCGCCAGCATATGGCCTCACAAGGGGTCTGAGGATCTCATCTCGGTACCTAATGGCAGTCAGGCTACCTCTGGTGAGCAAATGGAGGGATGTGCGGCCATCCAAAGAAATACCACCCCACACCTTTACTGACCCACTTCCAAACTGGTCATGTTGAAGGATGAAGGATTACAATCAGCAGAACGCTGTCAATGGTGTCTCCAGACTGTCACATCTGTTACAACCTGCTTTCATCTGTGTATAGCACAGGGCGCCAGTGGCGAAAGTGCACAGTGTTGGGCAGTGAACAAAAACCCCATCTGTGTACGTCAGGTCCTCATGCCATCCTCATTTTGTCGGTGTCTAACCGTTTGTGCAGACACATGCCCATTTGTGGCCTTCTGGAGGTCATTTTGCAGGGCTCTGACAGTGCTCCTCCTGTTCCTCCTTGCACAAAGGCGGAGGTAGTGGTCCTGCTGCTGGGTTGTTCCCTCCTATGGCCCCTCCACATCTCCTGGTGTAATGGTCTGTCTCCTGGTAGCACCTCCATCCTCTGGACACAACGCTGACAAGACACAGCAAACCTTCTTGCCACAACTCACATTGATGTGCCACCCTGGATGACCTGCACTACCTGTGCGGGTTGCAGAGTCCGTGTCATGATACCACGAGTGTGAGAGCACAACCAACATTCAAAGTGACCAAAACATCAGCCAGAAAGCATTGGTACTGAGATGTAGTCTGTGTTCCGCACCTACAGAAACACTCCTTTATTGAGTGTCTTGATAATTGCCAAAAATTTCCATCTGATGTCTATTCCATTTACACAACAGTATGTGAAATTGCTTGTCAATCAGTGTTGCTTCCTAAGGGTACTTTCACACTTGCGTTGTTTTCCTTCCGTCACAATCCGCCCTTTTGGAAAACAGCGGAATCCGTTAACGGATTCCACTGTTTCCCATAGACTTGTATGGATGACGAATTGTGTCAAAAGGACCTGCGTTGCTTCCGCTGGGCGACGCTGCGTTGCTTCCGCCCAGCGGGAGGAACGCAGCATGTAACTTTTTTTGAGCAGCGGAATCCTTAGGATTTCACTGCGCATGCTCTGTCTGGCTCCCTGCACAGATAACTAATGTAAATATCGGGTAACCAAGCAAAGTGCTTTACCCGATATTTTCCCTGGCCACGTGTGCAGGGAGCCCGACACTTCCCCGCTCAGCTCCGCCCCCTCCCGCACATATATTATATACATATACACACACACACTCACACTCACCTGTCCTCAGCGCCATGGCCCCGCTAGGCTCCACCCACTCCGCCCCCGCACACATTCTCGGCGGCCGAGCGATCAGCTGATCACCCGGCGCTGGGAGTGATCAGTTTACCCCCCCCCGTGCTGGGAGCGATCAGCTGATCACCCGGCGCTGGGAGCGATCAGCTGATCACCCGGCGACCGGCTGCTGGGAGCGATCAGCTGATCGTTCACAATAGTCTGCCGCCGGGTGAAACTGTATATAAAAAAAAAAAAAAAAGGCTGATTCCGTTGTTTTGTACGATTAATTGCATCCGTTGTGCCACTATATGCAACACATCCGTTGCATCCGTCACACAACGCAATGCAATGGATACCGTTCAACGCAAGTGTGAAACTAGCCTTAGTGGACAGTTTAATTTCACAGAAGTGTAATTAACTTGGAGTTATATTGGATGGTTAAGTGTTCCCTTTAATTTTTTGAGCAGTGTATATAAACTATAGGGGGAAAAAAAAACAAAAAAAACAAAAACTACACACAGGCTTTTGTAAAACACCACCAGGAGCTGCATTAGTGTAGTGCACAGAAAAAAAAAATGTTTTATATAATATATATATTATATACACAAACACACACACACTTTTTTTTACTATAGGATATTATGGGTGACAAATAGCCCCATATACCTGTACAAATACGAGGTTAAATAGTAGCTCCTTGACAGAGGTATGTGTCAGAAGGCATGGTGAAGACGCCTCTTCTTCATATGCACATCAGTTTAAGCTTCTTTAGCCTATGTGCGCACGCTGCGGTTTTTTTTTACGCTGCATTTTTGGCCGATAAAAACGCACAAAAACGCACCCGCGTCGAAAAAACGCGTAAAAAAAATGCATGAGTTTTTACCGCGATTTGGTGCGTTTTTGGCTGCGTTTTTCCAATGCATTGCATGGGCGGAAAACGCAGAAAAACGCATGAAAGAATTGACATGTCCATTTTTTTTTTCAAGCTCAAAAACGCAGCTTAAAAAAAAAAAAAAAAAAAAAGTTGTGTGCGGACAGCAAAAATGAAAATGCAGACTTTGCTGGGGAAGCAAAGTCCTGCAGTTTTGAGGCCAAAAACGCACCCGAAAAACGCGCAAAAACCAGGGCTGTGGAGTCGGTAAGCCAAACCTTCGACTCCGACTCCGACTCCTCAAATTCTCTTGCACCGACTCCGACTCCGGCTCCGGCTCCGACTCCGGCTCCGACTCCTACATATATTGCTTATAGTTAGGTGAAAAATTTATTGTAGTACATGAATATGTGTATGTGAACATCAGACATTTAATAATTTTTATGATACAATAATCAAGATATTTGGATAGAACATAAAATATATTTATTGGAATACAACTTTAGAACACAAAAAACTGTAATAAATTGTAAATATGTAATACACTATGTAATATACAGTAGATTACATATATATCTTGTGTGTGTATATACACTGTATATATATATATATATATATATATATATATATATATATATATATATATATATATATATATATATATATATATATATATATATATATATATATATATATATTTTACATATTTACAATTTATTAGTTTTTTGTGTTCTAAAGTTGTATTCCAATAAATATTTTATGTTCTATCCAAATATCTTGATTATTGTATCATAAAAACAATTAAATGTCTGATGTTCACATTGTACTACAATAAATTTTTCACTTAAATATAAGCATTATACTAAATGTTATTATTTAGTAAAATATTCAGCACATTCTGCATTGCACTCCTGTCCCCAATTTATTATATATTTTAGGAGTCGGAGTCGGTGCATTTTATACCGACTCCGACTCCACCAAAATGAGCTCCGACTCCGACTCCACGACTCCGACTCCGACTCCACAGCCCTGGCAAAAACACCGCAAAAAACGCACATAGCCTAACACTGAAAGAATATGACTGAAGGCATTTTCTTACAGCAACATCTTCCAATGAAAGACTTGTTAAGATGTTCGCTAAGCAGACCATCCAGCTTCCAATCAGTTCACTCTTCCGCTCCTGGCTGTTGTAGTTCACCTGTGTCTTTCTGCTAGTGTAATCCCAGGAAGAAATCGTTGGTCATGGTGAATGTTTAGGGAAGAATTTACCACCACTCATCCAGACCAGTATGCACAATGAAAAATTAAATATCCTGCCTGAAACATGTTTTATGCTTCAGATATTTATTCATTCTTCAACAATCCAGATCTAAAACATCAGCACTGGTGAGCGTTTTACACATTGGTTTTACAGTCTCCAATGTTTCTGGCAATATTAGGCCCTGTGCGCTCTAGAAAAAGGATCATTTCTCAAGAAATTTCTTGAGTCTGAAAGATTAGTGCACTTGCATTAGAAAAAACGCACTGAAAAACGCATGCAATTTTACCGGGTTTTTTTCCACATGTTGGTCCCTGCGGATTTTTACCATTATCTAAGGCAGAAGATACAGGTACCTGCAGAAAAGAAGTGACATGCTCATTCTTTTTCTCAAGAAATTCTGCAGAAAGAATGTTCTAAAGAAAAAAAACGCAGTGTGCGCACAGCTAGTATTTTGCTTCCCATAGGTTTTGCTGGGGAATATCTGCAGAAAGGTTACAACCATTTCCTCAAGAAATTTCTGCAGCAAAAACGCAAAAAAAAAAAAAGCGGGTAAAAACGTAGTGTGCGCACAGGGCCTAAAACAAGACTTCAGGCATAAAGACTATGAGGTCCAGCTTCTCAGAGGTATTCCCTCTGCTCAGGACTTCCCACTATTAGTGATCTAGCAGACTTGGCCTATCATTGTATTAGAAGCACAGTCATTCATCTGAATAGTCGCCATGTAAGGCCAGAGTCACACTTGCGAGTGCCTCGCTTGAATCTCGTGCAAGTCTCTCATTGAATCACCCAGCACAGCCACACACTCTCCGGACAGGAGCATCTCAGCTGCAGAGATACATGCAACCGACCTGCTCCTGTTCGGAGAGTGTGCGGCCGTGCCTGGTCAGTCAATGAGAGACTCGCGCGAGTTACACGTGAGGCACTCGCAAGTGTGACTCCGGCCTAAAACTAGCGATGTCCGTGTAGGGAAAATTCCTGACCAACTGCAGCCTCTACTAGAAAAATCAGCTATTTGACAGAGGTGCTGGGAGCAAACCAAGGGGTGCTGCTTTGTCAAAGTGGCTACCTATGATAAACAACCCCTTTAAAAAGAAGTCTGTCCAAGGGACAATATTAAGCATCATGATATTTGAGTTTTATATTATTTTCTTTGGTTCCAATAACAGGGCCTAAAGGCCCATCTACACACAAGTTGTGGATTTCAGCTAGACTGCCTGATCATTAATGTGTGATGGACCAGATGATGTCCAGAGAAGAGTCAGGCTATTGTATTTCTACAGCCAGTCTCTTTGTTCTGCTAGACACACTACTGCCAATTGCTTTCTAATCACCACAGAAAATACATTAAAGAGGCTGTCCACTACCTTAACATTGAAGGCCTTAGGATAGGTCATCAATATCTAAAATCCGTTTGAGGGGGACACCTGGCACCCCTGACAATCAGTGGTTCCAATGTTGGCGGCAGCTGAAACTTCTCAGTTATGAAGCTGACCAGCGCACCTCGATGGGCAGACTAGTGGCCGCAGTCGGGTACTGCACATTCCCCCTATTGATTTGAAAAGAGGGCGGATGTGCCGTACCAGCCGTGTCTTCCGAGTTGATGAAGCTGCACTGTGCAGCTCTGTAAGGCCCGTTTCATACATCCGGCATGTTGCCGGACTGCCGGATCCGGTGCACTCCAGTACAGTGTAATACAGTACAATGGCATCACGGCAACCTCTGGTCACATACTGTCATGTCACCGGAGCATGTGACCGGAGCTTGCCACGATGCCATTGTACAGTGTTAACACTGTACTGGAGTGTGCCTAATCCGGCAGCCCGTCAAAATGCCGGATGAGTGAAACGGCCCTAACTGAGCAGTAGAACGGCGGGGGTGCCGTGTGTCACACCCCCACCTATCAGATATTAATGACTTATCTTAAGGATAGGCAATCAATATTAAAGTAGTCGACAACCTCTTTACAGGTTTGTTTACATGGACCAACCAGAGACACAATACTGCTGGGATTTTTTTACATTACACAGTCGGACCAAAAGTAAAATGATGCACTTAGGCTACTTTCACACATCAGTTTTTTTCCATCAGGTACAATCCGGAAAAAAACGTGTTAAACGGATCCGGTACCGCATCCGTTTTATCCCCAAATATTTGCATTGTTACCAGATTGTACCTGATGGCTTTGCGTTGCATCCGTTTTTTTCCGGATGCGGCAAAATTAATCAAAGCGGCGGCCGGAGGCAACATGTCTTGCAACGTTTTTTTGTCCGGCAAAAAAAACGTATCGCGCCGATACGGCGTTTTACAATGAAAGCCTATGGACGCCGGATCCTGCACAATGCGGTAATAAACGGATGCGGCTACCGGATCCGTTTTTGTAAACTGCGCATACACCAAATTAATTAAAAAAGCTGATCCTTCGAAAAACGGACAAACTGGATGCAAACCGTATCCACCGGATCCGGTTTTGTACGCATCCGGCATAACGGATTTGTTAAAAACCGGATCCGGTTTTACATTTTTTTGCCGGATCCTTTGGATCAGGAAAAAAAAAAAAAAAAAAGGATTGTGCCTGAATGTAGAAAACTGATGTGTGAAAGTAGCCATAGGCTGCCATGGTTCTCGGCAGTGCAAGGGCCTGTTTACACAGGATGATGCCCTGTCAGAACGATCATTTTTTATGCAACCCAAAAGATCATTTCACCCGGTGATCAACACTTTGCTAGTTCAGAGGGGGATTATCTTGGCGAGGAAACTGGCTGACAATCATTAAATGAGTGTTTTTAACAACATTCATTCACAATTATCTTGCAGTTTATATGCTCCTTAAAACTTAGGCATGCATTGGGGAGGGGATTGGAGAGATAGCTGGTCAAAATGGACACTACATGTAACAACCGGTAACAGGCTGCATATTTATAAGGCGCATGCTGAAATATTAGTAAATGCAGCTACTGATGTGACGAAATTGCCTTCAACATTCTCATTTGTTCAAATTGGTAAAATTTACTTTAAACTTCATTTTTTTTTCCTCAACACAACAAAATGCACCTCAAATGCTTCTCAAGCAAGGCGTCTAAACCTTGAGCTTTAAGACTATGTCATTGCTGGCTCCTAACTGTTGGAGCTGGCTCGTAGACCTGGCTAATATTTGTCCAGGCTTGTTCTATAAAACAATGAAACCTGAGGCACACAAGGAAGCAGTTGTGCTGTACAGGAGGAAACAGAATGAAGAAAAATTATATAGAAAGTGCTGTGACCTGACAGAAAACGGCCGAGAAACGTTGAGGCTCCAGTAACATAGGTCTTCACCGGCTTCTGGGATTGGTCCTACCAGTTGTTCTCTGCAGTAAATAAACATTCTTATTGTTTATGGATGCCTTCAGCATCTACCTAAAAAATAGGCAGTGTGTTCTGCCAGTCTACAGGTTCTGCTGACTTTCCTCTGTATGGGAAGCTTACAGGGGCTGTCCAGGACTTAAAGGGACCCAATCACCAGGATTTCCGTATATAACCTAAAGCCAGGGCTATACTGGTACGATCAGGCTGATTCTCTACATACCTGTAGTGGTCAGCTCTGATGTTTAGGTTTTGAAATCCAAGAAAGTGAAGTTTATAAAATCATAAGCTACTTGAGTGACAGCAGCTGAGGATCAGATAATATCTGGGGGAGTGTGCATAGTTATCCCCTCCCCCTGTTAGAATTAGCATAATATTATACAATTGATTTAACTTTTCACTTCCAGGACCTGTGCTGAGGTCATACCCATGTGATCAGATGGAGCGGAGCCTCAGCCAATATAGCTGATACCAGGAACCAACATTTTTCTGTTGGCTGAGGCCCCACCCCTTCTGGTCACATGGGTGTGACCTCACACAGGTCCTGCTAGTGAAAAGTTAAATCAATTGTATAATACTTATGCCAATTCTAACTGGGGGAGGGGATAACTCTGAATACCCCCCAGTTATCTGATCCTCCCCAAGAAGTTGATGATTTTATAAACTTTACTTTCTTGGATTCCAAAACCTATATATCCGAGGTGACCACTACAGGTATGCAAAGAATCAGCCTGATTGCCAGTATAGCACTGACTTTAGGTTATATATGAAAATCCTGGTGATTGGTTCCCTTTAACCCCACACAGGATCTTTCTATAGTCTGCTGCTTCCTGGACAATTTACATGGCTTCCATTATTCAATAATACCACTCACCATTGATCAAGGACTATTGAGGGAAAACCCTGCACAAACTGACTTGCTGCAATGGTGACAACCTATTACAGGTTCTTGCAGAAAGAAACATTCTTGCAGAAATGTTGGTAATGAGACTACATGGTGAGGGGCTGGAGGTTATAGGCCTGTTATAATGACTAATGAAAAACATGAACTCAATTTAGAGAGGTGTCCAGATACACTATATTGTATAGAGAAGAATGTAAAGCGGTTGTCCAGGTTTATCACAAACGTCTGCCGTCCCTTTATGTGACTGCAGACTTGTGAATCCTCACATCGCGAACATTCTTCACTGCTGGCGGTGAACACATTCTGACTACAGGTGCACGACCTCGCTCAATTCACTAGTATTAAGAAAGGCCCAATCTGCCGCCTGCAGTGGAGAACGCATGCCGCTTGTGATGTGAGGAACTGCAGACTTGTTATAAATCTGGATAACTCCTTCCATAAAAGTACTGTGTCACTTTAAAGGGAGAAATTTCCCCTAAAACCTAAAAGATTCCCCCTCTGCAGCTCCTGGGCTGCATTCTAGAAAGGTCCCTGTTATTATTGTGCCCCCTTTCTGACCAAAATACAGAGTTTATAATGTGGTACCTTTTTGGATTTGGATTCTGTAAATGTGACACGGGGGCGGGCTGCCTGGTGTCCGTTA
Organism: Anomaloglossus baeobatrachus; assembly: GCF_048569485.1. Taxonomy (NCBI): domain Eukaryota; kingdom Metazoa; phylum Chordata; class Amphibia; order Anura; family Aromobatidae; genus Anomaloglossus; species Anomaloglossus baeobatrachus. The sequence goes on from NC_134353.1 coordinate 461,388,805, forward strand.
TTCTGCCTCCTGCCGCTTTAGGCCATCCCCCATCACTCCTTTCCATAGCTGTGGACGCCGCCCAGTGCTCCACAGGTCCCCGCGCCGCTGGTGACGTGCGCGCAGGCTTTAGATTATGGGCGGTGCTGTGATGTTTATTACCAAGCAACTGCCCATAATCACAGGACCGCGCTTTCACCCTCGGCGTCCTTCGTTCTGCGCAAGCGCGGTGCTGCTGACCCCACGTCACCTCCTTCCCATCTTGCCCTGAGGCAGGAAATAGATGGGAAGGAGGTGACGTGGGGTCAGCAGCACCGCGCTTGCGCAGAACGAAGGACGCCGAGGGTGAAAGAGCGGTCCTGCAATTATGGGCGGTTGCTAGGTAATAAACATCACAGCACCGCCCATAATCTAAAGCCTGCGCGCACGTCACCAGCGGTGACACTGGGCACAGTGCTCATCCACGAGAGATGAGCACTGGGCATGCGCGGGGACCTGTGGAGCACTGGGCGGCGTCCACAGCTATGGAAAGGAGTGATGGGGGTACGGCCTAAAGCGGCAGGAGGCAGAATAACGGACGCCAGGCAGCCCGCCCCCGTGTCACATTTACAGAATCCAAATCCAAAAAGGTACCACTTTATAAACTCTGTATTTTGGTCAGAAAGGGGGCACAATAATAACAGGGACCTTTCTAGAATGCAGCCCAGGAGCTGCAGAGGGGGAATCTTTTAGGTTTTAGGGGAAATTTCTGCTGACAGGTTCCCTTTAAGCTTATTTGGCAAAATGTAGACAGCAATTAGGAATAAGTAAGGCATCAAACCAGTGTGACTACCGTACATGCATTGTCTGTACTAGACTTAGGCTATGTGCGCACGTTGCGTACTAGCCCTGCAGATATTTCTGCAGCGATCTGAAGAGCACATGTGCGCTTTAGATCGCTGCAGAAATGTCCGTAGTGAGCGCCGATTCCATGCGCTCTGCCTGCAGCTCCTGCCATAGACAGAGCAGGAGCTGCCGGCAAAGCGCAGGAAAGAAGTGACATGTCACTTCTTTTTGCGCAGCGCTTCGGCAGTAGCCGAAGCGCTGCGCTCTTAGACGCCACGTGCGCACGGCCCCTGCACAATCTCCATAGACTGTGCAGGGGACGCAGGACGCATGCAGTTACGCTGCGCTACAAAGCGCAGCGTAACTGCATGTTTTTACGCAACGTGCGCACATAGCCTTATAATGGGTTGGCCATTTTGTGGCACTATATTCTAGTATACTTGCAAAGCAAAAAAAACAAACCCTAAGGCAACTCAGGAGTGTCTGGTAGGACATGCTTTGTCCCAACTAAACCTTTCATTCTCCCACTAGAAATTGTTCTTCGTACAACACAATTATTAAATTTGCCTCAAAACAGCTAAGGGCTTTTGAACACTATACGTGGACAAGACCTTCTTTAATTCTACATTCTTTAGTGTAAAATAAAACTGATGCTCACCCATACCATGTTTATGCGAATGCTGCAGCTAATCAGCGGAGGCTAATGGGCTGCAGTTTTCACACTCCCTACAGACATCTGTATGTGTATATTTTTCACGGGACCTCATCAATAAAAATAGTGTACCCTATTATGTTTTGCCATAGTATCATTTTTAATACTGCCAAACACCTGCATCCATTTAACTAATTGACTCCCCCATGAACATACGTAGAACATTTCTTGACAATTTAACCTCATAACGACGGCCGTACGACTTAAAGCGTCGGAAAAACAGGGTACTTATTCTGTTCCTACGCTTTAAGACGTCAGGCCGAAAAAAGCCTGTAGCGCCTCCCAGCGACCGAAAATCTCAGTGGCTACCTGAGACCCCCCCCCAGATTATGAATCGGGGTGGTTTTTTGGACCCTGATAAATGTGATCGCCAATATACACCATATACCGACAATCACATAACCAAAAAAAAAAAAAAAGAAATGGATGGTAAAACGGATTTCTTTTTCATCTGACGTGATCAAACATGTCAGATGAGAAAGAAATATAAACCCCTAGTGCCCCCAAAGCCCCCGGTACCGGAGAATCCACCCCCACCCCTACCCCCAGCTCCAGAACATTCAAAATGGCGCCGAACCGCACCGAAAACTGCCGCCACCGCCGGCTCTGCATTCATTTCCCACCGATCTGAAATGATCAAACATTTCAGATTGGAGGGAAAAATCCTACCCCCAAGCCCTCTTCCGGGACACCGGAGCTCTCTGGTCCCCCGGAGCCCCCTTCGGTTATCCAGAGCCCCCCCCTTCCCCCCTCCGGAGCATGCAAGATGGCGGCGCGCACAGTAGCGCACGGCCGCATTCATCCTGCTCTCATTTCTGTCGCATGTGACAGAAAAGTCGTCCCCAGGTCCTACCAGGTCTCCCACCGTCACCCCCCGGTACCTGGCTGCTGCTCCGGTCTCCACGATCACTCTGCCTCCTTCTGGAAAGCTGGCGGCGCATGTGCAGACAGCGGCTGTCAGCCACCTCCTGTGGACCGGGGGAGCGTGAGTGCAGTAATCTGCAGCCACACTCATCACATGGAGGGCCTGCTGTTCTAGAAAATGGGGGGCTACGTTCTCTGAGCGTGCGCCTCATATTCTGGAATGAGGTTACTGCAGGTCACTCTGCCCTAGGTTGGACTGGGGCAGTGTGAGTGCAGTATTCTCAGATTACTGCACCTACACTGCTCACATGAAGAGCTTGCTCTTCCAGAAAATGGGGGATACGTTCCCTGAGCGTGCCCCCCATATTCTGGAAGGTCCAGAGTCGTCGTGGGACCTCCAAAAAGGATTACAGCGCACCGGAATTTTTTTATTTTCAATAAATTGGTGAAAGAGGGAATGTGTTGGGGAGCATTTTTTCAAATAATTTTTTTTGTCTTTATTTTTTTCTATTACTGACTGGGTTAGTGATGTCAGGTATCTGTTTAGATGCCGTGACATCTAATGGATGCGCCACTTCTGGGGCGGCTGCGGCCTGCTATTTTTAGGATGGGAAAGGCCAAATAACCATGGTCCTTCACACCCTGATAATACCAGACCACAGCTGTCTGCTTTACCTTAGCTGGTAATCCAATTTGAGGGGGACCCCACATTTTTTTTTATTATTTCTAAAATAATTATAAAAAACAGCCTGAGGTGACCTCCAAATTGGATCACCAGCCAAAGTGAAGCTGCCTGTTGTGGTCTACAGACTGCAACCGTCTGCTTTACCCTAGCTGGCTATCAAAAATGCGGGGGACCCCACGTCATTTTATTTTTTTTTAATTATTTATATTTGGGCTAAATACAAGGCAAAACACAATGAAAGTCACTAACAGGCACCAGCTTAGAATATGCAGGCGGTAGGACATTATATATGTGTTAGACATCTATCCATCAATCCATCCATCCTAGCTCTTTAGGCTATGTGCCCACAATCCGGATTTGCACCGTTTTGGAAGCAGAGTGTTTTCACTGCGTCCAAAACGCTGTGTTGTGCAGTACAAGCACAAAGGAAGGATTTTTAGAAATCTCCTGCCCACATCACTTCTTTTCTCTGCAGCATAAACTGACCTGCGGTGCGGCTTCCTGAGCAGCAGGATGTCAATTTATTCTGCAGAGACTAAAGTGTTCTTCGGAGGGAGAATAAAGTCCGCAGCGGCCCGAACTTGGACTGTATGCAAATGCAGCTACATTCTCCCGTGGACATCACCTACATCTCTGCAGGTGGGCTGGCACTGCATCCTAGACACAGTGTCGCCGGATTGTGGGCAGGTAGCCTAAAAGTGAGAAATTTGGCGCTACAGCAACATTTTTGTGCACTACCTGTAGATTCAAAATTCTCATGATACCCCTGAATAAAGTGCTTGAAGGGTCTAGTTTAAAAATGGGGTCACTTGTGGGGGGTTTCTGCTGTATAGGTGCCCTAGGGGCTCTGCAAATGCGACATGAAACCTACAATTTATTTCAACTTTTACAAAATTCAAATCATGCTCCTTTCGTTCTGAGCCTGTTTGTTCAAAGGGTTTTTTTGCCACATATGCAATTTGTTATGAGCGCAGTGATACCCCATAAACTGTGTGGTCCATTTCTTGGTATTTCCTCTTGAAAAAGGAGGAATTTGGTGCTAAAGCAAAATTTTTCTGAAAAAAATAAAATTTTCAATATGACTACCTAAGGTTATCAAATTCTATGAAGTACCTGTGGGTTTAAAATGCACACAATACCCCTAGATTAAATCCTTGAGAGGTCTAGTTTCTAGAATGGGGTTACTTGTGGGGGAAGCGCCACTATTTAGGCACCTCAGGGGGTCTCCAAACGCAAAATGGCGTTCGCTAATGATTCCTGCCAATTTTGCAGTCAAATGGCGCTCATTTCCTTCCGAGCCCTGCCATGCACCCAAACAGTTGATTTCCACCACATATAAGGTATTGCCAAACTCAGGAGAAATTGCACAATAAATTTTATGGTGCATTTTTTTACTGTTACCTTTGTGAAAAAAGGCTACCTGGTTGAAGTAACAATTTTGTGGTAAAAACGTTTTGTTTTGTTTGTTTTTTTTATTTTCATGGCTCAATGTTATAAATTTCTGTGAAGCACCCAGGGGTTCAGGGTACTCGCCAAACAGCTAGATACATTCCTTGAAGGATCTATTTTTCAAAATGTGGCCACATGTTGGGGAGCTCCACTGTTTAGGCACCTCAGGGGGTCTCCAAACACAACATGGCGTCCGCTATTGATTCCAGCCAATTTTGAAGTCAAATGGCATTCCTTCCCTTCCGAGCCCTGCCGTGCGCCCAAACAGTTGATTTCCACCACATATAAGATATTGCCAAACTCAGGAGAAATTGCACAATAAATTTCATGGTGATTTTTTTCCCTTTTACCCTTGTGAGGAAAAAAAAGCTGCCTGGCTGAAGTAACAATTTTGTGGTAAAATTTTATTTTTTATTTTCATGGCTCAACGCTATAAAATTCTGTGAAGCACCTGGGGATTCAGGGTACTCACCAAACATCTAGATAAATTCCTTGAGGGGCCTAGTTTCCAAAATGGGGTCACTTGTGGGGGGGGGTTTCTGCTATTTACGTACCGTAGGGGCCCTACAAATGCGACATGGTGCCCGCACTTTTTCAGCCAAACTTCCTTTCCAAAATTCAAATATTGCTCCTTCCCTTCAAAGCCCTCCCAATTGTCTAAACAAAGGTTTATGTCCACATGTGAGGTAACCCCACGCTTATAAGAAAATGGGTAACAAACGTTGGGTCAAATATTTGGAATTACCTATTGAAAAAGTGAGAAAATTGATGCTAAAACATTGAGGAGAAAAAAAAAAAAAATGAAAATTTTCAATATCACAACGTAATGTTATCAAAATCTGTGAAGTACCTGTGGGTCACAAATGCTCACTATATCCCTAGATAGAAGCCTTGAGAGGTCTAGTTTCCAAAATGGCATCACTTGTGAGGGTTTTCTTCTGTTTAGGTACCTTAGCGGACCTGTAAATGCAACATGGTGCCCGCAATCTATTTCAGCCAAATTTTCTTTCCAAAATTCAAATATTGCTCCTTCTGTTCCAGGCCCGCCTATTTGTCCAAACAGAGGTTTCTTACCACATGTGGGGTATCGGCGCGCTCATAAGAAAGTGGGTAATAAGTTTTGGGTTCCATTTTGTTGTGTTATTTCTTCTAAATGTGAATAAATTTGGAGTAGAGCAACATTTTTAGGTCAAATTTTATATTTTGCTTTTTTTCATTCCACATCGCTTTAGTTCCTGCGAAGCACCTGAAGGGATAATAAACTTCTCGGATGTGGTTTTGAGTACTTTGAGGGGGGGGGGGGGCAGTTTTTAGAATGGGGTTACTTTTGGGTATTTTCTGTCACCTAGGCCTCTCAAAGTCACTTGAAATGTGATGTGGTCCCTAAAAAAATGTTTTTCTAAATTTTGATGTAAAAATGAGAAATTGCTGATGAACTCTGAACTCTTCTAACTTCCTAACAAAAAAAAAATTGTTTCCAAAATCGCGCTGATGTAAAGTAGACAAGTGGGAAATGTTATTTATTAACTATTTTGTGTCACAGAACTCTCTGGTTTAATGGTATAAAAATTCAAAAGTTGATAATTGCAGATTTTTCAAAATTGTTGCCAAAATTCAATTTTATTTTTTTTTATAAATGAACCCAAAAAAATATTGTCCAAAATTCTGTACTAACATGAAGTTCAATATGTGACGAAAAAACAATCTCAGAATCACCGGAATCCGTTGAAGCGATCCAGAGTTAACACCTCATGAAGTGACACTGGTCAGAATTGCAAAATTTGGTCTGGTCATTAAGGTGAAAATTAGCTCCGTCACTAAGGGGTTAAGGTCCACACAAGAACATAGATAGCCCAGGGTTTAGTTTTGTTTTGTACTAGGTCCTGTGTATAGCGTTAAAAGGCGTTTTCTGCTTTGAGAAACGTTGACCTGAAATGATTCCTGAAATGTAAATAAAACAGAGCCAAATAGTACTCTCCCTCCGCCGCCAGTTCCCCGACACTGCTTTGCTCTGTTTTGGCTGCAGTAGTGACATCACGCCAACAGCTCACATTGACGGTGCAGCTCATCACTGAGCCCAGCGGCTTTTGTGGCACCTACATTGGCAGCTCAGAGATTGGATGCAGTGATGATGTAGGCTATGGACATGATGTCAGTGCTGCAGCCAAAACACAGAAAGCCATATCACAGAGCCAGCTCTGGAGCGGGGGAGGGAGACTACTTTCCGGTTTTGTGTTTAAGGCTGCTTTCACACTACATTTTTTTTAACATACGTCATGAACGTTTTTTTGCTGTAAAAGCGGATCCTGTTTTTACAAAGAAAAACGCATGCAAACGCAAGTGTTATTTTGCAGGATCCTGTCACTTGAAGTTTATGGGCGGGCATTGGAGTTATGTGATCGGGAGTGAGGTAAACTGAACGTGACAGACTGGGAGCCGGCATCTGACAGCTGCGGAGGCTCATAACCAATGTAAACATCGGGTATCCAAGCAAGTTACCCGATATTTACCTTGGTTACGAGCGTCTGCAGCTGCTAAGAGCCGGGCTCCCTGCACACGTAACCAAAGTAAACATTGGGTATCCAAGCAAGTTACCCAATGTTTACCTTGGTTACGAGCCTCCGCAGCTCTCAGGAGGGGGAGAGAGGGAGGGGGACAGAGGGAGACTGATCACGGAGGCTGGTTTTCTTGGCATGCTCAGTAGGGCAAGCAGGATCCTGTCTATCAGCATGCCGGCATTCACATGCGTTTGCGTGCAGTATAGTCAAGATCCAGCAATTTGCAGTATTTGGACGCAGCTCAAAAACGCTACAAGTAGCGTTTTTGAAAAAAGTTAAAAAAAACTGCAAGTCGCTGGATCCTCACTATAACGCACGCAAACACATGTGAACGAATGTTGACGCGAGTCCATTGCAAATGCATTGAAATGAAAATGTATTTGCACTGGATCCGCTTTTGCGTTAAAAAAACGTTCAGGACGCATGTTAAAAAAACGTAGTGTGAAAGCAGCCTTACAGGAACTGTTTGGGGTATACTTTTCTAATCGGCAAAATTGTAAAAGGGCTTTCCTCTAAAATAGTGCTACTAAAAATCCACACTCATGTATTATACTACCCATGGGCCTAACAATGGGATTAGGATTTGCTGACCCTACATAAAACATGGAAAGATATAAGCCGGGCAATACACATGCCTCCATTGACATGAATGGCAGCCAAACCAGACCCACAATATACCCATGTCTTTAGGAAAGAAAAATTAAAAAGATGTACAGTTGCTAACAGGACGAAAAGTGCCCCAAAAAGCAGCAAGCCAGCATAAAGAGATTTCAATTCATTGCAGCCAGCCTAGTGCATAGGACAAGCCACGCTGAAACAAGTCAATGTAGTCCCTAAGCTGTGCCAAGCAGAGACTCGCAGCAATTCCATTCTTGGTAGTGCCATGCACAGGTATTACAGGGGAATTGCATCACACCAATCCTACACTTTCCAATAACTGCTGAAAATCACAAACTGTAAAAGGCCACGTCTGGAGTTCAGAACTACAGCCCCTATATTGGGAGAGGTAACCCAGGAGGCCATACATGCCGGCTAGAGGTGACAAGGACGTCAGTGTGAAATGTAGGATCCTTTCGGTCCAGTAACTAGAGTTTGCATGCATTATTTTAGCATGATTTGTAATCAAGTGCTGCAGATTTTCTTGGTTTTCTCAATTCTTTACACCAAATAAACAGCATATTCATTTCTTATGCATGGCCACAATGTCCTCTAATATGGACGGAAAAGGAACTTCGCAGGAAAGTGTTAGCAGAAAATTAACTACTGTTTAAATTCGGTTTTCTAATTATTACATCTTATTGCAACTCAGCGCGTATTAACAAAATCGGAGGGAATTTGGGGTCCTAAACCAGGGTCCTATCTGAACAGAGATGTCACGCATGCGCATATCAGTTCCCTCCACATGGGACTCTGCAGAGCCCGCTCCTGGGATCTGTGGGGTCCAAGCCATTAGGAAGTGATCGGCAAATGCCACCTGTATTGCCATCCCCTTAGGCAATGATGCTAAGCGCACAGCTCACTGGACAACTATGAGACTCGTCACCTCCGTGTCTCCGTGGGGATCCAACAATCATTAATATGATCAACTGTTCCCTATACACTTTGCATATTGTTAGCAGCACATCACTTGTTACCAAAGGGTAATATGCTGCAGAGAATGATCCATTCAGCAAAATGAGTAAGCACGTTGTGTACTCGTTGGCTGAAAGGTGATCTATGTTTACACGGGCCAATGATCGGGGACAAGATCTCTTATAAGCACTCCTTTGACTAAAGATTGGTGAAATGACATTAAAGAGAACCCATCATGTAAAAACACACAACAACACACCACCATTAAGAACGCTGCTGACCTGCAGATTAACCTCATATCTACAGGTTAATAGCATTCTGACACCATACGGCTACTGCCCCGCTGCCAGGACACAATGATCTTAATTCCTCCCGGCAGCCTGGGGCTTTCAGTCACAACAGCCCAGCACTGACTGCCAGCTCACAGTACAGAGCTGGCAGTCAGTGCCAGGGGCCTGGTTACAGCCGCCACTCACTATACACTGAGGAGTGATTGAAGCCGCGCATCTATGAAAGTCCAAAGCTGTTAGGAGAAATAAAAAATGTCCTCGTGGCAGCAGGACTCGCAGTGCGGCAGCCGCACAGTCTCAAAATGCTGTTAACCTGCTGATTAACCCCCACATCTGCAAGTTAATAGTGTTTTATGACAATACAGGTTCCCTTTTAACTAGATCCACAGGATACATGTGCAATGGAAAGCAGCAACTCAATCTGCACTGCCTTGGTCTGGCATCATGTAAGGTTTATCGCAAGAAGAGATGAAGATGCCAGGCACAGAAGTGAAGACCAATTGCCAAAGAGGACCAGAAGAACACAAATCTAATGTCTCATGTCACGTTGCTAGGGCACCCAACAACAACTAGATCAAAAGTCCCAAATATAAATAAAGCAGTGATCAGGAACGCCCCTTGGAGATCCCGGAAGTCTCTACGAGGCTGTTGGAGAAGGCCAAGTACAGCGATTAGGGAGAACCAATCAACGCCACACAATAAATGGAGCAACAACAAAGCACAACCATAATCTCTGCTCCATCTAAACCCACCCTCACTGGGAAGAACAGAGGCAAAGCTCGTTTGTGGGATACCTTATTTAACGCCCTACACATGGCGCAATGACAGTCACCTCAAACAATTCATTTCTTCACAATCAAACATTAAACGCCCAACCTGACAAATATTGTGGTAACCTGGCTTCACATGGAAAACCTAAAGTCATCCCTTATTACAAGATAACTAACGATTGGCCACATAGATCCATCCAACTGACTACCTTATTTTCTGGCATATAAGACTACTTTTTACCCCCTGAAAATCTTCTCAAAACTTGGGGTCGTCTTATATGGTGGTGCACGGTGCAGTCATGGCTTTACTGCCGTTGTTTATACACCATAAAAGATACTCACCTGCCCTCCGTTCCAGTGTTGCCTTTAGCTGCTTCTTGCAGTCCGGAGGCACACTGACCCCTCCGTGCTAGCGTCCGATGCACGGAGCCGTCGCTGCAGAATGTTGTCATGTCTTTACTGCAGTTGAATGCTTTGTGGCATCGTAAAGCATTCAACTGCAGTAAAACCATGACATCCGGCACCCGCTGCTCCGTACACCGGACGCTATCAAGGAGGGGTCTATATGTCTGCAGACTGCAAGAAGTAGCTGGAGACACGGCGGGCACGGAGGACAGGTGAGAATATCTTTTATTGTGTATAAACAACGGTGTAAAAGGGGACAAGAAGGAAACCGGTAGGAGGGCAATACTAAAAAATGGGGACATTATTGCAGGGGACTTTACTAAACAATGGGGACATTTAACTGGAGAAGTTGAGGGTCGTCTTATACACCGGAAAATACGGTAAATTAAGAGGAGAGGATCATTCCTGAGACAGATCCCGATGTATTGGTCTTGAACAGGTCACAGACATTGGATGAACGCCAGCACAATCTGCTGATTTCCCAACCCTCAGTCTACAATCCTAAGCGAGGGCAGGATGTGGGATCCCTTGTTTCCAATAGAAATATGGTTCCCATTAGCCTCCGTTCACACTTCCATTTTCTGCAGGACTCATTATGACCCAGCACTGACTTAGGGCATGTAAGGCTAAGTTCACATTTCCGCTAAAATCTATCAGTCACAATCCGCTGCTCTTGTAAACAGCGGAATCCGTTTAGCGGATTCCGCTGCTCCCATAGACTTGTATGAGCAGCGGATTGTGACTGATGATGCTGCGTTGCACCCTCCGCCCGACTGATCAGTCGTGGAACGACTGACCGCCGGGCGGGAGGAACGCAGCATGTAACGTTTTTTGAGCAGCGAGATCCGTCGGATTTCGCTGCGCATGCTCTCTGGCTCCCTGCACACGTCACCAGCTTTGGTTGGTTACCCGATATTTACCCTGGTTACGGTGCAAGGAGCCAGCGCTAAGCGGTGTAGGCCCGTAACCAAGGTAAATATCGGGTAACCAAGGTAAACATCGGGTGCTTTGCTGTTACCCGATATTTAGGCTGGTTACGTGTGCAGGGAGGCCGACACTTCCCCGCTCGGCCCCGCCCCCTCCCGCACTCCGCACATGTATGTACACACACACACACCTGTCCCCAGCCATGCAGACAAGCACTGACACCCTCGCCTGGCCCCGCCCCCTGCTCGGCTCCGCCCCCTCCCGCACTTTGCATGTGCACACACACACACATACATACATACATGCACATACACACACTCACTCACACATACACTCACCTGTCCCCAGCCATGCAGACCGCAGCACTTCTACTGACATCCTCAGCGCCTGGCCCCGCCCCCCGCTCGGCTCCGCCCCCTCCCGCACTTTGCATGTGCACACACATACATACATACATACACATACACACACTCACTCACTCACAGATACACTCACCTGTCCCCAGCCATGCAGACCGCAGAACTTCCACTGACATCCTCAGCGCCTGGCCCCGCCCCCCGCTCGGCTCTGCCCCAGAACTCCGCCCCCCGCACACAACGGAATCCGACAAAGAATTCTGTTCTTTGTCATCCGTTGGACAGCGTTGAACAGCGCATCAGTCACATGCGTCAAGCGACGCATGTGACTGATACAAATCAACGGAAATGTGAACTTAGCCTAAGCCTACTTGCTCACTGACTTCTCATTCTTCCATGGGAGCGTTTTCTAGGCATATTCTGTAATATGTGCCGACGTCATTGTGCAAGAGGAGGAGGAGGAGGAGGAGGAGATCTATAGCAAATGATGTATGGTGGATGACATTTAATGTATATAAAGTTGTTACTGGTCATTATAATGCTGTCTGTGATTATTAAACTGCTTAAAAGTCATCTCTAGAGACCAGGAACTATTAGTCTAATATTAAGCATAGCGAAAATTGCAAGAAATAAATATCTGTAATTACAACAGAAAAACAATAAAAATCATGTTAAACATGAACAATTCCTCCCATAGGAGTTCATTTTTGCCAGTGTCAGTCAATAAGGACATATGTGGGCTGATTTTATGAATTACACTACTCTATTACCCTTAAAATACACTGAAAACCAAGCGATAAAAACCCCACAATTCCACCATATTTATTCCTTTTCCTTTTTATGTTGTCTATAAAGAATGACCTGATTATTCAGATCAGTAGGATTACAAAAATATCTAATTTATATAGGGGTTTTTATTCTACTGGTTAAAAAAATAAAATTGGTGTCACCATTTTGTGACATGAACATTTTCTATTTATTCGTCATTTGATGGAGGCAGTTTTCTGTGTGGCGAGCTGCAGTTTTTATGGGTACCATTGTAAGATCTAAGCAACGTTAACTTGTGATACCTTTCTATTGAATTTTTTGGGATGTGTGGGGACCGAAAAAAGGCAATTCAGACTTCTTTTTCTTCATGGAAAAAATAAATTTTACATTTTTCATAGATCAGACTTTTACAAGGAAAAACCCAAATGTGATCATTTTATATAAGAATTCTTTATTTACAGATTGGAAGGGTGAAATCTCAACTATTAATTTTTTATATCCTTCTTACATATGCTTGGTTTCCCGTAGAGTCAGCCAGTGCTTATCCGATTCCTTAGTATTGCACAGTATATAGTGAAATTAATCTCCTATGAAGCTCGGCCACAGGCTGGGCTTCATGGGCGATGACAATGGGAACCTTTATGGATTCCCCCAGGATCAAACCACTTAGAAACCGCACTCAGCTGCAGTGTATGGAGTTGGATCAGTCCCTTGAGTCCACCCCATATCCATGCACCCGATGTATGATGGGAAGGGGTTAAACAATAGGTCATTTTGCAATTATTCATCTGCACATACACTGGAGAACAGAATTAGAGAACAATGTATGATCACTTGCTTTTTTTTTAAGAAATAATGTAATCTACATTGATCACCATTTGAAGGTTTTGGTTTTTTTTATAAGGGGTACACCATGCCACTAGAACAGTGTGTTACAAAAGATCCAAAGTTTATCACCATAAAACCTTTATTTTTCCCAAAACGTGATGATCATAATTTGAGAAAAACAATGACTGCAGCACAAAGAAAGATTATAACTAAATTAGGAAGTGTACAGGCCTTTGCTTTGAGTGAGCTCATCTACAGCCACAGGACTGCACTAGTCTCTCACACTGCTCTGGTGTGATTTCGGTCCACTCTTCTTCCAGGCTCTTCCACAGTTCTTGGACTGTTGCAGGTTTCTTGCCCATAACTTTGTCACCAAGGATTTTCCAGAGGTGTTATATTGGGTTTAGATGAGGACTCTGGGCTGGCCATGTCATTGTTTTCTGTTTCAAGGAACTGCTTTACCCGTTTTGCTGTGTGACAGGGGGCATTGTCCTGCATGAAAATTGCTGGCTTATTGGCGTGATGAACACAAGTAAGGAACCACGTGTTGTTGAAGAAGGTTCTGATACACACTTGCATTCACTCTCCCATTAGGTGTATGAGAGGTCCAACTTCTACTGGAGAAAACATTCCCCAGACCATGACACTTCCACCACCACCTTTCACTGACTTAACACACTCCACCTTTCCCCAGTTTATTGACGAATATAATATTTCCAATCAGACACAAATAAATTAAAACTTGCTTTCATCACTAAAATGAACTATGGACCCTTCTACTCTGTCCACACAACATGCTCCTCACCAAAGGAGAGTCTAGCCTTTTTATTCTTTCTGCTAATGAGAGGTTTGGTCACTGCAGAGTGGGCTTTCAGTCCAAATGCTCTTAAAGGTCGTGACATTGTATGACAAAACATATCCTTATCCTGTTCAGTGCTGAACTGGCGAGCAATTCCATCTGCAGTGTTGAAACAATTACCCATGGAGATTCTTCGAATTATCCTGTCCTCTCTTGTGAGGGTGACCAGCCTTTTTGGGGGACTTGAAAGTTTGTGATATTGTAAGAAAACAATATTCTTGAAATCACAGACTTTGAACGACTAACTTCTCTTGCTATGGCTGATAGGGTCATCCCTTTGGACTTCATCTGGACAACCTGCTGCTGGAGGATATCAGTCACTTTGGAATGGCATACCATTTTTACAAAGTTTGTGCAACCTGGAAAGTTAGGCTGCCAGTTAGGGCAGAGTCACACTTGCGAGTGACTCGTGCGTGATTCGCATCACATCCCCTGGACGGCTGCATACTCTCCTGACAGGAACGGGTCGGCTGCATGTATGTCTATGCAGCTGAGATGCTTGTGTCCGTAGAGTGTGCGGCCGTGCGATGCGAGTCATGCACAATTCACTTGCAATTGTGACTCCGGCCTTAAATAGGGTTTGTCACATAATTAAGGAATTTAGCACCAGGTGCCAGATTAACACCAATAACTTGCAGGGATCTGAAATTGTTCTCTAATTTGGATTTGTAATCTCTTACATTTATCTCATTTACATTTTTATTTTGTGCTTTACAATAAATTAAATTTATGAAAATCCTGCTAGTTTACTCATGTTAGGATATAATCACGGACGACACAATGACCTTAACATTTAAGAAATTGTGTTCTCTAATTTTGATCTCCAGTGTATAAGTGACTGTACGTCTATCATAACTATTTTGGAGGGAAGGACCATTTATTATGAACAGATGTGTCCCAACTTACCCGTGAAGGTACATATTCTCAAGAAGGATGGAGAACTTTGGATTTCATCATACCGGATACGCTTTTCTTGCAGCAATGAAACAGCTAGGAGCCACAAGGTGTGCTCAGCCAATATCTATGTTCTATGGCCACCTTTAGAATTTTTTTTTATGTTTTTGTGGAAATAATATAACATTTAACACCCAGGGCAAAAAAAAAAAAAAAAAAGATAGAAAAGAGCCAAAGTAAATGTGAGCAGAGCTTTAATCACTCAGGGGAGAGGGACATGAGGACTCACAGGCAGTGCTCATCATTAGTCCTGTCGTAGATGGATGCATACACTAGTAACTGAAGGGGCGATCTCACAGGCACTGTATAGGACAGTGTAGGGGAATAGATCATTTAGGGCTTTGCACACCTCTGCGGCTCTCAGCACAGGAGGTGGATGTGCTTACTGATACGCAATAGTCACCATCAGGCTATGATGGATTGGAATGCGATTATATGGACCTTAGTGGTGCCGCCCAGTAATATCCTTCTAGGAGCCTTAATCTACACAAGCAGTACAAGTTTGGTCCTGGGACCACCAAGGTGACGGCTGGACCCCTCCATACATTGCCAGTCTGCACTGTAGGCACCCCACCTGACACCATCAGCAAGGTGACGGCTGGACCCCCTCCATACATTGCCAGTCTGCACTGTAGGCACCCCACCTGACACCATCAGCAAGGTGACGGCTGGACCCCCTCCATACATTGCCAGTCTGCACTGTAGGCACCCCACCTGACACCATCAGCAAGGTGATGGCTGGACCCCTCCATACATTGCCAGTCTGCACTGTAGGCACCCCACCCGACACCATCAGCAAGGTGACGGCTGGACCCCTCCATACATTTCCAGTCTGCACTGTAGGCACCCCACCTGACACCATCAGCAAGGTGACGGCTGGACCTCTCCATACATTGCCAGTCTGCACTGTAGGCACCCCACCTGACACCATCAGCAAGGTGATGGCTGGGCCCCTCCATACATTGCCAGTCTGCACTGTAGGCACCCCACCTGACACCATCACCAAGGTAATGGCTGGACCCCTCCATACATTGCCAGTCTGCACTGTAGGCACCCCACCTGACACCATCAGCAAGGTGACGGCTGGACCCCCTCCATACATTGCCAGTCTGCACTGTAGGCACCCCACCTGACACCATCAGCAAGGTGATGGCTGGACCCCTCCATACATTGCCAGTCTGCACTGTAGGCACCCCACCTGACACCATCAGCAAGGTGACGGCTGGACCCCTCCATACATTGTAGGCACCCCACCTGACACCATCAGCAAGGTGATGGCTGGACCCCTCCATACATTGCCAGTCTGCACTGTAGGCACCCCACCTGACACCATCAGCAAGGTGATGGCTGGACCCCCTCCATACATTGCCAGTCTGCACTGTAGGCACCCCACCTGACACCATCAGCAAGGTAATGGCTGGGCCCCTCCATACATTGCCAGTCTGCACTGTAGGCACCCCACCTGACACCATCAGCAAGGTGATGGCTGGACCCCCTCCATACATTGCCAGTCTGCACTGTAGGCACCCCACCTGACACCATCAGCAAGGTGATGGCTGGACCCCTCCATACATTGTAGGCACCCCACCTGACACCATCAGCAAGGTGATGGCTGGACCCCCCTCCATACATTGTAGGCACCCCACCCGACACCCTGTACGTGTCCTCACCTGCCAGCAGCCTATTTCCCATAGGGAGCATCCCAATATCATGTAGCCAGTGGATCATGGGCTGAGCCCCTCGCTGGCAGTGTGCCCCTGCCCGCTGTCACCTTCCCTCCCCAGCACAGTACCTAGCAGCAGCAGCTTCAGCTCTCGCCGAGATTCCTTCTTGTCCCTCTTGATTTTCTTCTCGATCTCGGCGTTGATCCTCTTGGATTCCTTCACCTCCTCACTCAGACAGCAGGCCATCATGGAGTCCAGAGTCATCCCTTCCCCCGGCAGCACGGCCCGCACCGGGGGCCTCTCCCACCCGGGGGACACTTACTCACCGCCCCGGTGTCCGAGCCTCCTTACAGGGCGCCAAGCATCCAGCCGAGGATACAGGAGGAGGGAGGGGGCGGACACCAGACACTTCCCCTCCCTGCCTGGCCGTGACCGGGTTTCCGCTTTCTGAGCCCCCGGAGCAGCCACAACCTAACCCTGTCAGAAAGCACTCCGTACAAGGCAGCCCGGCCGACCAATCAGGGGGCTGGGTGTCACACGTCTTCTGGCTGGGAGGGACGTTCTGCACGTCAGGGTTGGTTGTCTCTTCCCGTAGATACTGGGGCGTAGGCGCGAGGAGTTCTGGGTAGCTTAAGGATGGCGCTGTACTGACACGGTTACCATAGCAATCATGGCCTAGGCTATGGCCTAGCATGGCTGCCGTGGTTCAGCAGCCTGTTAGTTTCTGACTCATTTTTTCTTACTAGTCAGTAGTTGCTGTGTTTATCCAATTGTATACTCTCTGCTTTCCTAATCCTACTGCAGGTACAAAGTAAATGGTCATTTCTTCAGGAATAAGCTCTGTCCCCTGGACCACAGCTCACGCACATACCAGACATGGGCATGATGGTGGGTACAAGTGGTACATAATGTGCTGTGGCCTGGTATCACTACACTTCATAACCACCAGTACTGGCAATCACACTATAAACATCACTTCTGTGGCAGCTGCAGGATGGTATTTTTAGGCTGGGGAGGGCCCAATAACCATGGACTTTGCCAGCCTGCTAATACCAGCCTGCAGCTGTCTGCCACACCTTTTTTTTATAAATTATTTATTAGGTAAACCCAGACTAAAACACCCGTTAGTGCCACATGAAAGGCATCAAAGGGTGCAAAAGTATAATATGTTTGGAGTGGGACAGTATATATCTGCAGGATATCTATTCTATACAGCTATAGAATATCTATGTATTATATACGTAGTGTTTATCTTTCACCTATCTAGCCATATCTTTAAATAAAATTGCTTTATGAGTTATGACAACCTATTATTAAAGGGAACCCGTCACCTGTTTTTTCCCTTATGAGCTGCGACCACCACCAGTGACCCCTTACATACAGCATGCTAATATGCTGTATATAAGATCCCAGGCCGCTCTGTATAAGGCTGGAGTCACACTTGTGTATGACTCGCAGGAGTGCAATGTGAGAAAATCTGGCATTGCACTCAGCCCCATGTTAGACAATGCTGCAGCTCAGATCAGCGATTTTTTCCTCAGCCCTAATCTGAGTGAGGAAAAATCACAACATGATGGTATTATCTGCAAGAGCCGTATCACTCGCACCCATTCAAGTGTATGGGTGCGAGAGAAACATCGAACTGCACTCAGATGTTATCCAAGTGCAGTGCAATATACGCACAGACTGACAATGGAGGAGATAGGGAGAGTAACCCCTCCCTCTCCTCCACAGCATCCACCCTAAGCTTTGCAGCTGTGACCCAATCTCAAGAACGATCTGCCAGACCAAGAACAGCGATGCCCATTTGCCTGGGCCGCTACATAGGTAAGTATTATATAGTTGGTTTTTTACATTCTACATAGCAACCAGGGCTCTTATATACAGCATACAGCATTCTGCAATGCTGTATATAATGGCTCACTGGTGATGGCCACAGCTGGTAACAGGTTCCCTTTAACCCCTTCACAACCCTCTTTTGTCATGGTTGGATAGGACTTCCTGACCCATGACATATGAGGGACTTCAAGGCAATCATGGGGGCACAGGCACTGTGATTCAGCTTACTCGACAAGGTACAGGAATCCTCTGGGATCATTCAAGAGCATAATCTACAGATGCTTCTGTCAGTGCTGCACTGACAGTATAATGTATTGCTGGTGCATTACAATACATTGTATGAGTAGTCAGAAGAATAAAAAGTAATGTCCCATATAGGGACTAAAGGGCCATTTACACGCTGAGACATCGCTAACGATATATCGTCGGGGTCACGGTGTTTGTGACACACATCCGGCGGCATTAGCGACATCGCAGCATGTGACACCAAGGAGCGACGATCAACGAGCGCAAAAGGGGCAAAAATCGTTTGTCTTAGAGAGGTCGTTTATTTATGAAAAATCGTTGTCTGGTCAGTAGCGATGTTGTTCCTCATTCCTGCGGCATCACACATCGCTATGTGTGACACCGCAGGAGCGACGAACATCTCCTTACCTGCCTCCACCGGCAATGAGGAAGGAAGGAGGTGGGCGGCATGTTCCAGCCGCTCATCTCCGCCCCTCCTCTGCTATTGGACGGCTGTCGCAGGGAAGGTAAGTCCGTGTGACGGGTGTAAGTGATGTTGTGCGCCACGGGCAACGATTTGCCCATGACACACAACCGACGGGGGCGGGTACGCTCGCTAGCGATATCGATACCGATATCGCAGCATGTAAAAAAGTAAGTAAAAAAATTAAAAAAGTATTTGTAATAAATTTGAAAATAAAAGAACAAAAATAATGTGTTTTTTTCAATAAATATATATATTTATGTAAAAAATAAATTAACTAAAAAAGTGCACATTTCGTTAACCCCTTCAGTGAACACCGTAAAAAAAACTGCGATCAGAAAGTCATATGGAAATAAAAATGATACCTCTGAAAATGTCATCTTGTCCTGCGAAAAAACAAGCTGTCATACAGTTCCGTCAGTGAAAAAATAAAAAAGATATAGCCCTTAGAATACAGCAATACAAAACTATTCTTTTTTTTTTTTTAAACACAAATTTTATTGCAGTTTTCAGAATCATTACAATATATCTAACATTTGAACAAGAATAAATTCACCTTACCAATTTACCCACCCTTGTCTTAACCCACCCTCTTTTATTCCCACTTTATCCCCCCCAACATTTTTAATACACAGAACACCAGGTATAAGTCGCGAAAGAACACACAGCTCCTCTATATTCTGATTCCCGTTTGAAGCCCTATTTCTCTGAAACCCTCGTCTCGCTCTACTGTCGTGTCTCTACTGCGTGTGTATTTTCAGCTTTCCCAATGTGCCTTGCAAGTCTCCCAGTAGATACCATTCCGTATTAGTGAAAGGAGATACCACTTTCCATATTTCTGCAACTCCATACTGTTGTACTATAAATCTCTTCCATTTTTTAAAAAAGTTTCCCGTTAGTTCGTCCTTATTTCTTTCGGCTTCCAACTGTTCAATATTGAGCAGCTTTTTAATCTGATTGACCACCTCTTCCTCTGATGGAACAGATTCCTCGAGCCATCTACGTAGTAGGGCCTTTTTCCCTATCATAGCAATATTATGGAAGAGTCTTGGAGTTGTGGTCCCCCGTGTATCTCCTCCTCCTTCCTTTTCTTTAGTCCTGTGGTGGAAAATCCATAACATTGGGTCTAGTTCCATTTCCACTTCCCATACTTTTTCTATAAGTGTCTTCATTTTTCCCCAAAATTTCTGACTTTCTGGGCACTGCCAAATTCCGTGGTATAAGTCCGTTTTCGGCTGTTTAGATTTGGGGCAATGTTCTATTTTATTCATCGTCTGCTTGGTGGGGATGTTAAAACCATAAATTGCTCTGTGCATTAATCTAAACTGTGTGTCCCTCCAGCCCTCATTAATCACCTCCTTCCTCATCCTCATCCATCCCTGCTGTATCTTTTCCCCTGCCTCTGTATCTTTTAGTTGTCGTGCCCACGCTCCCCAGACCTGGTCAGAGTGCAGTGGTACCAGTGCTGTTCTCAGATCTTTGTACAGGGAGGAGATAGTAATCTCCTGTTTATCCTTCATTATAAATTGGTCCATTTCATTCATTACCTGTTCTTTTCTAACATCCCTCAATAGTCCCATTATTCCCTTTTCCACCTGTTTGTATTGTATGATTTGGAATGGAGAAAGCCCGTACCTGTTCACCATCTCCTCAAGGGTCAACCATCTATGTTCCGTTTCATGGAGCAGATCTTTCACCCCACCGATCCCCTTATTTCTCCATCCTAGAAATAGTTTGTTTTCCCTCCCTGCTGGGAATTCCGGAAAATTCCAGATATTTAGGTATTTGGAGATTCATCAGGACAGGTTAAACATTTTCCTCACTGCTTTCCACGCCATTATCATATCTCTACATACCAGGGAGTGCTTAATTTTCCTCGGAATATTGGCTAATGACGTGTGTAATATTGCCCCCAAGTCCCATGGTCTACAGTACTCACTTTCCAATTTTATGTTGGAATAGCTATTTGTCTTCCTCAGCCAGTCTATTACGTGCCTCATCAAGCATGCAAGGTTGTAGCCTCTCACATTTGGCATCTTGATTCCTCCCTTTTCCAGTGGTAGCATTAGTTTTTCCGCCCTAACTCTTGGTCTTTTTCTCTTCCATAGGAAGCTTGTAAATGCTTTATTCAGTCTATTTACATCCGCATGCTTTAATAATATAGGGATAGTCTGCATTGGGTATAGCAGCTTCGAGAAACTCATCATTTTTAAGAGGTGGTTTCTACCTAGCAGGGATAGCGGCAGCCCCTCCCACATCTTTAGCTCTCGTTCAATTTTCTGTATTAACGGTTTGAAGTTTAATTCATAAATGGAGGCAGGCTGGCGTCCCATCTGGATACCCAGGTATTTAAGGTGGGTTTTTGCTATCGGTATCCCACATATGTTATCCCCTATTCCATAGGTTTTCAGGGATGACATGGTTCGCTCATTCAGAAACAGTATTTCACATTTTGTCTTGTTCAATTTAAAACCTGCCTTAGACCCAAATCTCTCTATCTGTTGTATTGTTTTTAAAAGGTCATTCTGTGGTGTATTCATGAATAATATGATATCGTCCGCGAATAGAGCTGAATGTACTTTTTCCGTTCCGATGTTAATGCCCTCAAAGCAATCTCCTCCATTGATCATTTTTGATAATGGCTCAATGGCTAGATTGAACAAGAGAGGAGACAGCGGGCACCCCTGTCTCGTCCCTTTGGTCAAAGAGAAGGGTCGTGACAAAAATCCGGGTGTCGCCACTCTTGCCTGAGGGTTTGCATATAGTATACCTATAAATGTTCTGAATGCTCCCCTGAAGCCCATATTATCTAGGACTGTTTCCAGCCATGGCCACTGCACATTATCAAACGCTTTTTCAGCATCCAACGTGATCATGGCTGGCAACTCCCCTCCTTGTAGATCCCTGTGTCTGATGGCGTCCATTACTATCATGGCCTTTCTTACATTCGTCACGGCTGCTCTCCCCTTTACAAACCCCGATTGGGCGGGAGAAATTAGCCTTGGTAATACCTCTGCCAATCGATTGGCCATCAATTTGGCCACTAGTTTAAGGTCTTGGTTGATTAGTGAGATTGGTCTATAATTCGTTGGATTGTCCAAATTTTTATCTCCCTTGGGTAAAAGTTTTATATATGCAGTGTTAAGGTGGCTAGACATTCCCGTACCCCATAACATTTTATTAAACATACGTGTCAGCGTTGGTGATATTTCCTCCTTTAGTACTTTATAGAATTCCCCATTGAACCCGTCAGGCCCCGGTGCTTTATGTATACTCAGTTCTCCTATTGTTGTTTGCACTTCCTCTATTGTGATGTCCGCGTTCAGTCTAGTCAGTTCGTCCTCGGTTATTTGTGTAAGTCCTAATGTCTTTAGCCACTCCCTCCCTCCTTCTCCATTTTCATCCCCCTTACTATATAGTTTGGCATAGTATTCCCCCAAGATCTGGTTGATCTCCTGCGGATTCGTCGATTTGGTCTCATCCTGTCTTGTCATACTAGCTATTAACGTCAACGGTCGTCTTCCCTTTGCCAGGTTAGCCAGCAGTTTACCTGCCTTATTGCCAAATCGGTGCAAGTCAACCTCCTGCTGGGACCTTACTAGTTCTTCTCGTTTTCCTACCCACATGTCAAACTCTTGTTTTGCTTCCTTCCACTCTTCTTTTGCTTTTTGGGATTTGTTTTCTAGGTACCTTGTGTATTTCTCTCTCAAACTAGTGCTTGCCTCCTGGTAATGTTTTTGCGTCTGTTTCCTGATTTTGGCTACATGCCCCATCAGTCTCCCCCTTAATACTACTTTCGCTGTTTCCCAGAATAGCATTGCCTCTTCCTCGTGCCCGCTGTTAGTGCCGCAATATTCCTCCCACCACTCCTTTAATGTTTTAATAAAATCTTTATCTTTGAGTAAGAATGATGGAAATCTCCATATATAATCCGAGCCCCTCTGTATTCTGTCATTTAAGTCTAAGGTCACCGGGCTGTGGTCGGATATAACCATGTTCTCTATGTCTACATCCTTGACCCTGTGCCAGAGTCTTTGGTCTACTAACATAAAGTCAATCCTTGACCATGCTTCGTGTGGGTGTGAGTAGTGTGTAAATTCACGTTCATATGGGTGTTGCGTTCTCCAACTGTCCTGCAGATTTGTGTCTTCCAGTAATTTGGCCATCAAACCCTTTGTATTCCTACTCTGCCTACCTTGTTCCTTGCCATACCTCCTATCCTCCTCTTTCGAAACTACTGCATTAAAATCTCCCCCCACTATCTTATTTGGGTCTACATCCACTCCCAATTTGTTGGTGATAAAGTCAAAGAAGGCTTTTTGTTCGTTATTAGGGGCGTATATATTGTGTATGCTAAACTCTCCCTGCGGGCTAGTTAATTTGATATGTATGTACCTCCCACCATCATCACTGTCTTGGGACACTATTTCGTGAGTAAAGTGTTTATTTATTAAGATCATTACCCCTGCCTTCCTTCCCTGGGATCCCGACCCGACTACCGCCCCCACCCATAATTTTTGCATACGAAAAAAATCCTCTTTTTGCAGGTGGGTCTCCTGCAGTAGTGCGATATCTACCTTCAGTTTTTTAAGGTGTCGTAATATCATCATGCGCTTATGTGGAGACTTCAAACCTTTTACGTTCCAAGTGACTAATTTAACCATTATCCCAACATCTCGGGACATTTGTGTCGCTATATGTTCTCACTTGTGTGTGTCTTGGTGCCTTTCCCTGGTCTTTTCCCTGCCTTAACTCCGCTGCGTACTGACAACTATGTATTGCCTGGGCGCAACCTTGTGTCCCCTTCTTGGCATTAACTATAAACCTGGTGGCTACCCCCCCAACTGCCCTCAGTTTTCTTTCGGCGTGCTTATAGCGTTGCTTTCCCTGAACCCAACTATTCAACCTAAATCTATTGTCAACTAACAACCCCTCAACTGTCCCCCCCTTTACAATCAATCGTCTCATCACTTCCATTTTTTCTGTGATGCTCCTGGCTCCGCAATCCCCTCTCAGCCTACTGATTCACATTTACATATGGCCTGTCCCCCATTGTTCTGTTATCTAACACACCAGAGCAAGGCCTTCCTGGTCAATAACCGTGCCAGCATACAATACCCCCTCCCTCATTGCCCATACCTATTATTTGTTGCCTCTGGTCTCAATTTCACTTCACCTCCCATCAGCATAAGTGACCTGGCTACCAGAAGAGCGATTTATCAGTAGATACTAAAGAGAGAGAAACCCGGTCCCCCATAGATGTTAGGATCCCCTACACCCCCGAGGGGGAAGGGCACCTTGGTCCATATAGATTGAAGAGGCGTGGGGAACTGAACAGAAAGAGAAAAGAATGGAAAAGCCTACAAGAAGAAGAAAAAAAAAAGTAGAAGAGGAAGTTGGAAGTGGAAAAGGAAGTGGAAAAGGAAGTGGAAGAGGAAGTAGGAAGTGGAAAAGGAAGAGGAAGTGGAAGAGAAAGTAGGAAATGGAAAAGGAAGTGGAAGAGGAAGTAGGAAGTGGAAAAGGAAATGGAAGTAGGAAGTGGAAAAGGAAGTGGTAGAGGAAGTAGGAAGTGGAAGAGGAAGTAGGAAGTGGAAGAGGAGGTGGAAGAGGAAGTAGGAAGTGGAAGAGGAAGTAGGAAGTGGAAGTAGGAAGTGGAAGAGGAGGTGGAAGAGGAAGTGGAAGTGGAAGAGGAAGTAGGAAGTGGAAGAGGAAATAGGAAGTGGAAGAGGAAGTGGAAAAGGAAGTAGAAGAGGAAGTGGAAAAGGAAGTAGGAAGTGATAGAGGAAGTGGGAAAGGAGGTGGAAGTAGGAAGTGGAAGTAAGTAGGAAGTGGAAGAGGAAGTGGAAGTAGGAGGTGGAAGTGGAAGAGGAAGTGGAAGAGGAAGTAGGAAGTGGAAGAGGAAGTGGAAGAGGAAGTAGGAATTAGAAGAGGAAGTGGAAAAAGAAGTAGGAAGAGGTAGATGGGGTGGAAAAGGAAGTGTAAGAAAAGTGTAAGAGGCACTATGAAGTGGAAGTAGGAAGTGGAAGCAGAAAGTAAAAATGCAATAATAAACAGTAGATGTTACTCATCCCCTGCATTCCGTCAGTCCCCTCTCTCTTGGGCCCCTCAGTTCAGTTCAAAAATATCGATTCTTCTCCCTGCAGCCTCTCTCATGGCGCTCCCATCTTCTGGTTTCCAGGCCAACGCGACGGCGACCTCCTTGCTTTTGGACTTCCTGCATGTATCTCCTTCCCCTTCATCCAGTCGTTCCGGCCCGATGCCCGGCTTTCCTCCTCTCTTCCTTGCCGAGTATGTTGCCTCTCCGGGAAGTCCTCCGTCTGGTTTCTGTTCTCCATCTCCTCCATCCATCTCTCCGCCTCACTCAAGTCTTTCGTCGCAAAAAGGGATCCATCACGTCTTGTTACTCTCAGTATTGCAGGATACAGCAGTTGGAATTTTATGCCTTTACGATACAGCGCGGTACAAATCTTACTGAAGGCTTTCCTTTTGCGTGTAACCTCCGCCGAGTAGTCACCGAAGATCAGCACCTTATGCCCTTGTAGAGACAGTGGGGTCCTCCTTCCTCTAAACGCTCGCAGTATCTCTTCTTTGTCTTTGTATTCCAAGTATTTTTTTATCACTTGGCGCGGCCTGGCTGGTCCCGTCACTCCCGTGCTGTCTTCCTTCCCATTTGTTCCTCCTGTGCCTGAACGCTCTCTTACAGGGCCCACTCTGTGCGCTCTTTCCACCCTGCATTTGTGCGTTAGACCTAGCACCTTGGGGAGCTCTGCTTCACATATGTTGTCCAATTGCCGCATGCTTATAGATTCCGGCAAACCCACCAGCCTTAAATTGCTTCTTCTGGAGCGGTTTTCCAGATCCTCTAGTTTGTCTCTCATGGCCTGGGATCCCTCCACCATCTCCTGCAGCTGCCCCTTTAATGCTGTCACCTGGTCCTCTGTGTCAGAGATTCTTTGCTCCATCTCTGACATCCTGGCTCCCTTCTGTGTGATCTGTTCCTTTAAGGGTGCTAGCACTGCCCCCACCATGGCCTCTAGAGAGTCTTTGATCTTGTCTGCCAGGTGCACTGCCACTGCTCCAGCCAGACGGTCATAATCAATTTGCAGGCCTGGGAACTGGCTGTGCTGCTGAGCTGTCTGCTGCTCGTGCTGCCAGGCTGTCTGCTGCTGGTGCTGCTGGGCTGTCAACTGCTCGTGCTGCCAGGCTGTCTGCTGCTGGTGCTGCTGGGCTGTCTGTTGCTCGTGCTGCCAGGCTGTCTGCTGCTGGGTTATCTGCTGCTCGTGGTGCTGGGCTGCCTGCTGCTGGTGCTGGGCTGTTTGCTGCTCGTGGTGCTGGGCTGTCTGCTGCTCGGCTGTGCTGCTGGGCTGTCTGTTGCTCGTGGTGCTGGGCTGCCTGCTGCTGGTGCTGGGCTGTTTGCTGCTCGTGGTGCTGGGCTGTCTGCTGCTCGGCTGTCTGCTGCTCGTGCTGCTGGGCTGTCTGTTGCTCGTGGTGCTGGGCTATCTGCTGCTGGTGCTGGGCTGTCTGCTGCTGGAGTTGCTGGGCTGTCTGCTGCTTGTGCTGGGCTGTCTGCTGCTGGGCTGTCTGCTGCTCGGCTGCCTGCTGCTCGTGCTGCTGGGCTGTCTGCTGAGCGTGTTGCCGAGCTCTTTGCTGCTCTCTCAGCTACCCCCCCTCCTCCTCCTCCATCCGTCCCCGCTCACCTCCCTGCATACCGCCGCGGCCCGCGGCCGCCATTTTGCGCTCCATGTGCACTGCTCTCTCTGCAGCACCCTGCTCCAGCTGTCTGCCGCCGCTCCGGAGGAGGTACCGCTCCATGCACGGTCACCTCCTGCTCCTCGCCTCCCTTTCTCCGCCTCCTCCCCCGGCCGTGGGGTTCTTGTAGTCAGTGTGTGGGGCTGAGGAACGTGCGGAGCTCTGTCTCCCGCGTCCTTACATCACAGCGCCGGAACCGGAAGTCAAAACTATTCTTTTTTATAAAATTGTTTTTATGGCGTAAAAGCAGCAAAACATTAAAAAGCTATCTAAATGTATATACAGTGCCTTGCGAAAGTATTCGGCTCCCTTGAATTTTTCAACCTTTTCCCACATTTCAGGCTTCAAAGATAAAGATAAACATTTTAATGTTCTGGTGAAGAATCAACAACAATTGGGACACAATTGTGAAGTTCAACGAAATTTATTGCTTATTTTAAACTTTTATAAAAAATAAATAACTGAAAAGTGGGGCGTGCAATATTATTCGTCCCCTTTAAGTTAATACTTTGTAGCGCCACCTTTTGCTGCGATTACAGCTGCAAGTCGCTTGGGGTATGTCTCTGCCAGCTTTACACATCTAGAGACTGAAATTCTTGCCCATATTTCCTTTGCAAACAGCTCGAGCTCTGAGGTTGGATGGAGAGTGTTTGTGAACAGTTTTCAGCTCTTTCCACAGATTCTCGGTTGGATTCAGGTCTGCACTTTGACTTGGCCATTCTAACACCTGGATACGTTTATTTGTGAACCATTCCATTGTAGATTTTGCTTTATGTTTGGAATCATTGTCTTGTTGGAAGACAATTCTCCGTCTCAGGTCTTTTGTAGACTCCAACAGGTTTTCTTCAAGAATGGTCCTGTATTTGGCTCCATCCATCTTCCCATCAATTTTAACCATCTTCCCTGTCCCTACTGCACCACCATGTTTGTCAGTGGGGATGGTGTGTTCAGGGTGATGAGCTGTGTTGCTTTTACGCCAAACATATCATTTGGCATTGTGCCCAAATAGTTCGATTTTGGTTTCATCTGACCAGAGCACCTTCTTCAACATGTTTGGTGTGTCTTCCAGGTGGTTTGTGTAAAACTTTAAACAACAATTTTTATGGATATCTTTTGAGAAATGGCTTTCTTCTTGCCACTCTTACATAAAGGCCAGATTTATGCAGTGTACGACTGATTGTTGTCCTATGGACAGACTCTCCCACCTCAGCTGTAGATCTCTGCAGTTCATCCAGAGTGATCATGGGCCTCTTGGCTGCATCTCTGATCAGTCTTCTCCTTGTTTGAGATGAAAGTTTGGATGGACGGCTGGGTCTTGGTAGATTTGCAGTGGTATGATACTCCTTCCATTTCAATATGATCACTTGCACAGTGCTCCTTGGGATGTTTAAAGTTTTGGAAATCTTTTTATAACCAAATTTGACTTTAAACTTCTCCACAACAGTATCACGGACCTGCCTGTTGTGCTCCTTGGTCTTCATGATGCTCTCTGCATTTTAAACAGAACAGTGAGACTATGACAGATCAGGTGCATTTATACGGAGACTTGATTACACACAGATGGCTTATATTTAATAATAATATAATAAATCTTTATTTCTATAGCGCCAACATATTCCGCAGCGCTTTACAATTCAGAAGTTTCATATACACACAAATAACAGTTATAGAAATTACAATAATTAGAGGGAAAAAAGAGACAACCCTGCTTGTGAGAGCTTATGTGACGCCCTGGGCAAGCCAGGGGTCACAGGTCATCACACCACCACACCCTACACCCCAGTTAGGAACACCAAGGCTACCAAAATCCTTGTTGCCTTCCTCCAGGGGCTGATGTTCACACCAGGGGGTGGGCCAGGCGGTTGGCTCCGCCCACCGAGGAGTTCACAGCCCTGGAGGCGGGAGGAACCAGGCAGATGAGTTTAGGAGGAGGAAGTGAGAGGAGTGGAAGCCAGACTAGAGTCTGAGGAGGAGTTCAGTTAGGAAGGAGTAAACAGTGAAGTTAAGTGAGGTGAAGTGAAGTAGTAGTGGAGCAAAGAAGAAAGCCTGAAGTGAGTCCGGCTGTGTGCCCGGACAGTGTCAGCAAGGTCAGCAGACGGCGGTGACAGTCTGGAGGGGGACTGCTCGGAGGTTGCTGGAAGGACCGCGGACGGGTAGTGACCCGGCGGTCTGGAGCAGTATACAAAGAACAGTCAGCACCAGGGCAGGGGCCTTTCGGATCCCGGCAAGGCTAGGAGTCGCCATAATCTGCCAAATCCGTCAGTGAAGGGGACGTCTGTCTCCAAACAACCAAGTCCCGATTGAAGGCAACAGTCCAACCATTGAGGAGAGACACCGCCACCGCCAGGGCACCAGTTTCTCAGGGCCAGCGTCTGCGGGCAAAGTAGGGCTCCTCCGGCCCATATCCAAGCCGGGGAGCGGGTTACCGGTGGGAACCCATCGCAACCATTATCAACATAGGTGCAGGACAGAGGGACCGTCACCGTCACTTTCTGGGGAAAGCAAGTGCAGCCGTCTGTGGGAACCGTCTTTCCAGCCGTGTGTTTTACCGAGAACTGTGTCATCGTCTCAGGCTGAATGAGTACCACAGTGCCGCCAGGCACAGCGCTGCCCCCGCGTCCCTGCGCCCACCAAGCCCTGGATCTCCCACCTCATCACTGGGCCCCGGGATCACCAACCCCTACCCACGGAGGGGCAACACAACAACTGGCTGCTCCATACCATCCTTCCCGGGATCCCCATACAGAGCAGCGGTGGTGCCACCAAATCACCACAACCGTGGGTGGCGTCACGGACAATAAACAATCCCCACACCCAAACAACCCCTTTCACTCACGGGCGAGGAGCACCGCTCGAGTCCCCGGGATCCGGCCCATTGCTCGAGCCACCGTGCAGCGGCAGCAGCAGGCCGCAGTGCCCGCCGGACCCGAGCAGAGGGAGAGCGCGGCGTCCCCTCCTCCGCCCGCGACAACTTGGCGTCACGAACAGGATCTTACCGCTCTGCCGTTGGGTAGAGGTGCGCCTTGTGACCGCCGGAGGTATCCGGCTGAAAAATTTCGGAAGTCGCCATCTTTGGCGCGAAAAGTTCCCGCTCGAGCGTCTTCTCGAGTAGCAGAGGCGCGAAGACCAAAACCCCGCCCCAATAGAGGAGGGGCCGGAAAGAAGCTAATGGGGACACGATGGCGGCTGGCTGCATGTGAGAGCAGCTATAAAAGCAGGGACGCCAGGACTCTGCGGACATCTTGTTCCTGGGAGAAGCCGCCAGCAGCATGTGGAAGCCGTCCCGCAACATTGTAGCCCCCGCGCCTGGAACCGCGGCGTGGGTGGAGATCCGGACCACGCAGCTCTACCAACGGCTGCAGGTTAAGATGCAGCTCCTCATGGAGGAGTGGGAGACCGACATGGCGGACGTTATAGCAGCCGTGCGGAGACGCGAGGAGGAAGCGGAGGAAGGGAGGGTGAGTGACCCACGCCCCGATGCCCTGGAAGGGCCGGTCATCGCGGCTGCGGGACCCGGTCCAAGCCCTCTCCCCCCGCTGCCCCCCTCGCCACCCGTCTCGGAGGCCGTGACCCCGCCACTAGGCCTGCTACCACCGCAACCGGTAGCACTACCCAGCATGCCCGCCCAGGCAGGCCGACCTGCAGCCGAAGCCCGTAGTCGACTGGAGATGCTGCCTTGGAAGGCTCCGAAAACCGTACCGGAGGCGTCTCCAGAGAAAGTCCCCGAGCCGGAGCTGATGAACCGTTCCGAGCCGGAGGCCCAGCTGCGGAAAGCCCCTGTGCCCATCCCCCACACCTCGGCTGAGGTAGCGCCGGGTTGTCACTGCAAGGTGGCGCCCAAGGCCAAGACACCGCGGGACTTGCCGCCCAGATCCCTGACAGTGGGCAACGTCCAGAATGTCCCGCGGGGCCCGACCCGTGCGCCGGAGCTCGCAGCAGCGCCGTATTGGGACAGGGAGCCGGTACCGCTGGGCCTGGAGATCGGTGAAAGAGAAAAGAAGAAAGCGGAATTGGTGGCCCGTGCAATCCGGGAGAAGGAGAATCTCCGCCAGGCGACATTCCGTGTCCGGGAACCGCTGTATGAAGGACAGGTGAGGCGGTTTGATGTCCGCCGGGGCTATGGGTTTATATATGAACCGGGCCTGGAGGCCGAAGTGTTTATAGCCCGGCGGCATGTGAATGCCCACCTGCCCGAGGAGCACCCCGGCCGTAACCTGATGCCGGGTGACATAGTGCAGTATACCTGGCACTGTGGAGAGAGGGGGTGGTTCGCCCTAGATGCCAAATTGCGGGGCATCCAGGAGAGCCGAGTGAGTCCTGCACCCCCTCCCTCGGATGAAGCTGAAAGTCCGGAGTAGGGCAGCGGAGCACCGTTGTCCAGTCCCCATTGGGACCACCACTGTGTTTGTTTGAAAGTTTGAAAAAGTTACAGAAAATGATAAGCAAAAATGATAACCGAACAGTTACCAGATTGTCTGACCGTGATTGGAAACCGGCCGTAGCCGGCACCGTTGTCCCTGTGGGGACCGTTAAAAAAGTTTTTGCATGGAGGACTTTCCATGGACAAGCCCGTGAACTTGCAGGGCAACCACAAACGTTAGTGGCTTGTAAATAAGTTGTTTTACCGTTACCGTTTCCGCAGTTGCCGCCTCCGGAGAGGCAGGTTGGAGGGAGGGCCCTCAGCAGAGCAGGCTGGGGCCCAGCCACCACAGGAACCGGTGGCTACCCTCTGGAGGGGAAGGACAGATCCCGCTCGGGTGACTTGGTGCAGGACTTGGGTCAAGGGGTGCTGCCTGGGTTTTAGGGGCAGCATCAGGGCCAGGTTGCTTGGGTGGGAGAGAGCGGAAACCGTAACCGTAAACCGTTAGTAACGTTTAAGAAATGTGCCTCCCGTTGTGGGATGTTGTCATCATTTGTATTATGTTACCGTTTACCTTTTCATATATTTTTCAGAAAATAAAACCGGTGTTGGACGGGCAGCCCGCGGACGGTCTGCATTTTGCTAAGGGGGAATGTGACGCCCTGGGCAAGCCAGGGGTCACAGGTCATCACACCACCACACCCTACACCCCAGTTAGGAACACCAAGGCTACCAAAATCCTTGTTGCCTTCTTCCAGGGGCTGATGTTCACACCAGGGGGTGGGCCAGGCGGCTGGCTCCGCCCACCGAGGAGTTCACAGCCCTGGAGGCGGGAGGAACCAGGCAGATGAGTTTAGGAGGAGGAAGTGAGAGGAGTGGAAGCCAGACTAGAGTCTGAGGAGGAGTTCAGTTAGGAAGGAGTAAACAGTAAAGTTAAGTGAGGTGGAAGTGAAGTAGTAGTGGAGCAAAGAAGAAAGCCTGAAGTGAGTCCGGCTGTGTGCCCGGACAGTGTCAGCAAGGTCAGCAGACGGCGGTGACAGTCTGGAGGGGGACTGCTCGGAGGTTGCTGGAAGGACCGCAGACGGGTAGTGACCCGGCGGTCTGGAGCAGTATACAAAGAACAGTCAGCACCAGGGCAGGGGCCTTTCGGATCCCGGCAAGGCTAGGAGTCGCCATAATCTGCCAAATCCGTCAGTGAAGGGGACGTCTGTCTCCAAACAACCAAGTCCCGATTGAAGGCAACAGTCCAACCATTGAGGAGAGACACCGCCACCGCCAGGGCACCAGTTTCTCAGGGCCAGCGTCTGCGGGCAAAGTAGGGCTCCTCCGGCCCATATCCAAGCCGGGGAGCGGGTTACCAGTGGGAACCCATCGCAACCATTATCAACATAGGTGCAGGACAGAGGGACCGTCACCGTCACTTACTGGGGAAAGCAAGTGCAGCCGTCCGTGGGAACCGTCTTTCCAGCCGTGTGTTTTACCGAGAACTGTGTCATCGTCTCAGGCTGAGTGAGTACCACAGTGCCGCAAGGCACAGCGCTGCCCCCGCGTCCCTGCGCCCATCAAGCCCTGCATCTCCCACCTCATCACTGGGCCCCGGGATCACCAACCCCTACCCACGGAGGGGCAACACAACAACTGGCTGCTCCATACCATCCTTCCCGGGATCCCCATACAGAGCAGCGGTGGTGCCACTAAATCACCACAACCATGGGTGGCGTCACGCACAATAAACAATCCCCACACCCAAACAACCCCTTTCACTCACGGGCGAGGAGCACCGCTCGAGTCCCTGGGATCCGGCCCATCGCTCGAGCCACCGAGCAGCAGCAGCAGCAGGCCGCAGTGCCCGCCGGACCCGAGCAGAGGGAGAGCGCGGCGTCCCCTCCTCCGCCCGCGACAACTTGGCGTCACGAACAGGATCTTACCGCTCTGCCGTTGGGTAGAGGTGCGCCTTGTGACCGCCGGAGGTATCCGGCTGAAAAATTTCGGAAGTCGCCCGCGACAATCTACAATGCAATGGGGGGGGGGCACAAGGTACACGTGCTTATTTACAATGGCAATCCAGCCATCTCAAGGAAATGGGGGATAGATAATGGCTGCCTGGACCAGTTGGCTAGAACCTTGAGATGCATTTGGGTGCCATGGAGTTTGACGTGGGGTTATGTTCTGAGAAGACGTGGAGGGACTATGTGAATTTAGTTCGGCTAGGGAGTGTGATAGGCCGCCTTAAAAAGATGCGTTTTTAGGGAGCGTCTGAAGCTGAGTAAGTTGTGATTTGTCCTAGCTTCTTGGGGTAGAGCGTTCCAGAGGATTGGTGCAGCTCGGGAGAAGTTTTGGATCCGGGAGTGGGAGGTTCAGATTAGTGTGGATGTTAGTCGAAAGTCATTTGCAGAGCGTAGAGAACGGGTGGGGTGATAGACAGAGATGAGGGTGGAGATGAAGGGGGGTGCTGCACTGTGGAGAGCTTTGTAGGTGAGAATAAGCAGTTTGAATTAGATCCTGTGATACATGAGCAGTCAGTGCAATGACTGGCACAGAGAGGAGGCATCCGAGTAGCGGTTAACCAGGTAGGTGACCCTGGCTGCTGCATTAAGGATGGACTGTAGAGAAGAGAGTCTAGTTAGGGGGAGACCAATTAATAGAGAGTTACAGTAGTCGAGTCGGGTGTGGATCTGGGCCACGGTGAGGGGTTTTGTCGTTTCCATTGTGAGAAAGGGGCGGATTCTAGAGATGTTCTTGAGGTACAAGCGACAGGAGTGGGCAAGAGATTGTATATGGGAGGTGAAGGACAGATCGGTGTCAAGTATAACATCCAGACAGCGAGCCTGCTGCCTAGGAGTTATCATGGTGCCACACACATAGAGGGAGATGTTAGGTTTAGGGAGGTTAGAAGATGGAGGGAATAGAAGTAGTTCAGTTTTGGAAAGGTTAAGTTTCAGATAGAGAGCAGATATGACGTTGCAAATTGCAGTCAGACAGTCACTGGTATTCTGTAGTACAACGGGGGTGAGGTCTCGGGATGAAGTGTATAGTTGTGTGTCATCAGCATAAAGATGGTACTGGAAGCCGAATCTACTGATGGTCTGTCCAATTGGGGCAGTGTAGAGGGAGAAAAGAAGAGGGCTGAGGACTGAACCTTGAGGGACCCTAACTGTGAGAGGAAGAGAAGAACATGTGGAGCCAGCAAATGATACGCTGAGTGAGCGGCCAGAAAGATAGGAAGAAAACCAGGAGAGCATAGTGTCCTTTAGGCCGATTGAATGGAGCATAGAGAGAAGGAGATGGTGGTCAACAGTGTCGAAGGCTGCAGAGAGGTCAAGAAGAATAAGCAGAGCATGGTCACCATTACATTTTGCTGTCAGTAGGTCATTGGTCACTTTGACGAGGGCAGTTTCTGTTTAGTGTAGGGGGCAGAAGCCAGACTGAAAAGGATCTAGAAGAGAGTGAGAGGAGAGGTATAGGGTGAGGGGGGAATAGACCAGGCGCTCCAAGAGCTTGGAAATTAAGGGAAGATTGGAGACTGATCTGTAGTTGTTTGGGCAAGATGGGTCAAGAGTAGGTTTTTTTTTTAATTTATCATCATCAGTCATTTAGGACAACATTGGATCATTCAGAGATCCACCATGAACTTCAGGAGTGAGTTTGCTGCCATGAAAGTAAAGGGAATGAATAATATTACACGCCCCACTTTTGAGTTATTTATTTTTTTAAAAAAAGTTTAAAATAAGCAATAAATTTCGTTCAACTTCACAATTGTGTTCCACTTGTTGTTGATTTTTCACCATAACATTAAAAATTTTATTTTTATGTTTGAAGCCTGAGATGTGGGAAAAGGTTGAAAAATTCAAGGGGGCCGAATACTTTAGCAAGGCACTGTATGTGCTGTAATCGTACAGACTGAAGAAAAGCTGTCTTATCACTTTTATAACATGGTTGAACGGCGTAAAAAAAATATAACAATTCCTAAATTCCTGTTTCTTCTTAATTCTGCCTCACAAAAAGCGAAATATAAAGTGATCAAAAAATGTGTCCCAAAATGGTACCAATAAAAACGCCAACTCATCCTGCAAAAAAGATGTCCCAACATGACTCTGTCGGCAGAAAAGTAAAAAGAATATGGCATTCAAAATTTGGTGATGCAAAAAAACTTTATTTTGTAAAAAAAAAAACATTTTTAGCGTGATAGCAGCAAAACCTAAAAAAAAATATAGTATAGTATCACTGTAAATTGTGCTGACTGGAGGAATAAAGTTGCCTAATCACATACAGTTGAAACAAGAAGTTTATATACACTATCTAAAAAGACACATGTGTTAGGACCAGGATGACGGGTAGGCCCAGGAGGTGGATCCACTGGACTGAGCACCCCACCGAGGGCAAGGTGCCCGGTAGCCGGAGCACTACGGGTAGAAGGACAGTCCGTTCAGAGGAGTGTAGAAGTCCCTGGGACCACGGCGTCTCTGAAGGTAGTCCGGGTGACGGAGCTCAGGTTCGGAGGCCGGGATGATGTCAGGCAGAATCCGGAACCAGCGGAGCGGGGAGGTCGGTCACCACACGGAATCAGGGATCGGAGACGGTAGGGACTGACGAGATGGCGGACAGTCACCGTTCGGAGTTCTGGAACCGTCAGAACCGGTTGGCGAGACAGGAGCGGCTCTACAAGAGAGATAGGTGAGTACGGGACAAGGCACAGGGGGACCTGACTCCTAGCTTAGCAAACACGAAGAACAGGCCCCGCCCACTTGGAAAGGAACCCCCATTTATACCCTGTACCTGATTCTACAATATCCTGTTGGAGGACGCTGGCCCTTTAAGAGAGGGTCAATGACCGCGCGCGCGCCCTAATGCGCATGCGCGAGGGCCGGGTGCCAGAAGCCAGAGCAGGAAGCGTTGCAGAGGAGGCAGGAGTGCCGGGCTGGCTCAGCGTTGCCGACGGGCGCCGGGAGCGGGGACCGGGTTGCCTGGAGGACGCAGGTGAGGGAGCATGGAGGCTGTGGAGTGGGGGACCGGGAAGCATGGCACGGGAGCGGCGGAGCGTGACATGGGAGCGGGGAAGCGTGGCAGGGGAGCCGGGAAGCATGGCAGGGGAGCCGGGGAGCATGGCAGGGGAGCCGGGGAGCATGGCACGGGAGCTGGGGAGCGTGACAACATGCATGTGTTTCTCACTATCTGACATAAAATCAGAATAAACCTTTCCTGTTTTAGGTCACTTAGGAACCAAAATTATTTATAGTTGCCAAATGCAAGAATAGTGAGAGAATTTTTTATGGCATTTTTATTACTTTCTGCAAAGTCGAAACTTTACATACATTTCATTAGTATTTTTGCACCATTAAGCCTGCTTTACACGAGTCGATCTGTCGTGCGATAGCACGAGCGATCGTACCCGCCCCCGTCGTTTTTGTGTCACGGGCAAATCGCTGCCCGTGGCGCACAAACTCGTTTAACCCCCGTCACACGCACTTACCTTTCGGACGACCTCACTGTGGGCGACAAACGTCCACTTCCTGAAGTGGGAGGGACGTTCGGCGTCACAGCGATGTCACACGGCAGCCGGCCAATAGAAGTGGAGGGGCGGAGATGAGCAGGATGTAAACATCCCACCCACCTCCTTCCTTTCATTAAGCCGGTGGGTGCCGTGGGACGTAGGTACGCTGTGTTCATCGTTCCCGTAGTGTCACACGGAGCAACGTGTGATGCCACTATTATGAAAGTTAACGACGAGTACACGACTCACGATTTGTGAGCGATACTGCGTCTCTCGGGGGTGTCACACGAGATGACGTCGAGCGTTATGCCGGATGTGCGTCACGAAAACCGTGACCCCGACGACATATCGCACAATATATCGTCTCGTGTAAAGCCCGCATAACTCTAAGGGCGGCTTTGCACACTACGACATCGCAGGTGCGATGTCGGTGGGGTCAAATCGAAAGTGACGCACATCCGGCATCACTTGCGATGTCGTAGTGTGTAAATCCTAGATGATACGATGAACGAGCGCAAAAGCGTCGTTATCGTATCATCGGTGCAGGCTCCGACATTTCCATAATGCCGGTGCCGCGACAGGTACGATGTAGTTCCTCGTTCCTGCGGCAACACACATCGCTGTGTGTGAAGCCGCAGGAACGAGGAACATCTCCTTACCTGCCGCCAGCGGCTATACGGAAGGAAGGAGGTGGTCGGGACGTTTACATCCTGCTCATCTCTGCCCCTCCGCCGCCATTGGCCGCCTGCCGTGTGACGTCGCTGTGACGCCGCACGACCCGCCCCCTTAGGAAGGAGGCGGGTCGCCGGCCAGAGCGACGGTCGCAGGGCAGGTGAGTGCATGTGAAGCTGGCGTAGCGATAATGTTCGCTACGCCAGCAATCACAAGATATCGTACCTGCGACAGGGGCGGGGACTATCGCATGCGACATCGCAGCATCGGCTTGCGATGTCGCAACATGCAAAGCCCGCCTAAGGCAGGCGCAGGGCCGGCGTCAGCACGTGGCATACCCGGGCAAATGCCAGGGCCCTGGAGAGCCGGGGGGGCCCACTCGGCCTCGTCAGTTCTGGTGCCCCTTGGACGAGGTCTCCTCGCCTTAGTTCTGCTGCCCCCGGGCCGAGTTCCGGGGACCGCAGTCCTCGACAGGAATCTGCGGCGCCGTCCCTTTAAGGCGCGCAGACGTCTTGGTTTGAACGTCATCTGTGGGCGGAGCTACCGACCGGTGTCCTGCTCAGTCCCACAGATGAAGGAGGCGCAGTGCCAGCCAGCGACCCCCAGCACAGCACTTCTTTCCGGCGCTGTGTGGGCCCCCTCTCCACCGTGACCAAGCAGTATGTGCCCTCCCCACTCCCCCGATTTATGGGCCCCGGTGAGCTGTATGGGCTTCTCCCCCCTAGGTGTATGCCCTGCCCCCCCGGTGCTGTATGTGCTGGCCCCCGGAGCTATGTGTTTGGGCCCCCCAGAGCCGCGTGTGTGGGCCCCCTAGAGTCGCGTGTGTGTATGTATGTAGCAGAGCTATGTGTGTATATATGTAGCAGAGCTATGTGAGTCTGTATGTATATATGTAGCAGAGCTATGTGTGTCTGTATGTAGCAGAGCTATGTGTGTCTGTATGTAGCAGAGCTATGTGTGTCTGTATGTAGCAGAGCTATGTGTGTATATATGTATGTAGCAGAGCTATGTGTGTCTGTATGTATATATCTAGCAGAGCTATGTATGTATGTAGCAGAGCTATGTGTATATATGTAGCAGAGCTATGTGTGTATATATGTAGCAGAGCTTTGTGTGTCTGTATGTATGTAGCAGAGCTATGTGTGTCTGTATGTATATATGTAGCAGAGCTATGTGTGTCTGTATGTATATCTGTAGCAGAGCTATGCATGTATGTAGCAGAGCTATGTGTGTATATATGTAGCAGAGCTATGTGTGTCTGTATGTAGCAGAGCTATGTGTGTCTGTATGTAGCAGAGCTATGTGTGTCTGTATGTAGCAGAGCTATGTGTGTATATATGTATGTAGCAGAGCTATGTGTGTCTGTATGTATGTAGCAGAGCTATGTGTGTCTGTATGTATGTAGCAGAGCTATGTGTGTCTGTATGCTACCGACCGGCGTCCTGCTCAGTCCCACAGATGAAGGAGGTGCAGTGCCAGCCAGCGACCTCCAGCACAGCACTTCTTTCTGGCGTTGTGTGGGCCCCCTCCCCGCCCCCGATTTATGGGCCCTGTGAGCTGTATGGGCTTTTCCCCCCCTAGGTGTATGCCCTGCCCCCCGGTGCCGTATGTGCTGGCCCCCGGAGCTGTGTGTTTGGGCCCCCCAGAGCCGCGTGTGTGTCTGTCTGTATGTATGTAGCAGAGCTATGTGTGTATATATGTAGCAGAGCTATATGTGTCTGTATGTATATATGTAGCAGAGCTATGTATGTATGTAGCAGAGCTATGTGTGTCTGTATGTATATATGTAGCAGAGCTATGTGTGTCTGTATGTATATATGTAGCAGAGCTATGTGTATATATGTAGCAGAGCTATGTGTGTGTATATATGTAGCAGAGCTATGTGTGTCTGTATGTATGTAGCAGAGCTATGTGTGTCTGTATGTATATATGTAGCAGAGCTATGTGTGTCTGTATGTATATATGTAGCAGAGCTATGTATGTGTGTAGCAGAGCTATGTGTGTATATATGTAGCAGAGCTATGTGTGTCTGTATGTATATATGTAGCAGAGCAATGTGTGTCTGTATTTATATATGTAGCAGAGCTATGTATGTATGTAGCAGAGCTATGTGTGTCTGTATGTATATATGTAGCAGAGCTATGTGTGTCTGTATGTAGCAGAGCTATGTGTGTCTGTATGTAGCAGAGCTATGTGTGTCTGTATGTAGCAGAGCTATGTGTGTCTGTATGTATATATGTAGCAGAGCTATGTGTGTCTGTATGTAGCAGAGCTATGTGTGTCTGTATGTAGCAGAGCTATGTGTGTCTGTATGTAGCAGAGCTATGTGTGTCTGTATGTAGCAGAGCTATGTGTGTCTGTATGTAGCAGAGCTATGTGTATATATGTAGCAGAGCTATGTGTGTATATATGTAGCAGAGCTATGTGTGTCTGTATGTATGTAGCAGAGCTATGTGTGTCTGTATGTATGTAGCAGAGGTATGTGTGTCTGTTTGCTACCGACCGGCGTCCTGCTCAGTCCCACAGATGAAGGAGGCGCAGTGCCAGGCAGCGACCTCCAGCACAGCAGTTCTTTCCGGCGCTGTGTGGGCCCCCTCCCTGCCCCCCGATTTATGGGCCCCGGTGAGCTGTATGGGCTTCACCCCCCTAGGTGTATGCCCTGCCCCCCGGTGCCGTATGTGCTGGCGCCCGGAGCTGTGTGTTTGGGCCCCCCAGAGCCGCGTGTGTGGGCCCCGCAGAGCTGCGTGTGTGTCTGTATGTATGTAGCAGAGCTATGTGTGTATATATGTATATATGTAGCAGAGCTATATATGTATGTATGTAGCAGAGCTATGTGTCTGTATGTATATATGTAGCAGAGCTATGTGTGTCTGTATGTATATATGTAGCAGAGCTATGTATGTAGCAGAGCTATGTGTGTATATATGTAGCAGAGCTATGTGTATATATGTAGCAGAGCTATGTGTGTATATATCTAGCAGAGCTATGTGTGTCTGTATGTATGTAGCAGAGCTGTGTGTGTCTGTATGTATATATGTAGGAGAGCTATGTGTGTCTGTATGTATATATGTAGCAGAGCTATGTATGTATGTAGCAGAGCTATGTGTGTCTGTATGTATATATGTAGCAGACCTATGTGTATCTGTATGTAGCAGAGCTATGTGTGTCTGTATGTAGCAGAGCTATGTGTGTCTGTATGTAACAGAGCTATGTGTGTCTGTATGTAGCAGAGCTATGTGTATATATGTAGCAGAGATATGTGTGTGTATATATGTAGCAGAGCTATGTGTGTCTGTATGTATGTAGCAGAACTATGTGTGTCTGTATGTATGTAGCAGAGCTGTGTGTGTCTGTATGTATGTAGCAGAGCTATGTGTGTCTGTATGTAGCATAGCTATGTGTGTCTGTATGTAGCAGAGCTATGTGTGTCTGTATGTATATATGTAGCAGAGCTATGTATGTATGTATGTAGCAGAGCTATATGTGTCTGTATGTATATAAGTAGCAGAGCTATGTGTGTCTGTATGTATATATGTAGCAGAGCTATGTATGTATGTAGCAGAGCTATGTGTGTATATATGTAGCAGAGCTATGTGTATATATGTAGCAGAGCTATGTGTGTATATATGTAGCAGAGCTATGTGTGTCTATATGTATGTAGCAGAGCTGTGTGTGTCTGTATGTATATATGTAGGAGAGCTATGTGTGTCTATATGTATATATGTAGCAGAGCTATGTATGTATGTAGCAGAGCTATGTGTGTCTGTATGTATATATGTAGCAGAGCTATGTGTATTGGTATGTAGCAGAGCTATGTGTGTCTGTATGTAGCAGAGCTATGTGTGTCTGTATGTAACAGAGCTATGTGTGTCTGTATGTATCAGAGCTATGTGTATATATGTAGCAGAGATGTGTGTGTATATATGTAGCAGAGCTATGTGTGTCTGTATGTATGTAGCAGAGCTATGTGTGTCTGTATGTATGTAGCAGAGCTATGTGTGTCTGTATGTAT
Source organism: Anomaloglossus baeobatrachus (assembly GCF_048569485.1). Lineage (NCBI taxonomy): Eukaryota > Metazoa > Chordata > Amphibia > Anura > Aromobatidae > Anomaloglossus > Anomaloglossus baeobatrachus. The sequence continues at coordinate 461,430,102 of NC_134353.1, forward strand.
GTAGCAGAGCTGTGTGTGTCTGTATGTATGTAGCAGAGCTATGTGTGTCTGTATGTAGCATAGCTATGTGTGTCTGTATGTAGCAGAGCTATGTGTGTCTGTATGTAGCAGAGCTATGTGTGTCTGTATGTATCAGAGCTATGTGTATATATGTAGCAGAGCTATGTGTGTTGTGAGACTGTGACCGGGGTTGTCTATGACGGCCGGTACGTCTCGCCCCGGTTGTGCTCCCTCCATGTATAGAAAGCAACTCCACTCCAGGGTTTATTGCTGTTTCCCTGCAGGCTGAAAGGAGGGTTTAAAGGAAACAGGAACCGGGGTGCGGGGCCCTAGTGTGAGGGAGTGAACACAACTCCCTAAGCTTCTGCCGAAGAAGCACATGTGAGCCATTTCTGGAATCTGGCTTGTTGGTTCTGGAGGAGGATATTCCGGAATACGTGTTGTGTGCTGTTTTGGATTTGGTTTTGTGCAATAAACTGTGTGCTGTGACCATTGGCGCCTGGATCCCGTGTCTTCTGCCGCGCAGCCGACCACGTTACCTCACAGTGTATATATGTAGCAGAGCTATGTGTGTCTGTATGTATGTAGCAGAGCTATGTGTGTCTGTATGTATGTAGCAGAGCTATGTGCGTCTGTATGTATGTAGCAGAACTATGTGTGTCTGTATGTATGTAGCAGAGCTATGTGTGTCTGTAAGTATGTAGCAGAGCTTTGTGTGTCTGTATGTATGTAGCAGAGCTGTGTGTGTCTGTATGTATGTAGCAGAGCTGTGTGTGTCTGTATGTATGTAGCAGAGCTATGTATGCATGTATGCAGCAGAGCTGTGTGTGTCTGTATGTATGTAGCAGAGCTATTTATGTATGTATGCATGCAGCAGAGCTGTGTGTGTCTGTATGCATGTATGATGTGTATCTATGTATGTCAGTGTATATGACTGTATAGATGTGTCATTTCTATATGTATTTTTGTGAGTTTGTCTTTAAATATGTATATGTATGTGTACGTATGTGTGTGTCTGCGTGTGGATGGGGCCCACTGGGGCTCTTCCGCCCGGGGCCCACAAAAACCTGGAGCCGGCCCTGGGCAGGGGTCTCAAACACGCGGCCCGCGGGCCGCATGCAGCTCCTAGTTGACCGCCCCGATTCTTTCCTTTATCTCGTAGGGGCCTTGCCACTGAGCCAGGAATTTACTCTCTGCCGTGGGGACCAACACCAACACCCGATCCCCAGGGTTAAAGGTCCGCACGGTGGCTTGTCTATTGTAGCGGCCGCTCTGTGCGGCCTGAGCCTCCTGTAAATGCTCCTTCACAATTGGCATGACCGCGCTTATGCGGTTCTTCATTCCTAAAATGTGTTCAATCACACTTTTAAGGGGGGTGGACTCCTGCTCCCATGTTTCCTTTGCCAGGTCCAACAATCCCCAGGGATGTCGCCCGTATAACAACTCAAAAGGCGAAAACCCCGGATGGCAAACATGAAATAGGGAAGCATCATATCCCAGTCTTTCCCGTCTTTGGAAATCACCCTTTTTAGCATGGTTTTCAGGGTTTTATTGAATCGCTCCACTAAACCGTCCGTTTGAGGATGATACACAGACGTACGCAACTGCTTGATCTGGAGTAGCCGGCATAGCTCTTTGGTCACTTTAGACATGAATGGGGTCCCCTGATCCGTAAGGATCTCCTTGGGCAACCCCACCCGGCAGAACACAGCAAACAACTCTCGAGCTATAAGCTTCGCTGCAGTATGTCTGAGAGGTATCGCCTCTGGATACCGGGTGGCATAGTCGACGATCACTAGGATGTGTTGGTGCCCTCGAGCGGACTTTACGAGGGGCCCCACCAGATCCATCCCTATCCGTTCAAAAGGGACTTCTATAATGGGTAACAGTACCAACGGACTGCGAAAGTGGGCCAGGGGTGCGGTAAGCTGACACTCCGGGCAGGTTTCGCAGAACCGTTTTACCTCCCCAAAGACCCCGGGCAAATAGAACCTTTGCAAATATTCGCTCCTGCGTTTTCTTGGCCCCTAGGTGGCCACTCATCAGGTGTTTATGAGCCAAGTCGAGGACCCGCCGGCGATATGGCTGGGGCACCACCAACTGCTCTACCACCACGCCCCGTATTTCATCTACCTGGTAGAGCAAGTCCTGCTTAAGAGCGAAATGGGGGTACCTTACCTGGGCACCGGGCACCTGTGCCACCCCGTCAACCACTGTCACCCGTCCCCGGCCATGTATTAGTGTAGGGTCCTGGAGTTGGGCTGTCCCAAACGTATCCGGGGATGCCTCCAACTCCGGGATGGGCTCGACCATCTCAGCGTCTCCTGCCAATACCTCTAGGGGTGACCTATCGGGTTCATATTCTGTCCCTATCATGGGGAGCCCTACGGCAGGCGTCCCGGATTCGGGATTGTCGGGCTCAGGTCCCGGACTGTCCAATACCGGAGAGGACTTAGTAGGTCCCTTCCATAGAGTCCAAAAATACGGCAGATCCCTTCCTAGGATCATGTCGTAGGGAAGAGTGTTCATAAGTCCCACCTCAAGTTGTACCTGACCGCAGGGTGCTGTGATGGTGACAACCCCCGTGGGATAGTCTCGGCGGTCCCCATGTATACAAACCACCCCCACTGTACGTCCTGTGGCCTTTACTTCAGCCATTAGGGTTGATCGCACAAGGGTCACTAAGCTTCCGGAATCCAACAAGCCTATAACCGGACATCCATTCACCTGTATTTGGCACAAGTGGGGCTCAGTCTCCGGGGAGACAAGGTCCGCGGTACACACCGCCTGAGCATACATTGAACCCCGCCGGGTAACCCCACAATCCATGGGCTCCGTGGTGAGTGGACACTGCGCTTCCATATGTCCCACCCGCTGGCACCGCCAACATCTAATAGGGAAGGAAACCCCCTTGACGAGTTGTCATTTAGGGTACATAACCTTCCGGACCTCAGGGACGGCGGACGCGGCCTCAGACGGGACGGTAGCGGACTCCCGCACTGGTGTCAGCGGTGGGTCCTTGGCCCGAAGCTTGGAGGGGCCGGACCGACGGGCGGCACGCAAAGTCTCAGTGTCCCGTATCAAGTCCTGCGTAGCCACATGCCGCTCCACCATTTGCGCAGGGCTCAGAGTGTCAGGCTGCAACCATTTCTTTACCAGATGCAACAAGTCATAGGCCTGGGAGCGTACGGGTTTGACTTCCTCATAGAACCACTGATTTACCCGCTGAGCCCGTACATAAGTATTCACCCCCAACCGAGCAAGAATTTCGGCTTTCAGGGTCAGGCCCGGGCCCCTGCACCTGCCGCGATAGTTAAGAGGGGCACGGGCCTGGGGGCCGCACGAAGCAGAGATGAGGCAGCCGAGGGAACGTGGGACAGGTGAAAAGAATGGTGTGTGTGTGTGAAGAATGGCACATTAACCCCTTAGCGACCTATGACTTACTGGGTACGTTATGGCTCCCTGGTACGTAAGGACCCATGACGTACCCAATATGTCATGACGAAATCGCAGCCCCGGTGGCTGCGATCGCTTTGCATTGCAAATACCTTCGATTCGGGGAGGAGGGGACCTCAGGAGGGGTGGTGCCTCCTCCCCGGACCTACAGAGGCTGTGATTGGCTAAGCGGCGTTCGTCAGCCAATCACAGCCACTGTAATGTTTCAGCCATTGAAAATGGTTGAAACATTGAAATCCAGCCATATCAGTGCAGCTGTAGCCCTGATCATTGGCTGGAGCTGGGTGACCTTAGTTTCACCCCCCCCCAGCTCTGATTGGAGAGACCGGCCTTGTGACCGATCTCTCCAATCACTGTGGATCTGGGGCCGGAGACCGCTCCCCCCAGCTTCACTCCAGCGTCTGTGGAAGCTGAAGAGATCGATCGGTAAGTTATAGCCACTGCCCCCGCCCCACCATTACTACAGCATGGAGACATGACTATAGGATAGGGACAAGGTGGGCACATGACTATAGAATAGGGACAAGGTGGGCACATGACTATAGAATAGGGACAAGGTGGGCACATGACTATAGAATAGGGACAAGGTGGGCACATGACTATAGAATAGGGACAAGGTGGGCACATGACTAAAGAATAAGGACAAGGTGGGCACATTACTATAGAATAGGGACAAGGTGGGCACATGACTAGAATAGGGACAAGGTGGGCACATTACTATAGAATAGGGACAAGGTGGGCACATGACTATAGGATGGGGACAAGGTGGGCACATGACTATAGAATAGGGACAAGGTGGGCACATGACTATAGAATAGGGACAAGGTGGGCACATGACTATAGAATAGGGACAAGGTGGGCACATGACTATAGAATAGGGACAAGGTGGGCACATGACTATAGAATAGGGACAAGGTGGGCACATGACTATAGGGACAAGGTGGGCACATGACTATAGGATGGGGACAAGGTGGGCACATGACTATAGAATAGAGACAAGGTGGGCACATGACTATAGAATAGGGACAAGGTGGGCACATAACTATAGAATAGGGACAAGGTGGGCACATGACTATAGAATAGGGACAAGGTGGGCACATGACTATAGAATAAGGACAAGGTGGGCACATTACTATAGAATAGGGACAAGGTGGGCACATGACTAGAATAGGGACAAGGTGGGCACATTACTATAGAATAGGGACAAGGTGGGCACATGACTATAGGATAGGGACAAGGTGGGCACATGACTATAGAATAGGGACAAGGTGGGCACATGACTATAGGATGGGGACAAGGTGGGCACATGGCTATAGAATAGGGACAAGGTGGGCACATGACTATAGAATAGGGACAAGGTGGGCACATGACTATAGAATAGGGACAAGGTGGGCACATGACTATAGAATAGGGACAAGGTGGGCACATGACTATAGGATGGGGACAAGGTGGGCACATGACTATAGAATAGGGACAAGGTGGGCACATGACTATAGAATAGGGACAAGGTGGGCACATGACTATAGAATAGGGACAAGGTGGGCACATGACTATAGGGACAAGGTGGGCACATGACTATAGGATGGGGACAAGGTGGGCACATGACTATAGAATAGAGACAAGGTGGGCACATGACTATAGAATAGGGACAAGGTGGGCACATGACTATAGGATGGGGACAAGGTGGGCACATGACTATAGAATAGAGACAAGGTGGGCACATGACTATAGAATAGGGACAAGGTGGGCACATGACTATAGAATAGGGACAAGGTGGGCACATGACTATAGGATGGGGACAAGGTGGGCACATGACTATAGAATAGGGACAAGGTGGGCACATGACTATAGAATAGGGACAAGGTGGGCACATGACTATAGAATAGGGACAAGGTGGGCACATTACTATAGAATAGGGACAAGGTGGGCACATGACTAGAATAGGGACAAGGTGGGCACATGACTATAGAATAGGGACAAGGTGGGCACATGACTATAGAATAGGGACAAGGTGGGCACATGACTATAGGATGGGGACAAGGTGGGCACATGACTATAGAATAGGGACAAGGTGGGCACATGACTATAGAATAGGGACAAGGTGGGCACATGACTATAGAATAGGGACAAGGTGGGCACATGACTATAGAATAGGGACAAGGTGGGCACATGACTATAGGATGGGGACAAGGTGGGCACATGACTATAGAATAGGGACAAGGTGGGCACATGACTATAGAATAGGGACAAGGTGGGCACATGACTATAGAATAGGGACAAGGTGGGCACATGACTATAGAATAGGGACAAGGTGGGCACATGACTATAGGGACAAGGTGGGCACATGACTATAGGATGGGGACAAGGTGGGCACATGACTATAGAATAGAGACAAGGTGGGCACATGACTATAGAATAGGGACAAGGTGGGCACATGACTATAGGATGGGGACAAGGTGGGCACATGACTATAGAATAAAGACAAGGTGGGCACATGACTATAGAATAGGGACAAGGTGGGCACATGACTATAGAATAGGGACAAGGTGGGCACATGACTATAGGATGGGGACAAGGTGGGCACATGACTATAGAATAGGGACAAGGTGGGCACATGACTATAGAATAGGGACAAGGTGGGCACATGACTATAGAATAGGGACAAGGTGGGCACATTACTATAGAATAGGGACAAGGTGGGCACATGACTAGAATAGGGACAAGGTGGGCACATGACTATAGAATAGGGACAAGGTGGGCACATGACTATAGAATAGGGACAAGGTGGGCACATGACAATAGAATTGGGGCAAAGTGGGCACATGACTATAGAATAGGGACAAAGTGGGCACATGACTATAGAATAGGGACAAGGTGGGCACATGACTATAGGATGGGGACAAGGTGAGCACATGACTATAGAATAGGGACAAGATGGGCACATGACTTTAGAATAGGGACAAGGTGGGCACATGACTATAGGATGGGGACAAGGTGGGCACATGACTTTAGAATAGGGACAAGGTGGGCACATGACTATAGGATGGGGACAAGGTGGGCACATGACTATAGGATGGGGACAAGGTGGGCACATGACTATAGGATGGGGACAAGGTGGGCACATGACTATAGGATGGGGACAAGGTGGGCACATGACTATAAGATGGGGACAAGGTGGGCACATTACTATAGGATGGGGACAAGGCTGGGGACATTACTAAAGGATGGGGACAAGGTTTGGGACATTACTAAAGGATGGGGACATTACAAGGATGGGCATAATACTATTGAATGAGGACATTACTATAGAATAGGGACAAGGCTGGGGACATTACTATAGGATGGGGACTAGGATGGGCACAGTACTACAGGATAGGGACATTACTACAAGGGGACAAGGATGAGAAACATTACTATAGGATAGGGATAAGGCTGTGGACATTACTATAAGATGGGGACAAGGCTGGACACATTACTACAGGATGGGCACATTACGATAAGATGGGGACATTACTACAGGATGGGCACATTACGATAAGATGGGGACATTACTACAGGATGGGCATATTACGATAAGATGGGGACAAGGCTGGGAACATTACTATAGGATGGGGACAAGGATGAGCACATTACTGTAGGATGAGGACTAGGATGGGGCACAATACTACAAGGGGACAAGGATGGGCACATTACAACAAGATGGGGGAATATTACTAAAAGATGTTGGCCAAAATTTTCTATATAGTGATAATTGTAACACTATTAGTTCCAAGAAAGGGATAAAATGTAAAAAAAAAAAAAATAATAGGACATGACTTTTTTTTTTACCATCAAATTTTTTTTTTCATATATTTAAACAAAGAATGTGCACATTTATTATAATAAACAAGTGAAAAATGTTCAAAATCAGTGATCCAAAGGTGTGTAAAAAAAATAAATGGTACCAATAAAAATGTCACTTTGTCCTGCAAAGAATGCGGCCCCCCCAAATTATTTTTTTCCTCTGTGCGGCCCATACACCCAGCCGAGTTTGAGACCCCTGCTCTAAGGCGGGCTTTGCACGTTGCGACATCGCAAGCCGATGCTGCGATGTCGCACGCGATAGTCCCCGCCCCCGTCGCAGGTACGATATCTTGTGATAGCTGGCGTAGCGAACATTATCGCTACGCCAGCTTCACATGCACTCACCTGCCCTGCGACAGTCGCTCTGGCCGGCGACCCGCCTCCTTCCTAAGGGGGCGGGTCGTGCGGCGTCATAGCGACGTCACATGGCATTCGGCCAATAGCGGCGGAGGGGCGGAGATGAGCAGGATGTAAACATCCCACCCACCTCATTCCTTCCGTAGAGTCGCCGGCGGCAGGTAAGGTGAAGTTCCTCGCTCCTGTGACGTAACACACAGCGATGTGTGCTGCCGCAGGAACGAGGAACAGCATCGTACCTGTCGCTGCAGCATAATTATGGAAAAGTCGGAGCTTGCAACGATGATACGATAACGACTCTTTTGCGCTCGTTTATCGTATCATCTAGAATTTACACACAACGATGTCAAAAGTGACGCCGGATGTGCGTTACTTTCGATTTGACCCCACCGACATCGCACGTGCGATGTTGCAACGTGCAAAGCTGCCCTAAGGCTATGTGCGCACTAGAAAAGTGATTTTTCTCAAGAAAATTTCTTGAGAAACTTCTGGGAGTTGAAGATTACCGCACCTGCAGTAAAAAACCGCACCAAAACCGCAGAGAAAATGCATGCGTTTTTGCCGCGTTTTTCCGCGTTTTTTCCGCAGGCTGGTCCCTGCGGTTTTTATACATAAAGCATGTTGAAAAAGAGAAAAAAAAAAAGAAAAAAGGTAATTTCCTTCTGATATAGATAGATAGAGAAATAGATAGATAATGGATAGATAGATAGATAGATAGAAGGATAGATAGATAGGAGATAGATAGATGTATAGAGGGATAGATAATGGATAGATAGATAGATAGATAGGCGATAGATAGATAGATAGATAGATAGATGGATAGAGGGATAGATAGATAATGGATAGATAGATAGGAGATAGATAGATAGATAGGCGATAGATAGATAGATAGATAGATGGATAGAGGGATAGATAGAGGGATAGATAGATAGATGGATAGAGGGATAGATAGATAGATAGATAGATAGATGGATAGAGGGATAGATAGATAATGGATAGATAGATAGGAGATAGGCGATAGATAGATAGATAGATAGATAGATAGATAGATAGATGGATAGAGGGATAGATAGATAATGGATAGATAGATAGGAGATAGATAGATAGATAGAGGTATAGAGGGATAGATAGATAATGGATAGATAATGGATAGATAGATAGATACATAGAGGGATAGATAGATAATGGATAGATAAATAAATAGATACTGGATAGATAGATAGATAGATAGATAGATAGATGGATAGATAGAAGGATAGATAGATAGATATATGGATAGATAGAGGGATAGATAGATAGAAGGATAGATAGATAATGGATAGATAGAAGGATAGATAGATAATGGATAAATAGATGGATAGATAGATAGATAGATAGATAGATAGAGGGATAGATAGATAGATGGATAGAGGGATAGATAGATAATGGATAGATAAATAAATAGATAATGGATAGATAGATAGATGGATAGATAGAAGGATAGATAGATAGATAGATGGATAGATAGAGGGATAGATAGAGGACAGATCAATCAATAGATAGAGTCCCTGTGAGCACACACTGCATTTCTCACGGTCGGTAGTGTGTTCACATTACCGGCCGTGGGAAATGACCTGTAATTACCCCCGCAGGCTCGTTGCGAGGCTGCATTCAGTACAGTGTCAGTCGCGGCTGGATTCAAGCATCGTGAGACCTCCATGGATTACGCAGGAGCTGTGTGTTTGGGGGGGTTAATAAAGGGTGAAAGAGGGGGCTTTTTGTCTTTTATTTAAAATAAAGGATTTTTCGGTGTGTGTGTTTATTCACTTTACTTACAGGTTAATCATGAAAGCTGTCTCATAGACGCTGCCATGATTAAACTCGGACTTAAATGGCAGCCATTCGCCGCCATTTAACTCATTATTACCCTGATTGCTACCGCATTACGGCAATCTGGAAGAGTCGGGACACTCCGGGACTGCCGCATAATGGATTCGACAGTCCTGGGGCAGCTGCGGGCTGATATTCTCGGCTGCGGGAGGGAGGAGGCAATAACCCTGGCCCTTGCCCTCCCCAGCATGAGAATACTGGGCCACCGCTGTGTGTTTACCGCGGCTGGACGGTAAAAATACAGCGGAGCCCACGTTTTTTTTTTTTTATTTGTCCGTTTGATTTGTATGTGTATTCTATATGTCTGTGTCTGTGTGTGAGTGTGAAATGTGTGTAGTCTACATGTCTGTGTCTGATCTGTGTGTGTTTACTCTCTGCACGGCTTCCTCTTCCTGTCATAATGACATCACTTCCCTGCAAAACGCAGGCAGTGATGAACATTACCGCAGGTAAAACGCGGCTATACCGGGGGCATACCGCACATCATTTGCTACCTGCGGTATACCCGCGAAATTTCGCGATAACATTACAGTGAATGGAGTGAAATACCGCAGGTACCTGCGGAAAAGAAGTGACATGCACATTTTCTCAAGAAATTTTCTCAAGAAATTCTGCAGAAAGAATTTTCTTGAGAAGAAAACGCAGTGTGCGCACAGCTATTTTTTTTCCCATAGGTTTTTCTGGGAAATGTCTGCAGAAAGATTACAAACATTTCTCAAGAAATTTCTGCAGCAAAACGCAGGTAAAAACACAGTATGCGCACAGAGCCTTACACTGTTTGACTGGGTCAAATATTTTGGATATCGTTCCACAAGCTTCTCACAATAGTTGGTAGGAGTTTGGGCCCATTCCTCCTGACAGAACTGGTGTACCTGAGCCATGTATGTAGGTCGCCTTGCTCGCACCTGCCTTTTCAGCTTTGCCCATAAATGTTCAATAAGATTGAAATCAGGGTTTGTGATGGCCACTCCAAAACATTGACTTTGTTATCCTTAAGCCACTTTGTATCCAGTTTAGCAGTATACTTCGGATCATTGTCCATTTGTAAGACCAATTTCCTCCCAAGCTTTAAGTTCCTGGCTGATGTCTTGAGCTGTTGCTTCATTATTGCCACATAATCTTCTTTCCTCATGATTCCATCTATTTTGTGAAGTGCACCAGACCCTCTTGCAGCAAAACAACCCCACATCATGATGCTGCCATGCTCGAGTTTCACAGTTAGGATGGTGTTCTTAGGCTTCAAAGTTTCTCCCTTTTTCATCCAAACATAACGATGGTCATCAAGGCCAAACAGTTAAATTTTAGTTTCTTTAGACCACAGGACATGTCTCCAAAAATTAAGGTCTTTGTTCCTGTGTGCATTTGCAAACATTAATCTGGATTTTTATGTTTCATTTGGAGTAATGGCTTCTTCCTGGCAGAGTGGCTTTTCAGTCTATGTTGATATAGTACTCATTTCACTGTGGATAATGATACAATCTTACCAGCATCCACCAGCATCTTCACATGGTCTTTTACTTTTATTCTTGGGTTGATATGCACATGTCAGACCAAAGCATGTTCATCTCTGGTACACAAAATCATACCACCTTCCTGAGTGATATGATGGCTGGACATTCTCATTTTGTTTGTACTTGCATATAACTGTTTGAACAGATGAACGAGGCACCTACAGGTATCCAGAAATTGCACCCAAGGATGAACCAGACTTGTGCAAGTCCACAATTCTCTTCCTGAAATCTTGGCTGATTTCTTTTGACTTTCCCATGATGCTACACAATGAAGCAATGTGTGTCAGGTGTGCACTAAAATAAATCCACAGTTGTGTCTCTAATTAACTCAGATGTTGCCAATAAACCTATCAGAAGCTACCAAAAACATGAGATCATATGGACTGTCCCATATTGTTTGAAGGGATAGTATTCTTACTGTATGTAAACTATTTGTTACAGTCGCCGAGAAGCGAAGAGCGTCCGGGAGTGGACCCACTGGACTGTACACCGGACTCCCCCTGGAGGATCTAACTTAGAGCTAACCCCAAAACAGGGATTGTTAGGTGCAGCCCCGGGACCTAAATGCACGGCAGCCAGAACCAGTGGAGTCGGCCCTGACAGACTGGTGAATCTCTGATATCCATTATGGGTGTCCTCAGACATGGCAGCAAGGATGTGGTAACTTGGACGTGGCAGCATAAAGATGGTCACTCAGACGTGGCAGCACGGAGGGGGTAACTCGGTCATGGCAGCAGGGAGATGGTATCTTGACCTGGCAGCACGGAGATGATGACTTGGTCGTGGCAGCATGGAGGTGGTAACTCAGACGTGGCAGCATGGAGCTGGTGGTGGCAAACAGGCTCTAAAAAGAGACATAGGTTAGCGAAACAAGACACTTTTACTAGGACACGAAACACTGAACTAGACACAGTAGCAGGTATGGGACCTGAGAACTAGCGACGCACTAAGGATAGGCAACGTTGCTCAGGAACCTCCCTTGGAGAAGGCAGTCTTATATACTACACTATATACTATATATTGTTTTACCTCAGGGGTCACTTCTGGGTAATAGGACGGCGGTCCTTTATGAAAGGGGGTGTGGGCATGCGCGCACCCCACGAGTACTCACAGAAGGCGTGCGTGTGGCCTGGAAGCAGGAAAAAGCTGAGGCAGGCCCCAGGTCAGGAACAGAATGGCTGAGACCGCCGGACCTGGTTAGGAGAATGGCACCCCCGCTGAGGCATGGGAGTGGGCATGAGAATGAGAGTGGGGGTGCTTTGCCAGGACTGGAGCCAGGCACTATAGTACCCCCCTTACACGCTCTCCTTTTCAAATCTCCTAAGGAGAAGAGGGGTATCAATATTCTCCTCTGGTTCCCAAGACTTCTCCTAAGGACCGAATCCCTTCCAAATTACCAGATAGTAGGTCCTACCCTGGATCTGTCTCTCATCAAGGATAGCCTTTGCCTCAAATGAATCGCCATAACAGACCGGAGGAGGGAAAACACCTGGATCCTTGTGAAACAGACTTATGACAGGTTTGAGGAGAGATACATGGAAGGAGTTGGGGATGCGTAGAGTAAGTGGCAACCTCAACTGGTATGATACCTCGTTGATCCGCTGGAGCACCTCAAAGGGACCAATAAAGCGAGGACCCAACTTGTATGATGGCATCTTAAGGCGGACGTATGTAGAAGAGTGTCATACCTTGTCTCAGGGCTAGAAGGAAGAGGAATCTAGGCATCTTTGTCTGCGTGTCTCTTCATACAGATGGAGTACTGCTCCAAAGTGGACTTGGTCTCTGCCCAGATGTCAGAGAAGGACTTCATGACGGTATCGGCTGCTGGATTGCTAGAGGAACTTACCACAGGACACGGAGCTTTGGGTTGCTGCCCATAAACCACATGCAACGGAGACTTGGCAGAGAACTCACTCATATGGTTGTTATAGGAGAACTTTGCCCATAGAATGAGTTTTACCCAGTTGCTGTGGTGCTCATCGACGTAATGATGGAGGTAGTTCGTCAGGACTTATTGAACGCGTTCCACTTGGCCATTGGACTGTGGATGATAGACAGACAAAAAATCCAAAGTGACATCCAGCATCTTACTGACAGCTCTCCAGAACCACGCCGTGAACTGGACTCCTCTATCAGACATGATGTGGAGAGGAAGACCGTGTAGCAGACAATATAATGATGAATTGCTCAGCAAGAAGCGGGGAGGAAGGTAACCCGGTGAGTGTCATGAAATGGGCCATTTTAGAAAACCTGTCCATCATGACCCAGATAATGGTACAGCCAGATGACTTTGGCAGGTCCGTGATAAAGTCCATCTTGATGTGTTGCCACGAAGGAGATGGCACCAGTAAAGAAAGCAGAGGACCAACAGGAAGTGTCTTTGGAGTCTTCATCGGCCTTGATGTTCTTCACAGCAGAACGGAAGTGCAGTATAAAGTTGAAGCGGGCAAAGAACAATGAAGTATAAAGTAGAAGCTGGCAAAGAACAACGACCATCAGGCCTGTCGTGAGTTCAAACTCTGAGCCGAGTGGAGATAAGACAGGTTCTTGTTGTCGGCGTAGCTAATGACTATCTGCACTGACCCCTCCAGCAGGTATTGCCACTCCTTCAGGGCAAACTTAAAGCTGGTGTCACACATAACGACGACGACAACGACGTCGCTGCTACGTCACCATTTTCTGTGACGTTGCAGCGACGTCCCGTCGCTGTCGCTGTGTGTGACATCCAGCAACGACCTGGCCCCTGCTGTGAGGTCGCAGGTCGTTGCTGAATGTCCAGCTTCATTTTTTGGTCGTCACTCTCCCGCTGTGACACACACATCGCTGTGTGTGACAGCGAGAGAGCGACGAAATGAAGCGATCAGGAGCCGGCACTGGCAGCTGCGGTAAGCTGTAACCAGCGTAAACATCGGGTAACCAAGGGAAGACCTTTCCCTGGTTACCCGATGTTTACGCTGGTTACCAGCCTCCGCTCTTGCTGCCAGCGCCGGCTCCTGCACTGTGACATGTGGCTCCAGTATGCATCGGGTAATTAACCCGATGCATACTGTAGCAAGGAGAGCAAGGAGCCAGCGCTAAGCGCGGCTCCCTGCTCTCTGAACTGTGACATGTAGATGCAGCACACATCGGGTTAATTAACCCGATGTGTGCTGCAGGAGAGCAAGGAGCCAGCGCTAAGCGCGGCTCCCTGCTCTCTGCACATGTAGCACAGCGACCTTATGATCGCTGCTTCTGCTGTGTTTGACAGCTAAGCAGCGATCATAACAGCGACTTACAAGGTCGCTGTTACGTCACCGAAAATGGTGACGTAACAGCGACGTCGTTGTCGCTGTCGTTTAGTGTGACACCAGCTTAATTACCACCAACTCTTCGTCACCAGTTGAGTAGTTACACTCCGCTGGAGAAAAATCCCTGGAGAAGAAGCCACAGGTTACTGTCTTACCCTCAGTTGTTTTCTGTGTAAGAAACGTACCGGAGGAAAAAGCATCCACCTCCAGGATAAACTGCTTGCTGGTTGTCGGGTCTATGCAGCACCAGAGCAGAAGCAAAGGCCCATTTGAGTGACAAGAAAGAGTCTTCTGCTTCCGAGGTCCATATCTTCGGATTCTCACCCTTTGTGGGTCAGAGCCGAGATGGGACAGACCAGATTGTATACTCCCCAGAGATCAAGCTTAGAGAAGATCCTGGAGCCTTGAAGTCAGTCAAGCAGTTCGGGTATAAGAGGTAACGGGTATTTATTCTTTACTGTGATCTTGTTCAGCCTCCGGTAGTCAATACAAGGCCGAAGTGACCTGTCCTTTTTCTTAACAAAGAAGAAGCTCACTCCGGTGGGAGAGAAGGACTTTTGAATGAAGCCTTGGGCCAGAGTCTCAATTACATATTTGGACATGGCTTGGGGTTGTGCCTGTAACAGGTGGTAGATACGCCCTCTAGGAGGGGTCGACCCAGGAAAGAGGTCAATAGGGCAGTCATCGGGCCTATGTGGTGGTAGCGTCTCAGTCCCCTTCTTGTCAAAGACGTCGTCATAAGCCCAGTAGGTGGATGGCAGACCTCGGAGATTAGCTGGTACTGTTGGTGAATGAGCGGGACAAGCTGGGCTCAGACACTTATCGTAGCTGGAGAATGAGTGGGACGACTTGGGATCTGACACTTAAAGCAGTGAGACCCCACCAGAGTACATCTCCTGAATCCCAGTCCCATACCGGCTTGTGCGACCGAAGCATTAGTAACCCCAGCAGCAGAGCATGAACAATTCCTAGCATCACATGAAAAGCAATCTTACTGAGTGCAATGATCCCACTCGCATCTCTAGGGTCTCGGTGACAAACCGGATTGGCTCAGAAAGAGGTCACCCATCCACGGACGAGACAGGGATGGGATTGGAAAGGCACCGGACTGTGATCTGATGACGATCCCCCACAGACTGCTGGATGAAGTTCCCGGCAGAGCTGGAGTCCAGGAATGCATTCTCCCTGAACTGGGTGGAACCACAGGACAGGAATACTGAGACATGGAGAAATGAAGAGGACATAACCTAAGGTGGCCTCTCCGACAGACCTTAAGCTTGGTAGTTTCCTGGCTTCACAAGACAATCCCAAATCAAGTTCTTTACACTTCCGCAGTAGAAGCACTCTCCAGCTACTCACCAAGTCTTCTGATGTAGCCTGGACTCCGCGACGTGGTCCACCTCCATAGGCTTGTGTGGGGTAGCGGTCCTGGTGAGATGAGACAGCATGGGTCGCTGAATGGTGGGTCCCAAACATGAGGTTCTCCTCTCCCTCTCACTGGTGATCTCTCTGGCATGCTCCTGGAACCATAGGTCAACACGAGTTGCCAAAGAAATCAAGTCATCCAGGGTGGAAGGCACATCCCGACCGGCCAGTTCGTCCTTAATTCTTCCTGACAATCTATTCTAGAAGGCTGCCACCAACACCTTATTGTTCTATCCAAGTTCGGAAGACAGTGTGCGAAACTTGATGGTGTACTGCCCGACCATGAGATTCCCCTGGCGGATTCTCATACATGACGAGGCAGTAGAGGTGAGGCGTCCTGACTCATCGAATACCTTGTGAAAGGTAGTTAGGAAGGTGGGCAGATATTGGATGATCTAGTCATTCTTCTCCCATAGGTGATTTATCCATGCCAGAGGCTGTCCGGTCAGATGCAACATGATGAACGCCACTTTGGAGCGATCGGTCGCCAGTTCCAGAGGTGAAAGCTGAAAATGCAAGGAACACTGATTCAGGAAACCTCGGCATTGTCTTGAATCACCTGCATATATTGTTGGGGAGGCCAGGTGAGATCTGGACAGGAATGCCAGTGGCTCTATAGGGTCTGAAGAAGCAGAAGGTGCCAGTTTCCACAGGGCGTACAGATGGGAGTCTACAGACGTCATGTATTCGCACATGTGCTTTGTGCTGGCAGGAAAGTTCCATCTGCATCTCGATAAGCTGAGGAACGTCAGAGGATTCGGGGGCTTGCATGGCCGCCAGACGGGATTCCATGGATTTCATCTATGCCACAAACTTTGCCTGGATATCACGTTGGCGGTTGAGCTCCTGCTGCATGTCTGTCAGGTGGGTAGACTTGGTCCCGACTGAATCCATGGCATGAGCAAACTGTTACTGTCAATGAAGGTCGGCGAACGTCCGGAGTGGACCCACTGGGCCGTACACCGGACTCCCCTGAGGGATCTAACCTAGAGCTAACCCCTATACAGGGATTGTCATGTGCAGCCCCGGGGGCCTAAATGCACAGCAGCCAGGACCAGTGGAGTCGGCTCTGACGGACTGGTGAATCTCTGTGGTCCACGACGGGTGTACTCTAACATGGCAGCATCGATGCATGGATATGAAGACTTGTGTAGCTCCCCTAAAGCCATCAGGGAGCTACAAGGCTCTGCATCCCCACCAGGAGACAGGGCCTACCCCTTAGGGCCCTGGAAGACCAGTGACGGTAACACACAAAAACTCCAGGTGTGACACCCTTGACTAGACAGGTAGTCACAGGTAGGCCCCCACACAACACCTGTCCCCCAATAAGGTAACATCAGCCAAACCATAAACCCTAGTCACGTCCCTCAGTGCTTGATGAACACACCAGGGGGTGGAGCCAGGTGGTTGGCCACGCCCACCAAGGAGGTCAGAGAGCCTGAGGAAGGAAAAAGAAAACAGTTCAGTTGAGTTCAGTTGGAGTGTCAGTGAGTGAGGAGTGAAGGAGACTGACAGGTGTGAGGGTCGAAGCCCGCACACCTTGGCTAGGAGGCATAGGGTGGCCTTAGCCTGCAGGAGCCAGGGAGACGGCTCGGTGGAACCGTGGTGGACTGGGACAGGGTAATGGCCCGCCGGTACCAATCCGGGGAACCGACTGGAAACCGAAGCACACAGGGGGCTACTCAGACCCTGAAATGAGGTCCAGAATCCACTGGACTGAGTTAATTGACTGATTGCGGTCTGGACTATAGGTCCTTTCCCACCCAAGTCCCGACTGAAGATAACAGCCCACCGAGGGGGATAGAAAGCCACTGCACAGGCAGGTAGATCCCACGGGCCAGCGTCTGCGGGCAAATGGGCTCTCCCGGCATACACACAGCCGGGGAGCGGACTCCCGTCGCTGAAGCACAGGCAGTCTACACATACACTACACAGTGCAGGAGAAAGGCAAAGACCACCAAACCGGGTGGGGGACCAGACGCAGCCGGCTGCGGGCACCGACCACCATCAACTTTGTTTACCAGAGACTTGTGTGTGTCAATAACAGTGAGTACCACAGTGCCATCCGGCCACGCACTGCCCTGCACCGCCCAGCTCTCCCCAACGGGTCCCGGGGCCACCACCCCTGCCCACGGAGGGGATAACACCTTGCTGCATCACCATCTGCCCTGGGTGCCCAGTAACCGCAGCGGTGGTGTCCACCTTCACCACAACCCGTGGGTGGCGTCACGAACTTAAACACGACTCCGGCCGTACACCTACCTACCACCCCCGACATAGCGCCAGCACCCTTTCAGAGCGAAGTGACCCCGGGTACGGAGACACTCGAGCCACCCACCAATGAGCCCGGATCCGAGCGGCTCGGCTGCAGGCGAGCGCGGGGCGGTACACAGGTAATCCCAGTTTTCCCTAATCATCCCCCATACAATGGAGCAAAGCTAGGGTCGGACCAATGGATGGCTGCCTAGAGGTGGAGCCAGTCCGGTCCACTAGTTGACCAGGTGGGAGGGGCGGACTGTGGACAGTCGGACACTAGTCGAGGAGCAGTGAAGTTGGACGTGAGGAGACGCACTAACTCGGGGTTGACAGTAACCTGGTACCCAGGAGGGTAGTTGCCGGTGGAGTAGGGTGGAGTACTCCTGGAACTACGCACCTACGGGGTACTGGACCCTAGGACAGGCATAAAGCTCCAGGCAGGCCTGTTAACACCTGCACAGCGAGGGGACCATCAAGGACATTGCTGACGCTAAAGATCCGAGACTCAGTAGCAAAGAGAGAGCTGGGGACAGGACCAGGGACTCCATCCCCGCAGGGTTCACACTACTGTCATACGGACAGAAGTGGAAAGAAACACCACCGGACGGGGACCCCCAGTTGCTCTATGCCACGGGGACCCACTAACCAGAGACAGGTGCAGGGGAAGAAGGTACCAGATTAGTACACTGGTACTGGGATAAAGGGGACCTGAAGGTGAAACCAGCTGGCCTCGGGTGACCAGTTACCACCAGAAAGTGAGTAAAGAACCAGTTGCACTGAACCCCTTGTGTGGACTACCTTCTTCCGACACCCGTCATTACACCTACCCTCTGGGGCCCAGCCCTGCTTGCATAGGGTCTAACATCCAGGCTGCCATTAACACCAGCCCCAGTAGTGTACATTGCGCAGCGGCGGTTCCATCTATGTAGCCGCAACATCGCAAGTGGCATCACGTATGAACACTAATCTAATCCCCTGTAAATATATCCACTTTACAAAAAGCACCCAGGGCACGGAATGGGGCAACGGCCACCAAAATGACATTCCCAATATATACACTGCCCGGGACCGACTACCCCATATCCCTGGGCGCGACACTTAGACGTGGCGGCACAGAGGTGGTAACTCGGATGTGGCAGCACGGAGGTGGTAACTCGGATGTGGCAGCACGGAGGTGGTAACTCGGATTTGGCAGCGCAGAGATGGTAACTCGGATGTGGTAGCACGGAGATGGTAACTCGGTCATGTTAGCACGGATGAGGTAACTCGGATGTGGCAGCACAGAGGTGGTGGCAGCAAACAGGCTCTATGAAGAGACACAGGTTAGTGAAACAAGACACTTGTACTAGGACACAAAATACTGAACTAGACACAGTAGTAGGTATGGGACCTGAGAACTAGCAACGCACTAAGGATAAGTAATGTTGCTCAGGCACCTCCTCTAAGGGGAGGCAGTCTTAAATACCTTCAGGGTGATCGTTTGACCTCAGGGGTCACTTTCGGGTAATAGGACGCCAGTGCACACCCAACCGGTACTCACAGAAGGTCTGTGTGTGGCCTAGAAGCAGGAAGAGGCTGTAGTAGGCCCCGATGCAGGAACGGGACACCTGGGACTGCCAGACAGGTGAGGAAAATGGCACCTCCGCCGAGGCATGGGAGCGGGCATGAGAGCGGGAATGTGCGGGGGTATCGCGCTGGGGCTTGGCGCTACACTTTTGACTTTGCGCAAAGTAATAAAAATGCCTTAAAACATTGTCTCTCTCATTATTCTGCCATTTGAAAATATAAATAATTTTGCAGGCAGGACGCAGGTAAGGAGATGTTCCTTGCTCCTGCGGCTTCATACACAGCGGTGTGTGCTGCCGCAGGAACGAGGAACAACATCATACCTGTCGCTGCAGCGAAATTATGGAAATGACCGACACTACACAGATCACTGATTTACGACGCTTTTGCGATCGTTTATCGGTGCATCTAGGCTTTACACGTTGCAACGTCGTTACTGGCGCCGGATTTGTGTCACTTTCGATTTGACCCCGACGAGATCGCAGTAGCGATGTCACAACATGCAAAGTACCCCTAAGTCTGAACTTGGTGCAAAAAAGCTTCACTATATAAAGAGAAGGGCTGCACACCAGTGACAGTGCAAGGGTTTTTTGACCCAGTTCAGACTTAGGCTCTGTTTTTTATGTATTTTTGATGCGTTTTTCTGCAGGTTGGTCCCTGCGTTTTTTTACCATTATCTATGGCAAAAACCGCAGGTACCTGCAGAAAAGAAGTGACATGCACATTCTTTTTCTTAAGAAATTCTGCAGAAAGAATGTTCTTGAGAAAAAAAAGCAGTGCACACATAGCTATTTTTTTCATAGGTTTTGCTGGGGAATGTCTTCAGAAATGTTACAACCATTTTCTCAAGAAATTTCTGCAGCAAAAACGCAAAAAAAACGCGGGTAAAAACGCAGTGTGTGAACAAGGTCATAGAATGGTGTTCCAGACATTATTTCTTAATTGTTTTGTAGTCTTTCGTTTGTGAACCCGGCCTCACCCACACATATTGCCAGTCCGCATTATACATATATAGCCTGGGTCTCAGCTTCCCCTAAACGGTACATTTTTTACACATTAGCTAAAGGACCCCAATGTAAGAGAATACCGTGACGAGGTGTTGGGGCTCTGTTGCATTGATCAATTCAATAGCTACATTTCTCCTTATTCTTAAAGTTCATGGCAGTTATGCAGATTCCATTATCATATTTTCATTCCTACATATAGCTATTGTATTTTTCATGTTAGTATTCATACAGCAGTTTCTGCTTTACATTTATTCCCCTTGCACTGTCACTGGTGTGCAGACCTTCTCTTTACATAGTGAAGTTTTTTAGGGTTTTTGCACCCACTTCAGACTTCGAATGTTTTTCCAGAAGTTGGTCACGCCACAGATCTCTTAAGGCCCTGTCACACACAGTGATAAATCTGCGTTAGATCTGTGGTTGCAGTGAAATTGTGGACAATCAGTGCCAGGTTTGTGGCTGTGTACAAATGGAACAATATGTCCATGATTTCACTGCAATAACAGATCTGCCAAAGATTTATCTCTGTGTGTGACGGGGCCTTTACACTCCTCACTATACTTTGTCTGGTGCTTCTGAGTTACACAGGTAGGCTCGGGCATCGACCAGCTGTGTGCTCATTAGTGATCGGTCTAGGAGGAATTAATTTCTGCTGCTAGCCTGACGGTTACCATTTTGATCACATGTTGCAGGAGACTTATCACAGGTACTCCCCGCCTTTTTAAGAGGGAGAAATTTGTCTTCCTATGCCGACTATAGCTTTCTGCTACACTGGTCCTTGTGCTGTTGTTTTCCAGTGTGGTGATTTACTACGTGTTACTTGGTGTGCAGTGGAATTCCTCCTGTCGTCTAGTTATTTCCTCCCTGCTTTAGTTTCCTGCTTATCACTTGTTGTCTGAATACTCTGTGTGAGCGTGCTCTGTGATTGTTTTGGTTCCCCTGTTCGTCAGGAGCAGGGATAGGAAGGTGACCCAGATATCGTCACCATCAGAAGGATCTCTGGGATCAGGGACAGCTAGACCCTCTCTAGCCTGAGGGCCAGTTTAGGGGCCCTAGTCCCCTGTTATCCCCTGCCACCCCATGACATAAACCCTTAGTAAATACACTATGGCTCTGTTCCAAAAAATAATACAAATCTGCGCTCCCAAATTCAAATCCCCCCCCCTCTTTCTGAGCCCCACAATGCGCTTAAATCACAGTTAACGTCCACCCGTAAAAATGAACTGCCAAAGGGATGTCTGTTATGATTCTGGTAACCGTGGACGATCACAAAAAATCCCATTATTCAGGAAAAACAAAACTACAAGAGTAGTTGGAAACTAAGCTGACTGCAATCCCCAATCTATCAGACAACACTAGAAGTAGCAGTGGGATGTTCCTAACACACCTAGTCACTGCCGGAGAAACTTGCTACGCCTCAAAGATAGAAATAAGGAATCCTAACTTACCTCGGAGCAGTCCCCAAAGAAATAGCAAGCCCCCAACATGCAACAACGGTGATGTAAGAAAACACAATACACAGAAAATATAGATTAGCAAAGGTGAAGTCCGACTTGCTAGATACGACAAGACAGATAACTGATTGCAGCCAGCAAAAAACCCTGCAAAAAATACCAAACGCCTGATAGGAAAAAAATACCACTGGGTCTTCCCCCACTATATCAGGTACTCTTGTGCCAGACACTTTAAAGTGAACTGCAGATATAATGGGAAGAAACAAAATTACAGAAAAAATAATATTCTAAAGTGCAAATAAACCAAACAAGAACAGGGAGCAAGCTGTGGAGGTGGAGGAACTTCCCCTGCTCATAAAAGCAAAGAGACAGATTCTCACATTCAAGAAATCAAACACAGAACCAAATGGAATAAGCAGAAACAACCTTAAGTGCAATTTCAGCAATTAAGCAAAAAAACTATCAAACTTATCTAGAGTAGATTCAGGCACAACAAATGGGAGAAATTGAAGGGAAAACACGCAGCCATGTTCAGAAGCAGCAAGAAAACATCTATTACTGGCTGCCGCCAGGGAGAAAATGCTCTCCTAAATACACTAGGCTTATTTGCAATAGGATTTCCTGGATTCCCAATTAACTCCAACACCTGTCTGAGTCACGGATTCAGACTTAGCTTCATTACAATTCCTGGCCACCACACCAGCACATATTCGGATGACATTCACAACAGGTGTCATTTCCAAAATGTGGTCACTTGAGATAGTTTCTGCTGCTCTGGTACTTAGGGGCACCACAAATGGAGTCCAAAAACTATTCTAATTAATAATTAACTCTGTGCTCCAAAAATCAAATGGCGCTCCTTCCCTCCTTAGCCCTGTAGTGCGGCCAAACAGTATTGTACAGTCACATGTGGGGTATTGCCACATTCAGGAGAAATTGTGTAAGATATTATGCGGTCTTTTTTTACCTATTTCCTGCATGAAAATTGGAAATCTGGGGTTAAAACAGTATTTTAATGGTAAAAATGTAATTATTTTTTCTTCACCGCCCAATAGTATAATATTTTGCAACAAACTTGTAGTGTCAATATGCTCACTGCACCCCTAGATGAATTCATTGACGGGTGCAGTTTGTAAAATGGGGTCCCTTGTGGGAGATTTCTGCTGTTCTGGCATCTCAGGCGTTCTGCCAATGTGACATGGCAACCCTAAACCATTCCAACTAAATCTGAACTCCAATATGGTGCTCTTTCCCTTCTTCACTCTGTACTATGTGTAAGGCTCACATTTGTGAGCTGGGAGTGGGCCCACTGGGCCACAGCACACAGAATACATGAGGGCCATGACTATGGCTCACAGCAAGTTTTCACCACAGCCTCCGATGGTGAGGATGGATTTGGCTTCAGGTAGAAACCAGGTGCCACCTAGGGATACTCAGTGCTGCAACAGCTGACCCCAGGGGTATGAACACTTATAGTCTCTGATGAGACAGGTTCAGTTGCGATGACAGATGCAGCAGGCTCGGTCTGTATATAAAGATGCTGCTGCAGCTGGGACAGTAGGCTTGGCTGATATGGTACAATGCAGCAGCGGCCAGTATAGCTGGTTTGGCTGATATGGTACGATGCAGCAGCCAGTACAGTCGGCTTGGCCGATATAGTATGATGCAGTAGCAGCCACTACAGCAGGCTTGGCGAATATAGTACAATGCAGCAGTGACTGGTTCAGCAGGCTTGGCTGATATGGTACGATGCTCCAGTGGCCGGTACATACTTTGCCGATATGGTATGATGCAGCACTGGCTGATACAGCATGCTTGGCGATATGGAATGATGCAGCAGGGGCAACTGACGTATCCATCAAAGTCAATGGCTGCTCACTCTCCCCAGTCCCACGTGCTCAATGCCTGGGGGTAACTCTAGACTCTGCTCTCTCCTTCAAGCCATACATCCAAGCCCTCTTATAAATAATAAATAAATCTTTATTTTTATATAGAGCTAGCATATTCCTGCCACCTCCAACTCAAAAATATTTCCAGGACTCATACATTCCTTTCCCAAGAAGCTGCAAAAACCCTAGTGCATGCCCTTATTATCTCCCACCTTGGCTATTGCAACCCCCTGCTCTGTGGCTTTTCATCTAACAGTCTCGCACCCCTACAATCTATTCTAAACTATGCTGTCCGACTAATCCACCTGTTCCCCTACTACTCCCCAACCTCTCCTCTGTCAATCCCTTTACTAGCTTCCCATTGCCTAAAAACTCTAGTTCAAAACCCTAATCATAACATACAAAGCCATCCACAACTTGTCTCCTTCTTAAATCTGTGACCTAGTCTCCCGGTACTTACAGTGCCTACAAGTAGTATTCAACCCCCTGCAGATTTAGCAGGTTTACACATTCGGAATTAACTTGGCATTGTGACATTTGGACTGTAGATCAGCCTGGAAGTGTGAAATGCACTGCAGCAAAAATGAATGTTATTTCTTTTTTTATTTTTTTTTTAAAATTGTGAAAAGTTTATTCAGAGGGTCATTCAACCCCTCAAACCACAAGAATTCTGTTTGGTTCCCCTAAAGTATTAAGAAGTATTTCAGGCACAAAGAACAATGAGCTTCACATGTTTGGATTAATTATCTCTTTTTCCAGCCTTTTCTGACTAATTAAGACCCTCCCCAAACTTGTGAACAGCACTCATACTTGGTCAACATGGGAAAGACAAAGGAGCATTCCAAGGCCATCAGAGACAAGATCGTGGAGGGTCACAAGGCTGGCAAGGGGTACAAAACCCTTTCCAAGGAGTTGGGCCTACCTGTCTCCACTGTTGGGAGCATCATCCGGAAGTGGAAGGCTTATGGAACTACTGTTAGCCTTCCACGGCCTGGACAGCCTTTGAAAGTTTCCACCCGTGCCGAGGCCAGGCTTGTCCGAAGAGTCAAGGCTAACCCAAGGACAACAAGGAAGGAGCTCCGGGAAGATCTCATGGCAGTGGGGACATTGGTTTCAGTCAATACCATAAGTAACGTACTCCACCGCAATGGTCTCCGTTCCAGACGAGCCCGTAACGTACCTTTACTTTCAAAGCGTCATGTCAAGGCTCGTCTACAGTTTGCTCATGATCACTTGGAGGACTCTGAGACAGACTGTTTCAAGGTTCTCTGGTCTGATGAGACCAAGATCGAGATCTTTGGTGCCAACCACACACGTGACGTTTGGAGACTGGATGGCACTGCATACGACCCCAAGAATACCATCCCTACAGTCAAGCATGGTGGTGGCAGCATCATGCTGTGGGGCTGTTTCTCAGCCAAGGGGCCTGGCCATCTGGTCCGCATCCATGGGAAGATGGATAGCACGGCCTACCTGGAGATTTTGGCCAAGAACCTCCGCTCCTTCATCAAGGATCTTAAGATGGGTCGTCATTTCATCTTCCAACAAGACAACGACCCAAAGCACACAGCCAAGAAAACCAAGGCCTGGTTCAAGAGGGAAAAAATCAAGGTGTTGCAGTGGCCTAGTCAGTCTCCTGACCTTAACCCAATTGAAAACTTGTGGAAGGAGCTCAAGATTAAAGTCCACATGAGACACCCAAAGAACCTAGATAACTTGGAGAAGATCTGCATGGAGGAGTGGGCCAAGATAACTCCAGAGACCTGTGCCGGCCTGATCAGGTCTTATAAAAGACGATTATTAGCTGTAATTGCAAAAAAGGGTCATTCCACAAATATTAAACCTAGGGGTTGAATAATAATTGACCCACACTTTTATGTTGAAAATTTATTAAAATTTAACTGAGCAACATAACTTGTTGGTTTGTAAGATTTATGCATCTGTTAATAAATTCTGCTCTTGTTTGAAGTTTGCAGGCTCTAACTTATTTGCATCTTATCAAACCTGCTAAATCTGCAGGGGGTTGAATACTACTTGCAGGCACTGTACCTGCATGTAACCTTCTATCCTCACAAGATCGCCTTCTCTACTTCCCTCATATCTCTCCTTCTCACTATCGCATCCAAGATTTCTTTCATGCATCCCCCAAACTCTGGAATGTTCTGGAACACTCTGCCACAACATATCAGACTCTCGTCTACCTTGACAAGCTTCAAAAGATACCTGAGGACCCACCTCTTCCGACAAGCCTACAACCTGCCGTAACCCTCAGTCCGCTATAGTGCCGCATGACCTCACCACCCTCACCTTCTTTATCCTTCCCGATCCCTTGTAAACTGTGAGCCCTCACGGATAGGGTCCTCTTTCCATCTGTACCTGTCTGTGGTTTGCTGGATTATTGTACTTGTCCCTAATATGTGTACCCCTTTTCACATGTAAAGCACCATGGAATAAATGGCACTATAATATTCTATATATATAATTGCCTTATTCTGTCTGTCTGTCTGTCTGTCTTGCTCCAAAATTGTGTCGTTACAGTGACAACCAGCGGATTGGCCGCTGGGCTCGGCATGCCCCCCCCGCACGGATTGGCCGCTTGGCTCGGCCTGGCCCCGCCCTCCCGCACGGATTGGCCTCTCGCCCCGGCCCCCTGCACGTATTTGGCACTCGGCCAGGCCCCGCCCGCTCTTACATTGGATGCTCGCCCTGGCCCCGCCCCCCGCACGCATTCCCCGAACCCACACGGAGACGCCCGACTCCCAGGTGACTGCTGCAGCCTCGGAAGCCCACATCGGCAGGACTAAGTGGAGAAAAGCCTCTAGCTTATCTCGCCTGCTGGCACAAGTGTGCTGGAGCTGGCGTAGGCTGGTAACTATAGTACACATCGGGTAACTATAGAAACCGCTTTCCTTAGTTACCCGATGTAACTAGCTTACCCCGGGTCCCACACACGTCGGCACTGTCGCTTTTAATAATTACCTTCTCTCCACTTTGTCGGCGCGCTCCCGTGCACAGTGTACACTACAGTTGCCGCGCGACAAACTCCGATCACATGTTGTCATGTGACCAGGAAGTTGCGGCGCAGCCACTGTCCTGTACACAGAGTACGGCTGCTTTCAGACGTCCGTGTCACACATAGCACACATGCATGTATATACACACACAGCAGACACACATGGATACACCGAGCGCATACACACATACCGCGCATGCATGTACACACACGGCACTGAAGTCCCCAGCGCTGTTCCTGCTTCAGCTCCTCAGGGCACTGAATATTCAGTGAGTATAATAAGCGGCGATAAGGAGCTGGAGGCAGCAGAGCCGGAGACAGCATCGCTGGAGAGAGGTAAATATAGAAAATATTTTTATTAAAAGCAAAACCTATGGAAAAAAAAAATGCTGTGCGCACTATGCGGATTGTGACAGCTGCATGTTTTGCTGCGGGATTCCCGCAGCGAAAACAATTGCATGTCACTTCTTTTCCGCAGGTAGCTGCGGGATTTCACTCCATTGACTGCAATATAATCGTGAAATCCCGCGGGGAATAACGCAGGCAGCAAATTTTGTGCGGTTCATTGCATTTTCCTGCGTTATTCCCTGCGGTATTTCGCGGTTTACCTGTGGTAATGTTCATCGCTGCCCTGCGGTTTGCAGGGAAGGGATGTCATTATGACAGGAAGAGGAAGCGGAGCAGAGAGTAATCACACTCAGCTCACACACAGAGACATATAGAATACACACACATCACATCACACACAGACACAGAATACACACACATCACACTCACACACAGACACAGAATACACACACATCACACTCACACACAGACACAGACATATAGAATACACACAGAAATCAAACGGACATATAGAAAAAAAAACACGTGGGCTCCGCTGTATTTTTACCGTCCAGCCGCAGTAAACACACAGTGGCGGACCGGTATTCTCAGGCTGGAGAGAGCGAGGGACAGCGTTAATGTACCCCCCCTCCCACAGCCGAGAATATCAGCCCGCAACTGCTCCGGGACTGTCGCATCCATTATGCGGCGGTCCCGGAGTGTCCCCGGCTCTTCCAGACGCTGTAATGCGGTGGCAGGCCAGGTAATAAGGAGTTAAATGACAGCGCATTGTCTCCATTTAAGCCCCGGCTTTTAATCATAGAAGCGCCTATGAGACAGCTTTCATGATAAAAATCCCGTAATTAAAGTGAATAAACACAAACACCGAAAAATCCTTTATTTTAAATAAAACAAAAAGCTCCTCTTTCACCTGTTTATTAAGCCCCCCAAAACACACAGCTCCGACGTAATCCACGTCCTCCGATGCCTGCATCCAGCTG
The DNA here is from genome assembly GCF_048569485.1 of Anomaloglossus baeobatrachus. Taxonomy (NCBI): domain Eukaryota; kingdom Metazoa; phylum Chordata; class Amphibia; order Anura; family Aromobatidae; genus Anomaloglossus; species Anomaloglossus baeobatrachus. The sequence goes on from NC_134353.1 coordinate 461,458,360, forward strand.
CGACTGACAACAGCGCTGAATGAATGCAGCCTCGCAGGGAGCCTCTAGAGGTAATTACAGGTCATTTCCCACGGCCGGTAATATAAACACACTACCGCCCGGGAGAAATGCAGCGTGTCAATCTGTCCTCTATCATCTATCTATCTATCTATCTATCTATCTATCTATCTATCTATCTCTCTCTCTGTCTATCCCTCTATCTCAGAAGGATTTTTTTTTTTCAATTTGCTTTATTGCATTGAATGCATTAAAACACATGTACCAATCCGCAACAATACCGCGGTAAAGCCGCCGCAAACCGCATGTGGTTTTTGGGTGCGGTTTTCTGCGTTTTTTTACCGCAGGTGCGATAATCTGTCACGCTCCCCGGGTCCCCTGTGCTGCCCTCCGGCTCACCTGTCATGCTCCCCGGGTCCTCCGTCTCGCTTCCCGGTTCCTTGGTCCGGTCACCGCCGCTCCCCGCTCTCCAGCACCCCTTGCCAGCGCGTCCCCAGCGTCCTGGTCCCCGCACCCGGCGTCCGTCGGCTTCACAGCCCCATCCTGGCCCTGCTGCTTCCTCCTCGCAGCTTCCTGCTCTGGCTTCTGGCACTCGGGCAGCGCGCATGCGCATTAGGGCGCGCGCGCGGTCATTGACCCTTTCTTAAAGGGCCAGCGTCCATTAACAGGAAATGATGCAAAACAGGTACAGGGTATAAAGGGGGTTTATGTCCAAGGGGGCGGGGCCTGATCTTCGTGTTTCTTAAGCTAGGAGTCAGGTCTCCTGGTGTATATGTGTATATACTTATAAACAAAGAGAATCCTGGCACACAGTATGAAAAAAGGGAGATAATCGATAGTTCTTGTTGTATGTTGTGGTTTTATTCAAGAGAAAGTTCTCATAGCAAGTTGTAATAAAGTTTTTTCATGATAACAGGAAAATGAATGACAGTCCAACGTTTCGGCTCTAAATTAAGCCTTCATCAGGGACCATAAGATACTAGATACAAACATATGAAAACACAGACATAATTACAATAATATCATGTTCTGAATAAAAACCTAACAACAGAGTTTTATCAGGAAATGCGAAAAAACAAACGTGAAACAGTGAACGTGAGGCTAGGTGAGTCAGATGAACATCCAGTAGGGGGGGGGGGGGGAAAGAGCAGGAAAGAAGGAGAGGAAAGGGAAAGAAAAAGGGGGAAAGAAGAGGAATGTACATCAAGGGAAGAAAAGGTAGAGAGGAAAGTGAGGAAGCAACAAAGGAGAGAGAAGGAGAAAGAGGAAAGGATGAAGAAATGAAACATACCCGTGTTGTTGTTATCATAAAAAGAGTCCTATTAGCAACGCTAGAGACTAGAACGATTCAGAGAAATATGGAACTTCCCAAAAAAAGAGGAGGGCTTCGGTTATCAGGTGTGGATCACTCTAGAATGCGGCTACTGGGTAGAAAAAGGAAGCAGGAGAGAAGGGAAAAAGATAGAAAAATAAGAGATTATGGCAGAGGGCGTTGTATATAAGGTAGGAAAAAACAGAAAACAAAAAATTGTGAATTAGGTGACACGTACCTATGGAAACCACCTTGTCATATGAGTAAGTGTATGTCTCTATATCGTGGAGGAACTCATAGTACGTATATGTAGGGGCTAGAAAAGAGTAAAGATCAAGGAGATGAAGGGGATTATACTGTAAAGCCATATACGACAAAATGCAACAAAATGCAACAGAATGTACCAGACTGCAGACGTACCGCTGTAGATGGAGAAACTGTCTCAGGGTAAATTGTCGGAGGGCGCTTGGTATGTTAAGGCAATGGGTAAAATCGCCCAATGAAATAAGGGACTAAAAAATAACATGAGACTGTTAGAATCACATGAGAGCAGTTAGCATATGGTATGGGCACCAGTGGTCACATACCTAAAATGTCCGTGAGAAAACCAAAGGCCAAGGTGAAAGCCGCCAATCATACAGATATGCGGTTTGCCATATATATCATATAAGGACGAGTATATGTGAAATATGCCGCTATAGGGAATAAGGGGGAATAAAGAAAAAAATTACTTTCACTAATGAAAAGCAAGCCCTACTGTACGTAGAAGGGTAGAGAAAATAACCTACCGTAGTGTGATAAGACACTATTTCAAAGTTGGAGCTCCTTGTCAGTGTGGTAAGATGGCTATACAGTAGAATAACGGAAAAAGGAGAAATTGTAATGCAACAGAACAAAGCCAAAGATATGACCTAATGGAGATGAGTCATAATACAATATGGAGCCATGGTTACATACCTAGGCTGGCAATGAAGCGGTGGAGACCGGAGGAGAAAGCCAATGCCCTAAGGATATGTAAGTATACATAAGAGAGACAAGAAAAGCTTAGATGAAAAGGGGGTATAGACAGAACGTTACCTTAAACCGCTTGTGAATCGGAGATAGGAGCCCAGAGAACAAGGTGTAAGGACCGGATATATAAAGGGGATGTGCAGGACGGCGTCTGACGTCATGTCCGGGTCAGGGAATGCTGGGAAGTGATGACGTGGGCGCGCATGCGCATTGTGCCGTGCTCGTTCCGTCATCCAGGCTGGGGAAAACAGAGGAGCGATGCGCAATGTACGCATGCGCAGTACGTGAAGTGACAGGTAGTTCGGCGTCCGAGTATAGGATCCGTGATAGCTTAGAGGCAATGGTGCAGCGTGCAGTTAATCAAGGAAATGGGTGCACGCTAAAGGCCATGTGGAGGAGTGTTCTAGGTAATCTGGGGAAGGAAAGAGAAAATTATTAAAAACATAATAATGGGTATATTACAAAAAAAGGACTATTAATGAGTTGGGATTATTAACGCACTATGCAAACAGACATAGTCAGAGTATTGTCAACCTATGTACATACGATTAATACAATGAATCATAGAATTTTTGATAAATCATCTGGTATGCAATAGGCATTGTCTTAGCATTGAGGGAGCAACAGTATGAGCCAAAAGTCCTCAGGAACAATGCGTATGAGTATACATTCAAGATAAAATGACAAGTATAAAACGTTTCTTATCAGGGAAACAAAAATGGATTACACCTGATAAAATACTTGATAGAAATTACAATACAGTCATGAAATAAAAAGTTTAATATAGGACTTCATACTCTCTATTGAGACCCGAGGGCTCCAGTGTTTTGAGAGTGTGAATCCAGTAGGCTTCTCGTGTCTTAAGCCTAGTGATTCTGTCTCCCCCTCTCCTGATGGGGGGAACATGTTCAATAACCTGAAAACGTAATTGGGATATGGAATGGTTGTGGGAAATGAAATGAGAAGGTATGGGTAAAAGGGTTTGTTGGCAGCGAATTGTGGATTTATGTTTACTAATGCGGTCTCGGATATGCTGGGTAGTTTCCCCGACATATCCGAGACCGCACGGACACTTAATGAGGTAAATGACAAAAGAGGATTCGCAGGTGAAAAAACCTTTAATGGGAAAACGTTGGCCAGAGTGGGGATGTGTGAAGGAATCACCCTTGGTGATGTTTGAACATTGGGTACAGCTCAAACAGGGGAAAGTACCCCTGCGTTGAGTTGTGAGAGTAAGTTGAGTGGGAGTAGAGGTGGCTGATCCAAAATCTGCTCGCACTAGACGGTCCCTAAGGTTTTGAGGTCTTTTGTGACAGAAGAGTGGTGGTTGACTAAAAGAAGGAATGGAAGGGTAGGATTGTGATAACAGGGGCCAGTGTTTACGTATGGTGTCCCTAATTGGTGTGTTGAACGGGTGATAAGTGGAAACAAACGGAATTCTAGAGACCTCATTGTCCATACGGGGATGACGTGTGGAAGTTGTAGAATATCGGGAAATATGGGGGGGATACCCCCTCTCTTGAAATTTGCGAGACATTTCATCATGGCGGGCTGTGCGAGTGACAGGATCAGTCACGATCCGGGCGATTCTGTGATGCTGCGAGAGTGGTAGGGAGTCTTTAACATGTCGAGGGTGGCAACTGGTGTAGTGTAAAAGGCTGTTTTTATCTGTATCTTTAGTAAAAAGATCAATGGAGATGGTGCCTGCATCATCCTGGATTACAGTGGTGTCTAAAAAGTGGATGGCGGTAGGATCATAGTGAAGGGTGAAGGTCACGTTAGGTACACAGCTGTTGAGAGAAATTAGAAATTGTTGTAAAGTTTCACTGTCGCCTTGCCATATCATAAAAATATCATCTATGTAACGTTTCCAGGTGAGAACATGTATGTGAAAGAGTGAAGAATCATAGATGTAATGCTGTTCGAACCAGGCCATGAAAATATTGGCATAAGGAGGTGCCATATTAGACCCCATTGCTGTGCCTCTTCGTTGCACATAGAACTGGTCCCTGAATAGGAAAAAATTCTGCTCGAGAACAATGTGCAGGAGATCCTGACAGAATGTATGTTGAAGGTCAGAGAGATTGCTAAAGTTTTCAAGGAACCAGTTAACAGCCTCTATACCGAGATGATGATCTATACTGGTATAGAGGCTGTTGACATCCAATGTCACCAGCAAACAATTGGCTGGTATGGAACCCAAAGAACGAACATGTGTCAAGAAATCCGTGGTGTCCTTTAGATACGAAGTGATGCTTGGGACCAAAGGAGACAGGATTTTGTCGAGGGTGATTGCTAGGGGAGAGAGAATTGAGTCCGTGGATGCCACGATCGGGCGACCTGGTGGTCGCGTCAGATTTTTGTGAATTTTGGGGAGTATATAAAAGACTGGTGTAATGGGATTTGATTTCTGTAGAAATTCGGATAATTTTTTGTCTATAGTGCCGATCTGGAGGTGATAGCTAATGGTAGAGGAAATCAACTGACATATTGTGGGAGTGGGATCACTGCTAATAGGTGTATAAGTAGCGGTGTCATGAAGTTGATTGTAAATTTCTGAAAGATAGTAAGTTTTGTCCATAACTACAATGGCCCCACCTTTATCGGCTGGTTTAACAATTATCTGGGAATTATTTTTCAAATCGTTAATGGCACGTGACTCCTCGGGAGTGCAATTATGCTTCAGGTGAAATTTGCCCTGGTGTATCTGATTGAGAATACGATCAATATCGGTTGTTACCAAAGAGATGTATGTCTCCACTGGATGATAGGTCTTGGGGGGGCAAAAGCTACTGGGAATAGACAGGCCTAGACTCTTTAACCTAAACATTTCACTGGAACCGGAACCTTCGGGTTCAACAGGAAGGGGATTAGAACTATTGAAATGGACTTTGAGACGGAGATTACGGAAAAATCTCCTAGTCTCCTGCTCTAATCTGAAGGAGTCGAACGACGGGGTTGGGCAGAATGAAAGTCCTTTCTGTAATACGGCTGATTCACTGGGAGAGAGGTTGTAGGAGGAGATATTATAGACCAAGTTGGTCCTACCTGTGATCGAGTCGTGACGGTACGTGGTACGAAGTCTCTTGCCCCGCCGCGTCTTCCTTTTGGAGGTTGTCTTGGACCTAAATAATGAGAAGAGCGGGATTGACTGTGTTCGCTATCAGAGCTGTTGGACGACGAATAGTGTCCCTGATATGGAGTGCGACGTGGTTGATTGTAGCCGGAAAACCGCCAAGTGTAGACTTGGTTCTTTAAATAGTCCTCTTGATCCCGTTGAAATTTCACGCGTTTACGTGTCTGTAAGGATTTCCTGAACTCTGAAATCGTTGCCTCAGTCTTGGTCTTAATATTGTTGTACTCTGTAGGGGATAGAGTATTCTGGAACTGATGCTCAATAGTAGTGATGTTAGCACTGATATCCGTAATTTCTTTATCAAGGTATTCGATAGTAAGTAATATCAAGTCCATGGAACATTTGTTTAGAATGCTCTCGTACTTGTCACAATACGATGCGTTTTCTGAAAATAATGTTGGGCGAAGGGGAATGCGCAAACCCCGTGGGATCCTTTTGGCCTTGTGGTACTCCGCCAAGGTGATGTAATGTAACTCTAAAGCAGTATGTCTGCGCAGTTCTTTCTCGTAGTCCTTGCTTCTGATCTCTTCCGTTGGTATTGAGAGAAATTGGTTAGAAGCAGTCACTTTAGAGAGAATAGCGGATGTCGCTTCATCATTATAGTAAAAAGTAGAAAATGACATATCCGAAAAAAAGTAGGAGCTCCGGCCAAAAATAATCGTGCAGCAATGAAGAGTATGCTGGGCTCACTACTATATGCCTGGTGCTCAGGAGAAAATATCCATATAAACAAAGAGAATCCTGGCACACAGTATGAAAAAAGGGAGATAATCGATAGTTCTTGTTGTATGTTGTGGTTTTATTCAAGAAAAAGTTCTCATAGCAAGTTGTAATAAAGTTTTTTCATGATAACAGGAAAATGAATGACAGTCCAACGTTTCGGCTCTAAATTAAGCCTTCATCAGGGACCATAAGATACTAGATACAAACATATGAAAACACAGACATAATTACAATAATATCATGTTCTGAATAAAAACCTAACAACAGAGTTTTATCAGGAAATGCGAAAAAACAAACGTGAAACAGTGAACGTGAGGCTAGGTGAGTCAGATGAACATCCGGTAGGAGGGGGGGGGGGGGGAAAGAGCAGGAAAGAAGGAGAGGAAAGGGAAAGAAAAAGGGGGAAAGAAGAGGAATGTACATCAAGGGAAGAAAAGGTAGAGAGGAAAGTGAGGAAGCAACAAAGGAGAGAGAAGGAGAAAGAGGAAAGGATGAAGAAATGAAACATACCCGTGTTGTTGTTATCATAAAAAGAGTCCTATTAGCAACGCTAGAGACTAGAACGATTCAGAGAAATATGGAACTTCCCAAAAAAAGAGGAGGGCTTCGGTTATCAGGTGTGGATCACTCTAGAATGCGGCTACTGGGTAGAAAAAGGAAGCAGGAGAGAAGGGAAAAAGATAGAAAAATAAGAGATTATGGCAGAGGGCGTTGTATATAAGGTAGGAAAAAACAGAAAACAAAAAATTGTGAATTAGGTGACACGTACCTATGGAAACCACCTTGTCATATGAGTAAGTGTATGTCTCTATATCGTGGAGGAACTCATAGTACATATATGTAGGGGCTAGAAAAGAGTAAAGATCAAGGAGATGAAGGGGATTATACTGTAAAGCCATATACGACAAAATGCAACAAAATGCAACAGAATGTACCAGACTGCAGACGTACCGCTGTAGATGGAGAAACTGTCTCAGGGTAAATTGTCGGAGGGCGCTTGGTATGTTAAGGCAATGGGTAAAATCGCCCAATGAAATAAGGGACTAAAAAATAACATGAGACTGTTAGAATCACATGAGAGCAGTTAGCATATGGTATGGGCACCAGTGGTCACATACCTAAAATGTCCGTGAGAAAACCAAAGGCCAAGGTGAAAGCCGCCAATCATACAGATATGCGGTTTGCCATATATATCATATAAGGACGAGTATATGTGAAATATGCCGCTATAGGGAATAAGGGGGAATAAAGAAAAAAAATACTTTCACTAATGAAAAGCAAGCCCTACTGTACGTAGAAGGGTAGAGAAAATAACCTACCGTAGTGTGATAAGACACTATTTCAAAGTTGGAGCTCCTTGTCAGTGTGGTAAGATGGCTATACAGTAGAATAACGGAAAAAGGAGAAATTGTAATGCAACAGAACAAAGCCAAAGATATGACCTAATGGAGATGAGTCATAATACAATATGGAGCCATGGTTACATACCTAGGCTGGCAATGAAGCGGTGGAGACCGGAGGAGAAAGCCAATGCCCTAAGGATATGTAAGTATACATAAGAGAGACAAGAAAAGCTTAGATGAAAAGGGGGTATAGACAGAACGTTACCTTAAACCGCTTGTGAATCGGAGATAGGAGCCCAGAGAACAAGGTGTAAGGACCGGATATATAAAGGGGATGTGCAGGACGGCGTCTGACGTCATGTCCGGGTCAGGGAATGCTGGGAAGTGATGACGTGGGCGCGCATGCGCATTGTGCCGTGCTCGTTCCGTCATCCAGGCTGGGGAAAACAGAGGAGCGATGCGCAATGTACGCATGCGCAGTACGTGAAGTGACAGGTAGTTCGGCGTCCGAGTATAGGATCCGTGATAGCTTAGAGGCAATGGTGCAGCGTGCAGTTAATCAAGGAAATGGGTGCACGATAAAGGCCATGTGGAGGAGTGTTCTAGGTAATCTGGGGAAGGAAAGAGAAAATTATTAAAAACATAATAATGGGTATATTACAAAAAAAGGACTATTAATGAGTTGGGATTATTAACGCACTATGCAAACAGACATAGTCAGAGTATTGTCAACCTATGTACATACGATTAATACAATGAATCATAGAATTTTTGATAAATCATCTGGTATGCAATAGGCATTGTCTTAGCATTGAGGGAGCAACAGTATGAGCCAAAAGTCCTCAGGAACAATGCGTATGAGTATACATTCAAGATAAAATGACAAGTATAAAAAGTTTCTTATCAGGGAAACAAAAATGGATTACACCTGATAAAATACTTGATAAAATACTCATACGCATTGTTCCTGAGGACTTTTGGCTCATACTGTTGCTCCCTCAATGCTAAGACAATGCCTATTGCATACCAGATGATTTATCAAAAATTCTATGATTCATTGTATTAATCGTATGTACATAGGTTGACAATACTCTGACTATGTCTGTTTACATAGTGCGTTAATAATCCCAACTCATTAATAGTCCTTTTTTTGTAATATACCCATTATTATGTTTTTAATAATTTTCTCTTTCCTTCCCCAGATTACCTAGAACACTCCTCCACATGGCCTTTAGCGTGCACCCATTTCCTTGATTAACTGCACGCTGCACCATTGCCTCTAAGCTATCACGGATCCTATACTCGGACGCCGAACTACCTGTCACTTCACGTACTGCGCATGCGTACATTGCGCATCGCTCCTCTGTTTTCCCCAGCCTGGATGACGGAACGAGCACGGCACAATGCGCATGCGCGCCCACGTCATCACTTCCCAGCATTCCCTGACCCGGACATGACGTCAGACGCCGTCCTGCACATCCCCTTTATATATCCGGTCCTTACACCTTGTTCTCTGGGCTCCTATCTCCGATTCACAAGCGGTTTAAGGTAACGTTCTGTCTATACCCCCTTTTCATCTAAGCTTTTCTTGTCTCTCTTATGTATACTTACATATCCTTAGGGCATTGGCTTTCTCCTCCGGTCTCCACCGCTTCATTGCCAGCCTAGGAATGTAACCATGGCTCCATATTGTATTATGACTCATCTCCATTAGGTCATATCTTTGGCTTTGTTCTGTTGCATTACAATTTCTCCTTTTTCCGTTATTCTACTGTATAGCCATCTTACCACACTGACAAGGAGCTCCAACTTTGAAATAGTGTCTTATCACACTACGGTAGGTTATTTTCTCTACCCTTCTACCTTCTACGTACAGTAGGGCTTGCTTTTCATTAGTGAAAGTAATTTTTTTCTTTATTCCCCCTTATTCCCTATAGCGGCATATTTCACATATACTCGTCCTTATATGATATATATGGCAAACCGCATATCTGTATGATTGGCGGCTTTCACCTTGGCCTTTGGTTTTCTCACGGACATTTTAGGTATGTGACCACTGGTGCCCATACCATATGCTAACTGCTCTCATGTGATTCTAACAGTCTCATGTTATTTTTTAGTCCCTTATTTCATTGGGCGATTTTACCCATTGCCTTAACATACCAAGCGCCCTCCGACAATTTACCCTGAGACAGTTTCTCCATCTACAGCGGTACGTCTGCAGTCTGGTACATTCTGTTGCATTTTGTTGCATTTTGTCGTATATGGCTTTACAGTATAATCCCCTTCATCTCCTTGATCTTTACTCTTTTCTAGCCCCTACATATACGTACTATGAGTTCCTCCACGATATAGAGACATACACTTACTCATATGACAAGGTGGTTTCCATAGGTACGTGTCACCTAATTCACAATTTTTTGTTTTCTGTTTTTTCCTACCTTATATACAACGCCCTCTGCCATAATCTCTTATTTTTCTATCTTTTTCCCTTCTCTCCTGCTTCCTTTTTCTACCCAGTAGCCGCATTCTAGAGTGATCCACACCTGATAACCGAAGCCCTCCTCTTTTTTTGGGAAGTTCCATATTTCTCTGAATCGTTCTAGTCTCTAGCGTTGCTAATAGGACTCTTTTTATGATAACAACAACACGGGTATGTTTCATTTCTTCATCCTTTCCTCTTTCTCCTTCTCTCTCCTTTGTTGCTTCCTCACTTTCCTCTCTACCTTTTCTTCCCTTGATGTACATTCCTCTTCTTTCCCCCTTTTTCTTTCCCTTTCCTCTCCTTCTTTCCTGCTCTTCCCCCCCCCCCTCCTACCGGATGTTCATCTGACTCACCTAGCCTCACGTTCACTGTTTCACGTTTGTTTTTTCGCATTTCCTGATAAAACTCTGTTGTTAGGTTTTTATTCAGAACATGATATTATTGTAATTATGTCTGTGTTTTCATATGTTTGTATCTAGTATCTTATGGTCCCTGATGAAGGCTTAATTTAGAGCCGAAACGTTGGACTGTCATTCATTTTCCTGTTATCATGAAAAAACTTTATTACAACTTGCTATGAGAACTTTTTCTTGAATAAAACCACAACATACAACAAGAACTATCGATTATCTCCCTTTTTTCATACTGTGTGCCAGGATTCTCTTTGTTTATATGGATATTTTCTCCTGAGCACCAGGCATATAGTAGTGAGCCCAGCATACTCTTCATTGCTGCACGATTATTTTTGGCCGGAGCTCCTACTTTTTTTCGGATATGTCATTTTCTACTTTTTCCTATAATGATGAAGCGACATCCGCTATTCTCTCTAAAGTGACTGCTTCTAACCAATTTCTCTCAATACCAACGGAAGAGATCAGAAGCAAGGACTACGAGAAAGAACTGCGCAGACATACTGCTTTAGAGTTACATTACATCACCTTGGCGGAGTACCACAAGGCCAAAAGGATCCCACGGGGTTTGCGCATTCCCCTTCGCCCAACATTATTTTCAGAAAACGCATCGTATTGTGACAAGTACGAGAGCATTCTAAACAAATGCTCCATGGACTTGATATTACTTACTATCGAATACCTTGATAAAGAAATTACGGATATCAGTGCTAACATCACTACTATTGAGCATCAGTTCCAGAATACTCTATCCCCTACAGAGTACAACAATATTAAGACCAAGACTGAGGCAACGATTTCAGAGTTCAGGAAATCCTTACAGACACGTAAACGCGTGAAATTTCAACGGGATCAAGAGGACTATTTAAAGAACCAAGTCTACACTTGGCGGTTTTCCGGCTACAATCAACCACGTCGCACTCCATATCAGGGACACTATTCGTCGTCCAACAGCTCTGATAGCGAACACAGTCAATCCCGCTCTTCTCATTTTTTAGGTCCAAGACAACCTCCAAAAGGAAGACGCGGCGGGGCAAGAGACTTCGTACCACGTACCGTCACGACTCGATCACAGGTAGGACCAACTTGGTCTATAATATCTCCTCCTACAACCTCTCTCCCAGTGAATCAGCCGTATTACAGAAAGGACTTTCATTCTGCCCAACCCCGTCGTTCGACTCCTTCAGATTAGAGCAGGAGACTAGGAGATTTTTCCGTAATCTCCGTCTCAAAGTCCATTTCAATAGTTCTAATCCCCTTCCTGTTGAACCCGAAGGTTCCGGTTCCAGTGAAATGTTTAGGTTAAAGAGTCTAGGCCTGTCTATTCCCAGTAGCTTTTGCCCCCCCAAGACCTATCATCCAGTGGAGACATACATCTCTTTGGTAACAACCGATATTGATCGTATTCTCAATCAGATACACCAGGGCAAATTTCACCTGAAGCATAATTGCACTCCCGAGGAGTCACGTGCCATTAACGATTTGAAAAATAATTCCCAGATAATTGTTAAACCAGCCGATAAAGGTGGGGCCATTGTAGTTATGGACAAAACTTACTATCTTTCAGAAATTTACAATCAACTTCATGACACCGCTACTTATACACCTATTAGCAGTGATCCCACTCCCACAATACGTCAGTTGATTTCCTCTACCATTAGCTATCACCTCCAGATCGGCACTATAGACAAAAAATTATCCGAATTTCTACAGAAATCAAATCCCATTACACCAGTCTTTTATATACTCCCCAAAATTCACAAAAATCTGACGCGACCACCAGGTCGCCCGATCGTGGCATCCACGGACTCAATTCTCTCTCCCCTAGCAATCACCCTCGACAAAATCCTGTCTCCTTTGGTCCCAAGCATCACTTCGTATCTAAAGGACACCACGGATTTCTTGACACATGTTCGTTCTTTGGGTTCCATACCAGCCAATTGTTTGCTGGTGACATTGGATGTCAACAGCCTCTATACCAGTATAGATCATCATCTCGGTATAGAGGCTGTTAACTGGTTCCTTGAAAACTTTAGCAATCTCTCTGACCTTCAACATACATTCTGTCAGGATCTCCTGCACATTGTTCTCGAGCAGAATTTTTTCCTATTCAGGGACCAGTTCTATGTGCAACGAAGAGGCACAGCAATGGGGTCTAATATGGCACCTCCTTATGCCAATATTTTCATGGCCTGGTTCGAACAGCATTACATCTATGATTCTTCACTCTTTCACATACATGTTCTCACCTGGAAACGTTACATAGATGATATTTTTATGATATGGCAAGGCGACAGTGAAACTTTACAACAATTTCTAATTTCTCTCAACAGCTGTGTACCTAACGTGACCTTCACCCTTCACTATGATCCTACCGCCATCCACTTTTTAGACACCACTGTAATCCAGGATGATGCAGGCACCATCTCCATTGATCTTTTTAGTAAAGATACAGATAAAAACAGCCTTTTACACTACACCAGTTACCACCCTCGACATGTTAAAGACTCCCTACCACTCTCGCAGCATCACAGAATCGCCCGGATCGTGACTGATCCTGTCACTCGCACAGCCCGCCATGATGAAATGTCTCGCAAATTTCAAGAGAGGGGGTATCCCCCCCATATTTCCCGATATTCTACAACTTCCACACGTCATCCCCGTATGGACAATGAGGTCTCTAGAATTCCGTTTGTTTCCACTTATCACCCGTTCAACACACCAATTAGGGACACCATACGTAAACACTGGCCCCTGTTATCACAATCCTACCCTTCCATTCCTTCTTTTAGTCAACCACCACTCTTCTGTCACAAAAGACCTCAAAACCTTAGGGACCGTCTAGTGCGAGCAGATTTTGGATCAGCCAGCTCTACTCCCACTCAACTTACTCTCACAACTCAACGCAGGGGTACTTTCCCCTGTTTGAGCTGTACCCAATGTTCAAACATCACCAAGGGTGATTTCTTCACACATCCCCACTCTGGCCAACGTTTTCCCATTAAAGGTTTTTTCACCTGCGAATCCTCTTTTGTCATTTACCTCATTAAGTGTCCGTGCGGTCTCGGATATGTCGGGGAAACTACCCAGCATATTCGAGACCGCATTAGTAAACATAAATCCACAATTCGCTGCCAACAAACCCTTTTACCCATACCTTCTCATTTCATTTCCCACAACCATTCCATATCCCAATTACGTTTTCAGGTTATTGAACATGTTCCCCCCATCAGGAGAGGGGGAGACAGAATCACTAGGCTTAAGACACGAGAAGCCTACTGGATTCACACTCTCAAAACACTGGAGCCCTCGGGTCTCAATAGAGAGTATGAAGTCCTATATTAAACTTTTTATTTCATGACTGTATTGTAATTTCTATCAAGTATTTTATCAGGTGTAATCCATTTTTGTTTCCCTGATAAGAAACTTTTTATACTTGTCATTTTATCTTGAATGTATACTCATACGCATTGTTCCTGAGGACTTTTGGCTCATACTGTTGCTCCCTCAATGCTAAGACAATGCCTATTGCATACCAGATGATTTATCAAAAATTCTATGATTCATTGTATTAATCGTATGTACATAGGTTGACAATACTCTGACTATGTCTGTTTGCATAGTGCGTTAATAATCCCAACTCATTAATAGTCCTTTTTTTGTAATATACCCATTATTATGTTTTTAATAATTTTCTCTTTCCTTCCCCAGATTACCTAGAACACTCCTCCACATGGCCTTTAGCGTGCACCCATTTCCTTGATTAACTGCACGCTGCACCATTGCCTCTAAGCTATCACGGATCCTATACTCGGACGCCGAACTACCTGTCACTTCACGTACTGCGCATGCGTACATTGCGCATCACTCCTCTGTTTTCCCCAGCCTGGATGACGGAACGAGCACGGCACAATGCGCATGCGCGCCCACGTCATCACTTCCCAGCATTCCCTGACCCGGACATGACGTCAGACGCCGTCCTGCACATCCCCTTTATATATCCGGTCCTTACACCTTGTTCTCTGGGCTCCTATCTCCGATTCACAAGCGGTTTAAGGTAACGTTCTGTCTATACCCCCTTTTCATCTAAGCTTTTCTTGTCTCTCTTATGTATACTTACATATCCTTAGGGCATTGGCTTTCTCCTCCGGTCTCCACCGCTTCATTGCCAGCCTAGGTATGTAACCATGGCTCCATATTGTATTATGACTCATCTCCATTAGGTCATATCTTTGGCTTTGTTCTGTTGCATTACAATTTCTCCTTTTTCCGTTATTCTACTGTATAGCCATCTTACCACACTGACAAGGAGCTCCAACTTTGAAATAGTGTCTTATCACACTACGGTAGGTTATTTTCTCTACCCTTCTACGTACAGTAGGGCTTGCTTTTCATTAGTGAAAGTAATTTTTTTCTTTATTCCCCCTTATTCCCTATAGCGGCATATTTCACATATACTCGTCCTTATATGATATATATGGCAAACCGCATATCTGTATGATTGGCGGCTTTCACCTTGGCCTTTGGTTTTCTCACGGACATTTTAGGTATGTGACCACTGGTGCCCATACCATATGCTAACTGCTCTCATGTGATTCTAACAGTCTCATGTTATTTTTTAGTCCCTTATTTCATTGGGCGATTTTACCCATTGCCTTAACATACCAAGCGCCCTCCGACAATTTACCCTGAGACAGTTTCTCCATCTACAGCGGTACGTCTGCAGTCTGGTACATTCTGTTGCATTTTGTTGCATTTTGTCGTATATGGCTTTACAGTATAATCCCCTTCATCTCCTTGATCTTTACTCTTTTCTAGCCCCTACATATACGTACTATGAGTTCCTCCACGATATAGAGACATACACTTACTCATATGACAAGGTGGTTTCCATAGGTACGTGTCACCTAATTCACAATTTTTTGTTTTCTGTTTTTTCCTACCTTATATACAACGCCCTCTGCCATAATCTCTTATTTTTCTATCTTTTTCCCTTCTCTCCTGCTTCCTTTTTCTACCCAGTAGCCGCATTCTAGAGTGATCCACACCTGATAACCGAAGCCCTCCTCTTTTTTTGGGAAGTTCCATATTTCTCTGAATCGTTCTAGTCTCTAGCGTTGCTAATAGGACTCTTTTTATGATAACAACAACACGGGTATGTTTCATTTTTTCATCCTTTCCTCTTTCTCCTTCTCTCTCCTTTGTTGCTTCCTCACTTTCCTCTCTACCTTTTCTTCCCTTGATGTACATTCCTCTTCTTTCCCCCTTTTTCTTTCCCTTTCCTCTCCTT
Organism: Anomaloglossus baeobatrachus; assembly: GCF_048569485.1. NCBI lineage: Eukaryota > Metazoa > Chordata > Amphibia > Anura > Aromobatidae > Anomaloglossus > Anomaloglossus baeobatrachus. The sequence continues at coordinate 461,474,067 of NC_134353.1, forward strand.
CTTTCCTGCTCTTTCCCCCCCCCCCCTCCTACCGGATGTTCATCTGACTCACCTAGCCTCACGTTCACTGCTTCACGTTTGTTTTTTCGCATTTCCTGATAAAACTCTGTTGTTAGGTTTTTATTCAGAACATGATATTATTGTAATTATGTCTGTGTTTTCATATGTTTGTATCTAGTATCTTATGGTCCCTGATGAAGGCTTAATTTAGAGCCGAAACGTTGGACTGTCATTCATATTCCTGTTATCATGAAAAAACTTTATTACAACTTGCTATGAGAACTTTTTCTTGAATAAAACCACAACATACAACAAGAACTATCGATTATCTCCCTTTTTTCATACTGTGTGCCAGGATTCTCTTTGTTTATATGGATATTTTCTCCTGAGCACCAGGCATATAGTAGTGAGCCCAGCATACTCTTCATTGCTATGTGTATATACTCACCTATCTCTCTTGTAGAGCCGTGCCTGCCTCGCCATCCGGTCCAGACCGAATCCCGAACCCCGAACGCAGTCCATCTGCCATCCTGACAGTCCGTACCATCTCGGATCCCTGCGGTGACCTGTCATCTCGCTCCAAAGGTTCCGGACCCCGCCTGACATCTTCTCGGCTTCCGAACCTGAGCTGCGTCACCCGGACTACCACCAGTGACTCCGTAGTCCCAGGGACTTCTCCATTATACTCCTGTACACGGACTGTTCTGCTGCCTATAGTGCTCCAGCTACCGGACCCCTTACCACCATCTAGGAGTTCGGCCCAGTGGATCCACCTCCTGGGTCTGCCCGTCCACCTGGCCCTGACAGTAAGATCAGGCCATGGATCCCTCTGCAGCACTAGCAGCCGTACAGGAGGAACTCCAACGCCAGCGTGAGACTCAGACCCGCATGCTGCAATTTATGTCTTCTGTGGACGCCCGCCTGAACACGCTACAAGCGGCAGTCACGTCTTCAGCATCCCGGGCCTCCACTAGTCAAGCCACGGCTCCAGCTCCCGTGGCGACTTCTTCAGATACTTCCAGACTTCGTTTGGCCTCACCACCCCGGTACGCCGGAGACCCCAAGACCTGCAGGGGATTCTTAAACCAATGCTCCCTCCATTTCACGCAGCTGCCGCATTTGATTGCCTCTGATCAAGCCAAGGTCGCCTTCATCATGTCCCATCTAGAGGGTGAGGCACTGGCGTGGATGAACCCCTTGTGGGAGAAGGGGGATCCTGTGACCACGAACATCCAGGACTTCCTGCAGGCATTCCGTGGCACCTTTGATGAGCCCGGACGCGCCTCCGCGTCTGCTTCGTCTCTTCTCCGGCTGCGTCAGGGGACTCTGACGGTGGGCCAATACGCAATCCGGTTTCGCACCTTGGCTTCGGAACTCGGGTGGAACAACGAGGCCCTAACTGCCGCCTTCTGGGAAGGACTCTCGGGGCGAATTAAAGATGAGCTGGCGGGTCGTGACGTACCGACCACCCTGGATGCCCTGATTACCCTAGCGACCCGAGTGGACATCCGCTTTCAGGAGCGATCCAAGGAAGTGTCCCGTGAGAGACGTCCGGTACGGCATTCCTCTCCTCTGCAGAAGCCCTCCGTACTTCAGTCATCAACAGCTGGGGCCCCCGTCCACGAGCCCATGCAGATCGACAGAGTGCGGCAGTCTGAACAACGTAGAGCTGAGCGGCTCGCCAAGGGCCTCTGCTTTTACTGCGGAGAGGACACACACCTGCTACGCTCCTGTCCTGAGAGGCCGGGAAACTCCAAAGCCTAGGGTTGGTAGGAGAGGCCACCCTAGGTGCTGGGACTCTCTCAGACCCGGTTACATGGACTGTGCAAGTGACAACGGGAGAGACGCGGTTCACGGCTGAGGCATACCTCGATTCCGGGGCAGCAGGCAATTTCATCCAGCAGGCCACGGTGGACAAGTACCAGGTGCCTGTTACTCCACTTGACAAGCCCCTCGTGATTGCCTCTGTGGATGGGAGACCCCTCTCTGACACCATCTCCTGGATCACCAAGCCGGTGGAACTGCGTATCGGTGCCCTGCACACCGAGAACATCGCTCTCTACGTCCTCCCACACATGTCCCATCAAATCCTGCTGGGACTTCCCTGGTTGCGGACACACGAACCATCAGTCAGCTGGGGCACTGGCGAAATCACCCGATGGGGCTCTTCGTGCCATGAGAAGTGCCTGAAGACCATACAACCCATCCGACGACCTCCGGTTCCAGAGAACCTACCGGGGCTGCCCTCGGCCTATTGGTCCTTTGCAGACGTCTTTGATAAAAAGGAATCCGAGGTACTTCCGCCACATCGTCCCTACGATTGTGCCATCGACCTGCTCCCTGGAACTACACCACCTCGAGGACGGATATATCCATTGTCTCCAGCCGAAACAAGGGCCATGTCTACTTACATCACAGAGAGCCTGGCAAGGGGATTCATCCGGAGATCCTCCTCTCCTGCTGGAGCAGGCTTCTTCTTCGTTAAGAAGAAAGAGGGCGACTTACGCCCATGCATAGACTACCGGGGTTTGAATCAAATCACCGTAAAAAACAAGTACCCTCTGCCGCTCATCCCTGAATTGTTTGACCGGCTTAGAGGAGCTCGTGTGTTCACCAAGCTGGATCTTCGGGGTGCTTACAATCTGGTCCGCATGCGCTCTGGGGACGAATGGAAGACCGCGTTCAACACTCGCGATGGGCACTATGAATACTGCGTGATGCCGTTCGGCCTGTGTAACGCCCCAGCCGTCTTTCAAGAACTGGTGAACGACGTCTTCCGGGACCTTCTTTACCTCTGTGTGGTAGTATATCTGGATGACATCCTTGTCTTTTCTCCGGACCTCCAGACCCACAGAGAGAACGTGCAGCTGGTTCTACAAAGACTGAGAGAGAATCGTCTGTACGCGAAGTATGAGAAGTGTGTCTTTGAGCAGTCTTCTCTCCCCTTCCTGGGGTACATCATCTCTGATACCGGACTGCAGATGGATCCAAAGAAGGTCTCCTCCATTCTCAACTGGCCTCCTCCTTCTGGACTGAAGGCAATCCAACGCTTCCTGGGATTCGCCAACTATTACCGCCAGTTCATCCCTCACTTCTCGGCTCTGACTGCTCCTCTCTCCGCTTTGACCAAGAAGGAGGCTAATCCAAAGGACTGGTCACCTGCGGCCGACGCCGCGTTTGGCTCGCTGAAGCGGGCATTTGCCTCCTCTCCTGTACTTCACCGTCCGGAGTTAAACCGCCAGTTCACCTTGGAGGTGGATGCCTCCTCCTCAGGAGCCGGAGCAGTGCTCATGCAGAAATCCTCCTCCGGGAAGATGGTGACTTGCGGATTCTTCTCCAAGAGCTTCTCAGCGCCTGAACGCAACTACACCATCGGTGACCGAGAGCTCTTGGCAGTCAAACTGGCTCTGGAGGAATGGCGCTACCTTCTGGAAGGAGCAGTGTACCCCGTTATCATTTACACGGACCACAAGAACCTGGAATACCTGCGGTCTGCTCAGCGACTGAACCCACGGCAAGCCAGGTGGTCCTTATTCTTTGCCAGGTTTGATTTCCAGCTCCATTTCCGACCCGCGGACAAGAATGTACGCGCTGATGCCTTGTCCAGGTCTTTCATGCCCATGGAGCAGGAGGAGGAGACTACCCAACCCATCATCTGTCCTAGCAAAATCATTCCGGTGGCCCCTGTCACCCTGGCCCAGATACCGCCCGGGAAGACCTATGTCTCTGAGACAGACAGGCAAAAAGTGTTACACTGGGGTCATGCCTCGAAAACAGCCGGTCATGCTGGTCAGAAGAGAACATGGGGTGCGATTGTACGCCATTACTGGTGGCCATCCCTTCGCACGGACGTCGCTGCTTTTGTCTCTGCCTGCTCCTCTTGTGCCAGGAACAAGACGCCCAAACACCTGCCATATGGCCGTCTTCTGCCTCTGCCGATACCTTCAGTTCCGTGGCAACACATAGCGATGGACTTTATTACACACTTGCCATTGTCCTCCGGACACACAGTCATATGGGTCGTGGTGGATCGATTCTCTAAAATGGCTCATTTCGTCCCTATGGCTGGATTGCCCTCTGCTCAGGAACTCGCGGACGCCTACATACATCACATCTTCCGCTTGCATGGCTTTCCATCTCACATCGTGTCCGATAGAGGAACTCAGTTCACCTCCCGCTTCTGGAGGGCTCTCTGCAACCATCTGGGAGTGACTCTGGACTTTTCATCTGCATACCATCCTCAGTCTAATGGCCAAGTGGAGAGGGTCAATCAAATATTGACCTCTTTCTTACGTCACTATGTCAACGCCCATCACGACGACTGGTCCACGCTTCTTCCTTGGGCTGAATTCTCCCATAACCACCACATCAGTGAGTCGTCCTCCAGCTCTCCCTTCCATGTCGTTTACGGACTTCAGCCCTCCGTCCCATTGCCTGTATCCCCTTCTTCGGATGTCCCTGCTGCTGATACTGTAGCCCGTGACTTTGCAACCATTTGGGACTCTGTCAAGGCGTCCCTTGGGCGTGCTTCCCTGCGGATGAAAAGACACGCAGACAAGAGACGTCTGGACCCTCCGTGTTTCTCTCCTGGAGATCTAGTCTGGCTTGCATCCAAGTACGTCCGATTGAAGATACCATCCTACAAGCTGGGTCCTCGCTACATCGGGCCGTTTAAAGTCCTCAACAAGATCAATGAGGTCTCCTACAAGCTACAGCTCCCGGCCACGATGAGGATACCCAACTCATTCCACGTCTCCCTGCTCAAGCCAGTTGTCCTGGGTCCCTTCTCCGCTGTTGCCAGTTCGGCTCCTCCACCTATTGCCGATGACGACATCTATGCGGTAAGGGATATCGTGGCCATGAAGACCGTACGGGGTCGACAGTTCTTCCTGGTGGACTGGGCAGGGTATGGTCCTGAGGATAGGTCCTGGGAACCCCGGGAGAATGTGGGTACTCCGCTGATCCGTGCCTTCCTGTCCCGGTTGCGGGGAGGGGGGCGTGGGGGGGGGGTACTGTCACGCTCCCCGGGTCCCCTGTGCTGCCCTCCGGCTCACCTGTCACGCTCCCCGGGTCCTCCGTCTCGCTTCCCGGTTCCTTGGTCCGGTCACCGCCGCTCCCCGCTCTCCAGCACCCCTTGCCAGCGCGTCCCCAGCGTCCTGGTCCCCGCACCCGGCGTCCGTCGGCTTCACAGCCCCATCCTGGCCCTGCTGCTTCCTCCTCGCAGCTTCCTGCTCTGGCTTCTGGCACTCGGGCCGCGTGCATGCGCATTAGGGCGCGCGCGCGGTCATTGACCCTTTCTTAAAGGGCCAGCGTCCATTAACAGGAAATGATGCAAAACAGGTACAGGGTATAAAGGGGGTTTATGTCCAAGGGGGCGGGGCCTGATCTTCGTGTTTCTTAAGCTAGGAGTCAGGTCTCCTGGTGTATATGTGTATATACTCACCTATCTCTCTTGTAGAGCCGTGCCTGCCTCGCCATCCGGTCCAGACCGAATCCCGAACCCCGAACGCAGTCCATCTGCCATCCTGACAGTCCGTACCATCTCGGATCCCTGCGGTGACCTGTCATCTCGCTCCAAAGGTTCCGGACCCCGCCTGACATCTTCTCGGCTTCCGAACCTGAGCTGCGTCACCCGGACTACCACCAGTGACTCCGTAGTCCCAGGGACTTCTCCATTATACTCCTGTGCACGGACTGTTCTGCTGCCTATAGTGCTCCAGCTACCGGACCCCTTACCACCATCTAGGAGTTCGGCCCAGTGGATCCACCTCCTGGGTCTGCCCGTCCACCTGGCCCTGACATAATCTTTCAGACCCTGTGGAATTTTCTTAAGAAAATTCCATTTTCCAGTGCGCACAGGGCCTAATACTTACCTTTTCTCCACTTTGTCGGCGCGCTCCTGTGCACTGTGTACACTACAGTTGCCATGCGACAAGCTCCGATCACATGTTGTCATGTGACCAGGAAGTTGCGGCGCAGCCACTGTCCTGTACATAGTGTACGGCTGCCTTCAGACATTCGGGTCACACATAGCACACATGCATGTACACACACACACAGCAGACACACAGCAGACACACATGGATACACTGAGCGCATACACACATACCGCACATGCATGTACACACACACACACACTCTGCTGTACACTAGCCCAGCGATGCGGTCCCCGGCTCTGAAGTCCCCAGCGCTGTTCCTGCTTCCAGCTCCTCAGGGCACTGAATATTCAGTGAGTATATTGAGCGGCGATAAGGAGCGGGATGCAGCAGAGCCAGAGAGAGCATCTCTGGAGAGAGGTAAATATAGAAAATATTTTCATTAAAAAGACCCATATTTTCTCCGGTATGTTTTACACTAATGTCGCACGGATCACATCAGTGTGCGATCCATGTGACATCCGTGCTGCCGGAGATGCCTGCGTGTGTGCGTGCGGGGTCATGAAAAGTCACATGGTCCGTGTGCAAACACGGATGAGTGAGGCACATCAAAGAAAAACATGGGTACGTGTGACATCCGTGTTACAAAACGCATGTTACACGTACCTAAAACACGGACGTCTGAAACCAGCCTACGGCAGCGCGCCGGATCCGACAAAGTGGAGAAAAGCTGGATGTGTGAAACCACTAGCTTACCCCGGCTCCCGGCACACATGTGCCAGAGCCGCTGTAGGCTGGTAACCATGGTACACATTGGGTAACTATGGAAACCGCTTTGCATAGTTACCCGATGTGTACCATGGTTACTAGCTTACCCCGGCTCCCTGCCAATTCAGATAGTTGGTCTCCCACTGTCAAACACGCCGATGCGTGCTGCATAGCAGGAGACCAACAAGCAAAAAATAAACCAGCACTGTCGCTTTGCATAGTCACCCAATGTGTACCATAGTTATCAGCTTACCGACGTACGCTGGTAACAAATGGTACACAATCCTGTAACTATGGAAAGCGCTTTTGTTAGTTACCCAATGTGTACCATGGTTACCACCTTACCTCCAGCTCCTGGCACACGTGTGCTTGAGCCGGCGTAGGCTGGTAACCATGGTACACATCAGGTAACTAAGCAAAGCGCTTTGCATACTTACCCGATTGTGTAACATGGTTACCAGTGTACGCCGGCTCCCTGCCCATTCAGATCGATGGTCTCCCACTGTCAAACACGCCGATGCGTGCTGCACAGCGGGAGACCAACGAGCAAGAAATGAACCATCATTATTCAAGACTTGATGATTATATTATTATTCAATCTGCTAACCTACATACACATTCTAGACTACCCGATACATTAGAATCGGGCCACCTTCTAGTAAATAATAATAGTCTCGACATTCAAAATCCTTTCAGGCAGACAGCAGTATAGTAGCAATTGCCCCCCTCCCCATAGGGCTTTAAAAGAGCAGAGAGGTACAGTCCATGCAACACACAGGCCTGTAGGCCAACACTAGAATTAAAAAAAAGAAGACATGCTACAGTGACCGGTGTAGGCCTCTTGGTCCCAGAAACATGGCACTACCCACAAGACATAAGTTTCAGACTCATTTTGGAGTGTCAACATTAAAAATCTTTTTAGGCACACAGCAGTACAGTTGCATCAATTGCCCCCCTGCCCATAGGGCATTAAAAAAGTAGGGAGGAACGGTCCATGTGTGACGCCCTGGCAAAACCAGGTAGTCACAGTTAGGCCCCTGCACTACACCGTTCCCTCACTAGGAAACACACAGCCAACCAGAGACCCTAGTCACCCCCCCTTAGGGAAAGATAGACACACCAGTGGGCGTGATCAGGTGGTTGGGACACGCCCACCCAGGGGTCCAGACAGCCCGGGGTGGGAAAAACAGTCAGTCTAGTTTGAAATTCAGTTCAAAGAGGAGTGTGGGCTGGAGCTAAGTTGAATGGTACCAGGGTTGGAGCCCTGGTGCCACTGGCTAGGAGGCAGATGGTGGTCTCCATCAGCAGGAGACGGGAAGACGGCTCGGCAGTACCGAAGTGGATGAGGACAGGGTTATAGCCCGCCGGTACCGACACGGGGCACCGACCCGGAAACCGTAGCACAAAGGCGGGTACTCGGACCCTGAAGCCAGGACCGGAACCAAGCGGAACTGGTTAACCGATTAAGGCCAGGACTATAGGTCCTGTCCCACCCAAATTCCCTCATAGAAGACAACAGCCCACCGATTAGGGATAAAAGGTCACCGCCAGGGCCCATAGATCCCACGGGCCAGCGTCTGCGGGCATGGCTCCTTAGGCCACATCCAGCCGGGAGCGGACTCCTGAGTTTCACACTAGGAAAGTCCACCTTACACAAAGCAGTGCAGGAAAAGGATAGAGACCACCAGCCGGGTGGGGGACTCGAATGCAACCGGCCGCGGCACCAGCCACCATCATCTTGGTTTACCAGACACTTGTGTGGTCTACTAACATTGAGTACACCAGCACTCCCTGCGGTCGCCATCCCCTGCACCGAGCCACCGGGTCCTGGGGCCACCATACCTGCCCACGGAGGGGTTAACAACTTGCTGCACAACATCGCCCCCGGGTGCCCCATAACAGCAGCGGTGGTGTCCCACCTCACCACACACTGTGGGTGGCGTCACGAACTTACTACGGCCTAGCCCATACACCTACGTCCCCCCATTTATTCGGCGTGTCCGCGAGACCCCCGGGTCCGGAGACCCTCGAGCCACCACCCCTGAAGGCCCAGACCCGAGCAGCGCCGGCTGCTGGCACGGGGGCGGCACACATGCAACACACAGGCTGTGGGTCGGCATTTTAATTTGAAAAATGACGACATGCCTGAGTGATCGGTGTAGGCCTGTCCCTCCCAGAAGCCTGAAACTACCCACAAGACATAAGTTTCAGACTCATTTTGGAGTCTCAACATTCTAAATCCTTTCAGGCAGACAGCAGTACAGTACCATCAATTGCCCCCCTCCTCATAGGGCGTTAAAACAGGAGGGAGGTATGGTCCATGCAATACACAGGCTGTAGGCCGGCATTTTAATTTGAAAAATGAACACATGCCTGAGTGGCAGGTGTAGGCCTCTTGCTCACAGAAGCCTGGCAGTTCACCATCGCCTTGTATGCACAGCCTGGGCCTGGGGTGGCAAAGACACTGGACATCCATGACTTGTTCATCTTAATGAACGTTAGTCAGTCTACGCTTTCAAGGGATCATCACGATTTAAAACTTGAAAATGTGGTGCTATCATCCACTAATGAAGAATGTTGTATAAAGATCACAAAATTTCGGCAGTTCTAAATTCTTGGCTTAACCTCATTAATGATAACTTTGTGTTGGACACTCAACTACTTGGCTCATGAGGTGTTGATCACAAGAGGAGAAAGAAGCAACAGACGCAGTTGATTTGGTGGCCGGTGTTTGGGTAGGTCCCATAGTCCGTATTTTAGAGCAGTGAGATTCCCATAGTAATGTATGTTGGTTGCGCATGTGCCTGTTCATGCATGTAGTCGTAAAATTATTTGAGTTTTTGCCTCTAGTGAGTTGTTGTTTACAACGTTGGCAGATAACAAAAGTTGGGTCATCTTTTCCTGTCTCAAAAAAGGCCCAAGCTAGGCAACTCTTTCTACATGTTTTCCCAGAACCGCTTTTTAGATACTTCCCTAGGAAATTTTTTAGGCCAGGCACTAACAAGTATTATTACCTATAACTGTGTTTGCAGAATTTTGACCAGGCAATTAAAATTGCCAAGAACCACTTTTTAGATACTTCCCTAGCAACTGTTTCAACCACGCACGGCTAACTACTGTGAGACAGTGAGGGGAATCATGTGAGGGACGGTGCATATCCCCCAGAATGCGCACGTAAACATATTAATCCCTTAAGAGTACAGGACAGTGGTCAGTCCATTCCCTGCGTGCCGGGTTTTACATGGGGCTTATTGCCACAGATTCCATTTATAAAATCTCTACAAAGATTTGGGAGGAGCAGAGTTTGTTTTTGCAAGGGCAGAGCAAGGAGCTCTGTGCATTTCAGCCTGTGTGGAGTTTAAACACAGGTCTGTGTAAACAACTGGCATACCATAGTGATATGGAGTGGTCATCTCCTACGGCAAGTTTTTGTTTGTTTTGGACTGTGTGGAACCCCGGCTGTGATCTGGAGAACATCTACTGCTTCAAGTGCAGAATAAAGCCGTTTTAAGTTGGACGTTTCTGTGTCACTGCCTCTTTGTCGCCCTGTGTGAACATAGGGTGGAGAATGCGGGCACTATGAACCGAGGCATACCCGAACGCTGCATATCCGGAATCAAACCTGTCTGCCAGCTGAGGTCGATTACACGCTTCTAGGGTAGTTGGGACTCTATCACAAACTCCACCAGGCATATCTGCATTTCAGTGATTAGGCCTGCCAAGCTGCAGATTAAGCTGGCTGGTAACATGGAGGAGCTTCTGAGGCAGTTGGTGCAATCCCAGTGGCAGCAACAGGAGACTAACGAGTTGCTACGGCAGCAGATTGTGGCCCTGTGAGAGATGCCACCGACACCTGCCACAGACTGTCGGGATCCCCGGGACAGGGACGCTCTGCCTTGAGGAAGCTGAGCCTAGAGGACAACATGGAAGCTTTCCTCACCGTCTTTGAGCACACGGCGGAACGAGAAAATCTGGTGGCCGACCAGTGGGCTGAAGTTGTAGCTCCGTTCCTGATAGGCGACGCACAGAAGGCCTATTTTGACCTCAGTCGGGAGGATGCCATGGACTATGTGAAGTTAAAAGGTGAAATTCTTGCACGACTGGGGGTCAATACCTATGTGAGGGCTCAACGGGTATTTGCATGGACCTTTGTGGAGACCCGCCCCACCAGGTCTCAGGCATATGATTTATTACAATTGGTAAAAAGGTGGCTACAACCTGAGGTCTTGTCTGGTGGAAAGGGTGGAAAGGGTGGTCGTTGACCGGCTGGTGCGGTCTTTGCCAGTTGCTATACAGAGTTGGGTGGGGCAAGGTGACCAGGTAATCTGGATCAGATAGTTAGTCTGGTCGAGCGATATACCGCCACACAGGACTTTATATGGGACTCTGCCCCAGCACATCAGGCCCGTGGGCCCCAGGACCCTGGCCGAGGTACATGTCCTTCTCTCTATGACGACAAAACCCAAGACCACGCTGAGGGAGTAACCCAGAGTGAGGGTGGCGAAAAGACCAGTCTCCCCTAGATTGGTCACAAAAACTAGTGGTGCCGTTGCTATGAAGTGCTGGCGGTGTCAAGGGCCAGGACATACTGCCGCCTATTGCCCCCTGACTACTAAGCCCATGGACTGTGGGTTCACATGCCGAGTGCTTATGTATGCTCATACGGTCTACACTGCACACACTATTTTTGAACCCCATCTGTGCCAAGTGTTCTTAAATGGACAGCGAGCAGAGGCCCTCTTGGACTCGGGAAGTATAATGACCCTCGTTCATGGGTCATTGATCCCGGGGTTGGAATCCACGGGAGAGGTTGGGTTTGTGTGCATTCATGGTGAACTCCGCAAATATCCGACAGCAACAGTGTCCTTTTCCACTCCGTGCGGAGACATAAAACATATGGTAGGAGTGGTAAAAAATTTACTATACAGGGCAGTGCTGGGGAGAGATTTACCGTTGTTTTGGTACCTGTGGGAGAGACAGAGTAATTGTCCCAAATAAAAACGTGTGCAGGTGTTGAACCTGAAGATCCCGCGTCAGACATTCCTGCCGTAGGGATCACCAACCTAGGGACGAAGGTAATCTCGATAGGTTTCCCCTAGAGGTGTTGGCAGGAGAGCTCGAAGAGACTCCATCAATCCCAGAGCTGGAAGTGTCCCGGGAAGCGTTTGGGACAGCCCAGCTAAGGCATTCCACCCTGACCCGGGCAGGGGAGAGGATAATAGACGTGAATGGGGTGGCTCAGCAACCGGGGGCTGAAACCGTCTTTCCCAGCATGGCGGTCAACAATGATTTATTCTACTATGTAGACAAGATCCGGGATGAGGTCGTGGAACAACTGGTAGTGGCACAGTCCCACTGTCAGGCAGTGCTCAATATGGGCCACACACACCTTCTAGGGGGCCACCTAGGGGTTAAAGAGATGCAAGAGCGCATCTTACATCGGTTCTTTTGGCAGGGGATTTACGCAAAAGTCCAAAAGTACTGTGAATCCTGCCTGGAATGCCAGTTGACTACGCCCATCGCAAATTTCAGGAGTCCATTGGTACTTCTACCGATTATAGAGGAACCTTTTGAATGGATTGCAATGGATCTGGTGGGGCCCATTGTAAAATCCGCACGAGGTCACCAATACATTCTGGTAGTGGCCATTCCGCTGCACCATACCTCCGCTAAGCTTATTGCCAGGAAATTATTTGCCATGTTTTGTCGTCTTGGGCTTCCAAAGGAGATCCTTGCAGATCAATGCAGTGGCATACCGTCAATAGAGGCAGGCCACGCCACTGATATGGGGCCCCTGACCTAAGGGGGCCCGCCCCAGCTGCCAGCGGTGTGTGCATTTTCCCTTTCCTAATTGCCAGCAGGGCTGCCCCCGTGTGGTCACCAAACAACTGACTAAGGGTGGGCCCGCACTGTTTAAATAGCTGCAGGCGGCTGCAACACTGATGCAGACAAGTCCACACTGCACAGCGCGGCCTCTGCTGTAGAGGGGGGAGTGGCCAGGTAGCGTTTTCTTCCATTCAGAGAGCTGTGATAGATGCCAGAAGAAAACCAGCAATCAGGAGAGGGGGTGGAGCTTCTTCAGTACAGCGCTGGAGATAGAAAATATGAAAAAGTAAACAGAGCAGGAGAGGGAGCAGAGACCCTGACAAGGAGAGACTGCAGAGTAGAATAAGAAGAGGAAAGAGAGCAAAATAAGCAGAGGAAACAGAGACTAAGCAAACAAGAAGGGAGAGCATAAGCACCAGAAAGAAATAGCAGAGGACAGGAAATGAGCACAGCCAGGAGGACCCAGAGGAAGTGCAGCATGGAGACAGGAGGCTGCCACTAACATGATCTCTCACAGCACAGAAGTAGGTGAGTATTATAATGCAGAAATGTCTGCCTGTAACACTACAGAAACTGCCCTGTCCTGTGTCATCACTGTGCATTATCCCTGTACTGTGTGTATTATCCCCGTACTGTGACATCACTGGGTATTACTGTGACATCACTGTGTGTATTATCCCTGTATTGTGACATCACTGTGTGTATTATCCCCGTACTGTGACATCACTGGGTATTATCCCCGTACTGTGACATCACTGTGTGTATTATCCCTGTATTGTGACATCACTGTGTGTGTTAACCCTGTACTGTGACATCACTGTGTGTGTTAAACAACCTGTACTGTGACATCACTGTGTGTATTATCCCTGTACTGTGACATCACTGTGTGTATTATCCCTGTACTGTGACATCACTGTGAATTATCCCTATACTGTGACATCACTGTGTGTATTATCCCCGTACTGTGACATCACTGTGTGTATTATCCCTGTACTGTGACATCACTGTGTATTATCCCCGTACTATGACATCACTGTGTGTATTATCCCTGTACTGTGACATCACTGTGTGTATTACCCCTGTACTGTGACATCACTGTGTGTATTATCCCTGTACTGTGACATCACTGTGAATTATCCCTATACTGTGACATCACTGTGTGTATTATCCCCGTACTGTGACATCACTGTGTGTATTATCCCTGTACTGTGACATCACTGTGTATTATTCCCGTACTATGACATCACTGTGTGTATTATCCCTGTACTGTGACATCACTGTGTGTATTATCCTCATACTGTGACATCGCTGTATGCACTACTCCCATACTGTGACACTGCTGTGTGCACTACCCCTGTACTGTGACATTGCTGTGTGCACTATCCCCCCCACTGTGACATTGCTGTGTGCACTATCCCCGCACTGTGACATCACTGTGTGTATTATCCCCGCACTGAGACATCGCTGTGTGCACTATCCCCGTACTGTGACATCACTGTGTGTATTATTCCTGTACTGTGACATCACTGTGTATTATCCGCATACTGTGACATCGCTGTGTGCATTATTCTCTCACTGTTACATCACTGTGTGCACTATCCCCATACTGTGACATCACTGTGTATTATCCCTGTACTGTGACATCGCTCTGTGCATTATCCCCATATTGCGACATTGCTGTGTGCACTATCCCTGTACTGTGACATTACTGTTCAAAGGGAAAAAGGGAGATTCCAGCTCACCACATGGAGATATGAGGTAGACGGTGCAAGGAGGTAGGCAATTCCAAATCAGCATAAAGGAAAAAATCAAGCATCCATGTCAGTAGAAAATAAAACTTCATCTTTATTGCAAAATTTCTTGACGCATCTATAAGGGATAAGCAGGTTATCCTGTAAAACACACCCCCCGTACCATATCTACCTAAATGAAGACGAGAACCACGACTTTATTGCAGGAATGGCCACAGTTTTATTTTACCGTATATATGTATACCAAACTTGTGGCCCAACATGCCACTCAATTGTTAAACTTAACCTTATACATATATATACCCGTATAACCAGAAACACCGATAGATCCGTCCGAGAGGCAAACCATCATTCCTAACCCCCCGGCCGTAACCTCCAAACCGGCCCAGAGGACCACCTCGGCCGTGACCACCCGGCCCGAGGTGAGGGGTAACAACGTTCCATCGTTAATTACCCCTACCCAGAACCTGCGGGACCTCCGCCCACAAGTTCCCATCCACTCCGAAGCCACTCCCCTTGAGCGACTTCGTACCAACAAGCCGACTGTCGGTACTCCCAACCTCTCAGACGGACCTATCACCCCGCTGTGACAACAATAAATTAGCAACTCAACCTTGTATTCTCCTTTATTCCTCTTTTTTTTTTTTTTTTTAAGTTTTTTTTTTTTTTTTTTTTTTTTTTTTTTTTGAAAAACCATCACCTTTTCACCTTTTTTATTTTTTTTTTTTTATCTTTTTTTTTTTTTTTTTTGAACATATACATATAATTATATATCAGGGCGGGCGGGTGGGACACAAAGATCAATCGACGAAAGGGGAGGTAAACAGCACACCCCCCTCTCTTATACCTCTCCCAACACCCCACCCCTTCCTTGCTCCCCCCCAATCCCCTTACAGCTCCCTACTACCAATCCTGTACTCCCACACATCCCCCATCCCATGCAAACCTATTAACCCTTTCCTAACCTTGCACCCTCCCGATCGTCATGGGGTCCATTCACCCCTATGGGGCTCACTGCCCTTCTTGACGCATCTATAAGGGATAAGCAGGTTATCCTGTAAAACACACCCCCCGTACCATATCTACCTAAATGAAGACGAGAACCACGACTTTATTGCAGGAATGGCCACAGTTTTATTTTACCGTATATATGTATACCAAACTTGTGGCCCAACATGCCACTCAATTGTTAAACTTAACCTTATACATATATATACCCGTATAACCAGAAACACCGATAGATCCGTCCGAGAGGCAAACCATCATTCCTAACCCCCCGGCCGTAACCTCCAAACCGGCCCAGAGGACCACCTCGGCCGTGACCACCCGGCCCGAGGTGAGGGGTAACAACGTTCCATCGTTAATTACCCCTACCCAGAACCTGCGGGACCTCCGCCCAAAAGTTCCCATCCACTCCGAAGCCACTCCCCTTGAGCGACTTCGTACCAACAAGCCGACTGTCGGTACTCCCAACCTCTCAGACGGACCTATCACCCCGCCACAGGCCGGCCAAGTGACACCCTTACTTGGCCCGGGCCCCCCACACCCCCAGTGCTTGCTCTAGGCCATCCCTCAAACCCAACATCCATAAATCCAGACCCACATCAGTCAGGTGAACCCCATCTCTCCTTAGATACTGCTCCGTGGACTCCTCCAATTCTCTATGCCGCACCACCAATCCACCATTTCTCGCCACAAACCTGCCAATAGCCCGGTTCAGCTTGCTCCGAGCCCTATTAATACGGTCCACCGACCTCCCAAAACGCCACTGCGTCCGAGCTATAATGTCCGACCAAACGATAACTATGCCCGGGAACGCCCTCCACAAATGTAACAGGTCCAGCTTTATATCCCTTTTCAATTCCCTCGCCGACCTTACTCCCAAATCGTTCCCTCCCACATGCAAAATTAACACATCAGGGACACGATCCATACGGCTATAATAAGCCACCTCAGGGCGCACCCTACCCCAGGTCATGCCCCGAATTCCGAGCCACTTTACTCGAGCTTCCGACACCGACACTCCGAGCTGCCGACCGTCACGCCGCACATCCGCCCGCAACGCTCCCCAATACACATAGGAGTGCCCGAGGATCCACACAAGGCATGGACCTATAAAATACAAAGACCACGAATAAAAACAGCAACAGCACAAGAAATTGCCCACAAACCGGCATCTAACACCAACCTTGAATCCCCCACCCCTGACCATCACCTGACCAAGTGAGGCCTAATGTACAAACGGAACCTGGAAGACTCCCACCTCCCAATCCGCCGGATACAATCCTCACTCAAGCCCCACCTGGCGGCCTCCGTTGCCGCCCCAATCCGGAAGGAGTGAGACCCGTACTCACGTGGCTCCTCCCCCACCCTTGCTAGAGCCATCTTCAGCACCGCATTGAATTGATACCGCGACAAAGCCAATCCGTCCGTATGTCTAAGAAAAACACCAGGGTAACCGCCGCGCACCTTTAAAAACTCTGACACATGTAACACTGGGCACAACTGGTGCCCCGGTAAAGCGTACAACACTACTAAGCGCCCCCGGCCCCTCTGATCCGTCTTAGAAAAACGAAGCCGACATTCCACTCTATCCTCCCCCAGCATCACATCACCCAACAGCAAACCACCCATCGCTTGCTTAGTCGGGCTGACCAATTCGCCAATACGAAAGGCCCCAAAAAACGCCAGTACAAAAGCTACCGAGAACAACACCCGCTCATAAGGAGACGAACACAACTCCCCTAAACACCCCACCAAACGCACCAACAATGGCAATGACACCGGCCGCCTACAGTCACGCGACTGAGCCCCTTTTCGAAAACCCTTCATCGCCTGTCGCACCAGAAAATCCTTAGTCGCGTCCCGAACCCCTTGCATCTGGAACAAAAAGGCCAACGCCGCCAACTTGCAACCAATCACCGAAACAGACCTGCCTTCCGAAAAATCCCCACTTATTAACATCAGTACCCCCAACACTCGACCCTGGTAACCCGACTCCATGAACTCCCTACTTTCCAACTTTGCCCATTCCTGCCACACCGCCTGATATCGGCACCAAGTAGCCTCAGACACCGATCTCCGAATTCCCTCAAAAGCTACACCGATGCCAGGTCCCACAGCCAGTTCGGGCAAGGTTCCCCCTCCGCGTCCGCTTCCGGCACCAGCTTCCTGAACCTGCAAAACTGAAACCGTGATAGCGCATCAGCCACCTCGTTGCGAATCCCAGGCACATGCCGAGCCACCACGCAAATGTTTAACTCCAAACAACGCAACACTAGATGCCTTAAATACCCCACAACCGGCGGGGATTTTGCCGACAGTGCGTTGATGGAATGCACCACCGCCATGTTGTCACAATGCATGCAAACCTTTCTTCCAGCAAAAACAGGGCCCCACAACTCCACCGCCACAATAATGGGAAACAATTCCAACAGCGCCAAATTCCTCACCAAACCTGCTTCCACCCACCGCCGCGGCCACTTTCCCACGCACCAGCGCGTTTGAAAAATTGCTCCAAAACCTGTCGCCCCAGCCGCATCCGTGTACAATTCCAGCTGGCTATTGGACACCGCCTCGCTCATCCAAAGGGTCCGACCGTTGTACCGGTCCAAGAACTCCTCCCACACCAACAAATCCCCTTTCATCATTTTTGTCACTCTGACAAAGTGATTTGGAGCTTTTACCCCTGCGGTTGCGCTCGCCAGTCTCCTATTAAATATCCGCCCCATTGGCATAATGCGACAAGCGAAATTCAATTTTCCGAGCACTGACTGCAACTCGCGCAACCGCACCTTCTTGGCCTGAGACAAAAACCGCACCGACGCCTTCAAATCCAACAGCTTTCCCTCCGGCAACCGGCATTCCATTGCCAGTGTATCAATTTCGATACCTAAGAAACATAATACCGTCACCGGCCCTTCTGTTTTGTCTTTTGCCAACGGAATACCCAGGCTCCGCGCGATCCGCTCTAACGTAAACAACAACAAGGAGCAAACCGAAGAGCCCGCCGGACCCACGCAAAAGAAGTCATCCAAATAGTGAATCACCGAATGGACTCCTGCCACCTCCTTGACTACCCATTCCACAAACGTACTGAATGCCTCAAAATAAGCACACGAAATGGAACAGCCCATCGGCAGGCAACGATCCACATAGTATTCACCATCCCACATACACCCTAAGAGATGAAAGCTCTCTGGATGCACCGGGAGTAAACGAAAAGCTGCTTCCACATCCGCCTTTGCCATCAGGGCCCCCCGCCCCGCTACCCTTACCAGCTCCAAGGCCCTATCGAACGATACATAACATACCGCCGACAATTCCGGTGATATCCCATCATTCACCGACAATCCCGCCGGATAAGATAAATGATGAATGAGCCGAAATTTGTTCGGCTCCTTCTTAGGTACCACCCCAAGGGGGGAAATCCGTAAATTAGAGAATGGCGGGTCCTGGAATGGGCCCGCCATCCTCCCCAACTCCACCTCCTTCTGCAGCTTTTCCTTCACCACCGCCGGATGTTCTTTTGCGGACCGCAAGTTTCCCGGGCGAAACACCGGCGCCTCAGATTCAAACGGAATCCGAAAGCCCTCTGTAAAACCACGTTCCAACAACTCCGCCGCCCGCACATCCGGGTATCTACTTAAATAGGGAAGCATCGCCTCTACCCTCACTGGCGTCCTCCCTTTTTCCAGACCCCTCCCCCGCCTTTCCTTTGCCTTTCTTGAAGCACCTGGCCAGAGGGTGGGACCCTCCACATCCGGAACACTCGTGTCTGAACCGACAAGAGGCCCCGAACTTACACTGTCCCTCGTTATACTGCCAACAAGCTCCCTTTTTCTGTCCAGCCGAGGACCCGCCACTCGCACCCGGGCTCCCGGCACCCCCTCGAAAGGGCTGAGCCGGCGCCGTCATTAACCGCATCCACAAAGAAATATCCTTGTGGCCCCACTGGACTCCCGGCCGCAGAGCCTTCCGCTGCCGGAACTGCTCATCATATCTCAACCACCCCAAACCGCCGTATACTCTATACGCTTCCCCTATCGCGTCCATATATCCAAATAGGGCGGAACAATGCTCCGGCTCCTTTTCCCCGATCACACTGGCTAAGATAGCAAAGGCCTGCAACCAATTGGTAAACGTCCTCGGGATCAACCTATATCGCCGTTTTTCCTCATCCTCCTTCTCCTTTTTTGTATCACTAGGTTTCACCTTATCCAAATTAAACTTTTCCAAGGGAAGCAGGGAAAAAATTTCCACATACTCCCCCTTCCAAATCTTTTCCCTCACCTCCTTTTTCAAATGAACCCCTAACTGCCCTTCAAAGCACACATAAATTTCACTCCGTGCCCTATCGTCCAACCGCACAACCTCATCCTCCTTTTCTTTTTCCTTTTCCGCCTCCTTACTCGCACCCACGGAAGCCGCCCCACCAGCCTCCTGTCCCGTACCTGCCGCCGAGGTCGTGTCCCCCGCAGCAACATCGCGCACCGGCGCTTCTGTCCGCACCACCTCCGTGGGGCCCACCCACGCCCCCACCGGAGCCCCAGGCCCAGTCCGACTAACCCGTTCCGCAGACAACCCCTGCAACACCCCCAAAAGCTGCCCCCAAAACTCCGGACCCGGTAAACCAGACTGCCCGACCGCACTCGCCCCCAGCGCAACGCGTCCCGCGACGGAACCCCCGCCCTCGCCCGCGCTACCCACAGCATGTAACATTTCTGTTGTCTGCTCACCAGGCTGCCGTTGAGCCGACGCCGGAACAGCCGTGCCACGATCTTCCAGCTGCCGCTCCGTCCGACCTGCCGCTGCTCCTTCTTCCTCGCTGGAGTCTGATGCGCTGCCGAAATCCTCAGGGGGGACCAGCGAGGGGACAGCCCGCACCTGGCGGCCGTCAACCCCCACGGTCACCGCACCCCGCTCGTCCGGGCGACTCCTGCTTGACCTCTTCCTTTTCTCCCGCCGTGGCGCCCTGCCGCCGTCTCTTCCCGCTGTAATCGTGATATCCTGCTGCGCCGCCCCTTCTCCTGTCGTCCTCAGTGGGCTCCCTCCCTGCCGACTGCCGGAAGGCCGTGCCGAGCTTGCTCCTCGCCGGGACCCACCCCCAGCACGCTCCTCGCCGGGGGGGACCGTGACTACCGATCTCCTCTGTGCCTGCGGGCCACCGTACCCCTCCTCCGATCTCCTGACCTCGCCGCTCACATCCGCTCCCATCCCCCGTCCTGTTGCTCTCCCCTGCGGCCTGCAGGGAGTCTCCTCCGGCAATCCGGCACGCCGAGCGCCACCCCCAGCCGGCACATCACTGGGGGCTGCCGTCATCCATGCTCCGGTCTGGTGCTGCGCAGGCCGCGGACCGGAAGTGGGCCTCGCAGAGGCTCCGCCCACCCCCGACCCACGGGATCTCCGTCGCGGATTCCTCCCGGTGGCCGGCTGCTCCCCTAGGTTAGTTGGAGGGCTCCGCCGCTGCTCCGGAGGGTCCCCGCAGGGGCTCCTTGATCTGATTCTCCCCCTCCAGCTGGGGGAGTAGCGCTCCGGCGGTCGCGCCCGCCGAGCACGTAGCCACGGCCCGGGCGCTGGAACAGCAGGCGGCGCCGCTCCAGCCCCACAGACCGCTGCCAGCTGCTGCCTCAGGGCATCCACTCCCATGACCTCGGATGCCCCCCGCACCATCTCCAGGAGTTCAGCAAGGGCAGCCATGGCAGGAAGCAGCAGCAGCACTACGTCCTGGGACACAAAGATCAATCGACGAAAGGGGAGGTAAACAGCACACCCCCCTCTCTTATACCTCTCCCAACACCCCACCCCTTCCTTGCTCCCCCCCAATCCCCTTACAGCTCCCTACTACCAATCCTGTACTCCCACACATCCCCCATCCCATGCAAACCTATTAACCCTTTCCTAACCTTGCACCCTCCCGATCGTCATGGGGTCCATTCACCCCTATGGGGCTCACTGCCCTTCTTTAAAATTACATAAGATCAATGCTCAAGATCTTATGGAATTTTAAAGAAATTTTGCAATAAAGACAAAGTTTTATTTTATACTGACATGGATGCTGGATTTTTTCCTTTATGTGACATCACTGTGTATTATCCCTGTACTGTGACATCACTGTGTGCATTATCCCTGTATTGTGACATCACTGTGTGTATTATCCCTGCACTGTGACATCACTGTGTGTATTATCCCTGTACTGTGACATCACTGTGTGTATTATCCCTGTACTGTGACATCACTGTGTGCATTATCCCTGTATTGTGACATCACTGTGTGTATTATCCCTGCACTGTGACATCACTGTGTGTATTATCCCTGTACTGTGACATCACTGTGTGTATTATCCCTGTACTGTGACATCACTGTGTGCATTATCCCTGTATTGTGACATCACTGTGTGTATTATCCCTGCACTGTGACATCATTGTGTGTATTATCCCTGTACTGTGACATCACTGTATGTATTATCCCTGTACTGTGACATCACTGTGTGTATTATCCCTGTACTGGGACATCACTGTATGTATTATCCCTGTACTGGGACATCACTGTATGTATTATCCCTGTACTGTGACATCACTGTGTTAATCCTGTACTGTGACATCACTGTGTGTATTATCCTTGTACTGTGACATCACTGTGTGTGTATTATCCCTGTACTGGGACATCACTGTGTGTATTATCCCTGTACTGTGACATCACTGTGTATTATCCCTGTACTGTGACATCACTGTGTGCATTATCCCTGTATTGTGACATGGCTGTGTGCATTATCCGTGTACTGTGACATCACTGTGCATTATCCCTGTACTGTGACATCACTGTGTGTATTATCCCTGCACTGTGACATCACTGTGTGTATTATCCCTGTACTGTGACATCACTGTGTGTATTATCCCTGTACTGTGACATCACTGTGTGTATTATCCCTGTACTGGGACATCACTGTATGTATTATCCCTGTACTGTGACATCACTGTGTTAATCCTGTACTGTGACATCACTGTGTGTATTATCCCTGCACTGTGACATCACTGTGTGTATTATCCCTGTACTGTGACATCACTGTGTGTATTATCCCTGTACTGTGACATGGCTGTGTGTGTTATTCCTGAACTGTGACATCACTGTGTGTATTATCCCTGTACTGGGACATCACTGTGTGTATTATCCCTGTACTGTGACATCACTGTGTGTATTATCCCTGTACTGTGACAAAAGGGATAATGCCGTTCTTCCATTTCTGTCCCTATCCTCTCTACCCTTGAGGTCCAGATTTACTGTTCACCCTGTGGGTCGTGTATTGCATGCCCCAATATTGAAACAGTAACTGATTTTGCCTCGTCAGACGGGAATGTTTTCCCAATTAAGAAGAAAATTAACTGGCTCTCCAGGGCCATAGTGTATTATGCCAGCTGTCCGTGTCCACTCATATATTTCGGCCTTACCACACGAGCCCTTAAGGTGCGTGTGAGAGAACACGTTCGTGACATTCAGGCCGCCATGGATGATGTGGACATTGAGGGCCTTAAGACTATACCGAGGCATTTTAAGAAACACCATAACTGTAATCATACTCTATTGAAGGTACGAGGTATAGATCAGGTTGTGACTGGGGTTAGAGGCGGCAATATTAGCCGACTCCTTGCACAACGCGAAACAGAGTGGATATGGACATTGAAAACTTTACAGCCTGATGGATTGAATGAGTATTTAAGCTTTGTGTCCTTTTTAGAATAGAGGTTTTTTTTGATAGCGGTCCTCCTTTTCCTTTCCTCTCTTTTTCTTGGTTTAAGATGATGTGTGGGATTACAGTCTGTGTCCCCGATGTTCTGCTCTAAATTGGTCTTATATTTACTTGTGTTTTATTTATTTTTTACTTTTCAGTTCCTTTCATATCCGTATTGTATTCTGTCCTTGTGCACCCTCTATATATGGAGTTGGAGAAGCATATTATCCATCTGGGCCTCTACGACAAACTTATGGAACCTCTGTCGACGTGATCATCGTGGAACGATTTATATAGATTGTATTGGGTATTGGGTTATGTGGGGAAGGAGTGCTGATGTATATGACAACATTTATAGGGCCTTCAGGTGTATTGATAATGAAATATGCTTGTCAATACATGTGATCTTTTATTACCCCCTCATCTCCGCGATGCCGGTGCGCGCATGCGCTTGCCTGGGGGCCCGGTGCCGCCATGTGCGCGTCCGCTTTGTCCACCGCCCTGCCGACTTTGTCCCCATGGCTGTGGCTTGGGCGCGCTCGTGGCGGCACGGGTCCAGTTGGTCATGCGTGTGTGCGCCGTAGTGGCTTTTGCGGTTGTATAATGTGGCTCTGTTAGATATACTTGGGCTCTGTTACATTCTTGCCACTCGCCTCAAATCTTTATTGTTACATTACACTCACACCTGATAGGTGCATTGATATCACAGTCTGTGACGTGTAATGATATGTCGTCGCCTATTGGTGACCATTCTGTCACTTTAACACTCACCCAAACATATTGGTTTACGTCACTGTTGTGGGGTATGTACACACACGTGGGCACTGAGGGTACGCCTCTATGGGTCACGTGGTGTGGGCGCTTTCATTGCAGTGACGCGGTGGTCTACGTTGTGAAATATCTAAACCCTGATAGGTGCACTAGAGTCCGTGACGTATAATGATGTGCCGGCACCCATCAGTGACGTTCCTGTCACTATGATATTTACCTGTTAATTTGCGTTACTGTTTGGGTGCGCAGGCGCATGCGGACACTGAGGGCACATTTCCATTAGTTACAGGATGTGGGCGCCTCCATTGCGGTGACGCGGAGGTTTACGTTATGTCACTTCCGGTACGGCGTCACCAAGCTATTGGGAATATACTGCGGCTCTCCACGTGTGTTTGCACGTGGGGGTCCTGGCCACACTCCCACGTGCTGCACGTCCTTTATGTCTGTCTACTTTGGTGAGGTGATAGGCATGGTATTGGTTTTTCTGACACAGCGTCACTGCATGGGGCGTGCTTTATCCGTGTAGAGGGTCTATCTACTCCCTATGGCCTGATTGGTCAGGGTCAATACGGATAGTGATTGGATACTCACCATTTATAAGGTTAGCCTTTTTAATCAGAGACCACCCCCGGAAGAAGGAGTTACACCGAAACCTATGGGTCGGAGATCTGGGCTCTCATCCACCATTTAGGTATGTTTGGTTGCAATGTATACTCAGTGCTTTGTTACAGGACTTTGACACTATGTATTGTGATGTAAAAGTAACAGGCATCTAATAGTTAGCAGCACATTTCAGTTGTATGTAATCTTGGCTTTTTAGCCCTTTATGTACTGTGTGTTCGTCTCTAACATGTGCTACCATATACCTATTGTGGGGTGAGGGCGCCATCTTTTGGTACTCACCATTTTTTGTCTCTGCTATTTTTAATCTAAGATTGTCTGTCTGCTTTTTAGCTATTTTTCATTAATAAAATATATACATTTTTTACCATCTAGTCGTTGTACAGAATTCCTCTTTTTTGCTTAATATCAATCTGTATATGGCTTTATCCATATTGTGAATATGGCACGGGATTGTCCGTGTTTTTTGGTATTGTTTATTTATATCAATTTCTGTGTATTTTCACAGGTTTTTCCTTTACCAACTATGGATTATAAAACCAGGGATATTTCCTGGAAAACGTTATGTAGCAGAGCCTTTGATGGGAACCTGCCGGATGGCATGGGTATTGAGCAGAGGGGACGTACTGAGCTTCAGAGTAATGTGAAACGCCTGTTACACAGGCGTACAAAGGTGTGGTGGAACAGGGCCTTCCTCGAGGGATATATTTCAAAACAAATGATCCCTCGAGGCTTAAGGATGCAGGTTTTTCCTTCCTTTCCTGTGGAAGACACCACTTTTATTAATAAATGGGAGGAAATCTGTTCCACCAGTTCACTAAAATTGATGGAACTATTAGTCGGATATAATTCAAAAACCCTTGAAGAGGTAGAGAAGGAGTTGGATTCGACCTATCTAGAATTAAAGAATGTCCTCGGCTGAGGAGATTGCGGCTTTTGACGCTATGATGGCTGCTAGCTCTGAGGAATGGGAAAAAGCCATCAGAGAGACACATTCAAAGAAGATCATGAGGGACATGACGAATTATCAACAACTAAGAGTGTATAGGTGGCGCAAGTCAGTACCCCGATCTACTTGTGGGAGGTCCACATCAGTATCTACAGTCTCATCTGTGGGTGAGGCATCAGATCAATCCCTGTCACCCATGACCACAAGGCTGGGTACCAAGAGAAAAGGGGTACAGCAATTTAAAACGACTGGAAATTACACCAAGAAAGCTGCAGTGGTGGGAAAATCAGGTGATACCCCTAAGGTAATAAATCTATCTCAACATGTGTTTTCAACACTAGATAATGAAGTCTTGGCTCGGGGTCTCACATTTTCACCAAGTTCACGATTTGACCCTTTTACAGCCGTGAAGGATCTGCATATTTTCGCCCGGGCACTGATTATGAAGAAGTGGTTCCATGATGATGACCTACAGAGGGCCTTTCCAACTGAAACTGAACAAACTGCTCTTAGGATCCTTGAGGAACTATCAGAGGAACACTCTTCCAGTGCCCTAGGTAAGATTCCTTCGCGGCTGCGGATTAAGTCAAAAAAATTCCCCCCCTTGTCGGCTTGTCCCAATATAGACCTGTTTGTGCGGCTAGTCTCCAATGAGTTTTCTAAATTTCCTACTAACATCTATAGAGATAACCTTACGAGGGAGGAGAGGAGCTGCATTGACAGGATCAGGAGATTGGATGACATAGTAATAAAACCAGCCGACAAGGGTGGGAATATCGTGGTTTGGCCCTGTGCATTATATGAAAGGGAAGCATATAGGCAACTTAGGGTGAGTGAGTGCTACCAGCGCCTCACTTTTAACCCCCTCAGCAAATTTAAGAAAGAACTACAATGTTTGCTGAATAATGCTGTAGAACAGGGGTGGGGAACCTCCGGCCCGCGGGCCGTATGCGGCCCGCGAAGACCTTTTCTACGGCCCCCGGGACTCTGCCGGCAGCCACGTCTTGCCGGTTGCCGGCCCTTTAAATCCCCATGCGTGCTACGAGGACGCGCATTCAGCGTTTACTACTGAACGCTGGTCAGTGCATGTGTGCTCAGAACTTATTTTGTGGGTGGGGTTAACACTTTCGCCCCGTCCCACGGAAACCCAGCAGCAGTTTGACGGCTTCAACTAGTAGGTGAGCGCTCCCCCCCTCTGCGTGCCAGCTCTTCCGTGCGCGCTCCCCCGTGCTGCGTGCCAGCTAACACGTGCTCGCTTCTCCGTGCCAGCTCCCCTGTGCGCGCTCACCCGTGCCCGCTTCTCCGTTACAGCTCCCCCGTGCCAGCTTCTCCGTTATAGCTCAACCGTGCGCGCTCCCCCATGCCCGCTCCTTTGTGCCAGCTCCCCCATGACAGCTCCTCCGTGCCAGCTCCCCCGTGTGCGCTCCCACTGTGCTGTGTGCCCATTCCCACTGTGCTGCTATGTGCTCATTTCCCAGCTGCCGTGTGCCTGCTCCCTCTGTGTCCGCTCCACCAGGGTTGTGTGCTTCTTCCCCAGGGTTGTGTGCTTCTTTCCCAGGGTTGTGTGTCCCCCAGGTTTGTGTGTCCCCTCAGGGCTGTGTACCCCCTCTCCACTAGGTCTGTGTGTCCCCCCTCTCCACTAGGTCTGTGTGTCCCCCCTCTCCACTAGGTCTGTGTGTCCCCCCTCTCCACCAGGTCTGTGTGTCCCCCCCTCTCCACCAGGTCTGTGTGTCCCCCCCTCTCCACTAGGTCTGTTTGTCCCCCCCTCCACTAGGTCTGTTTGTCCTCCCCTCCACTAGGTCTGTGTGTCCCCCCTCCACTAGGTCTGTGTCCCCCCCCTCCACTAGGTCTGTGTGTCCCCCCCTCCACTAGGTCTGTGTGTCCCCCCCTCCACTAAGTCTGTGTGTCCCCCCCCTCCACTAGGTCTGTGTGCCCCCCCTCCACTAGGTCTGTGTGTCCCCCCCTCCACTAGGTCTATGTGCCCCCCCTCCACTAGGTCTGTGTGCCTCACACTCCCCTAGGTCTGTGTGCCCCACACTCCCCTAGGTCTGTGTGCCCCACACTCCCCTAGGTCTGTGTGCCCCACACTCCCCTAGGTCTGTGTAACCCCCCCCAGAGCTGTGTGCACCCCACTCCCCCAGAGCTGTGTGACTCCCCCCCACCCCCCAGTGCTATGCCCCCAGTGCTGTGCCCCAAGTGATGTCTATGCTCCCCCATGCTGTCTGCGCCCCCGTTGCAATGTCTGGGCTCTGCATGTGTTGTCAGTTTCCCCTGTGCCCCCTATTGCTGTCCGTGCCGCCCTATTGCTGTCCGTGCCCCCCTATTGCTGTACATGCCCCCCAGTGCTGTCCGTGCCCCCCAGTGCTGTCCGTGCCCCCCAGTGCTGTCCGTGCCCCCCCAGTGCTGTCCGTGCCCCCCCCAGTGCTGTCCGTGCCCCCCCAGTGCTGTCTGTGCCCCCCCAGTGCTGTCTGCACTCCAAAGCCATATCTATGCCTCCCAGTGATGTATATGTCCTCAGCCTTTTTTGTGACGTATATATTCTCCCAGCCCCACCTGTGATGTATATGTTCCCAGCCCCTCCTGTGATGTATATGCCCCATTGTCTCCTGTAATGTATATATTACAGGTGGGGCTGGAGCATACACATCACAGGAGACACTGGGGACATATACATCGTAGGAGGGGCTGGGGGCATATATATGCCCCAGTCCCTCCTGTGATGTATATGCCCCCAGCCCCTCGTGTGATGTATATGCCCCATTGTCTTCTGTAATGTATATATTACAGGTGGGGCTGGAGCATACACATCACAGGAGACACTGGGGGCATATATATCACAGGAGGGGCTGGGGGCATATACATCACAGGTGGGGCTGGTGGCATATACATCACATTGGAGATGCTGGGGCATATGCATCACAGGAGGGGCTGGGGCATCTCCTTTAATATATATATATACAGCTGTCCC
The DNA here is from genome assembly GCF_048569485.1 of Anomaloglossus baeobatrachus. NCBI lineage: Eukaryota > Metazoa > Chordata > Amphibia > Anura > Aromobatidae > Anomaloglossus > Anomaloglossus baeobatrachus. The sequence continues at coordinate 461,502,325 of NC_134353.1, forward strand.
AGCGTCTCCTATGTGATGTATATACAGTAGTTCCAGCGTCTCCTATGTGATGTATATATGCCCCCAGCCCCTCCTGTGATGTATATATAATACAGCAGTCCCAGTGTCAGTTGTGATGTATATGATTTACCAATCTTATTATCACAAAGAGTTGACTGCTCCAGACCGAGACAATCCTGGAAAAGCAGCTGTGAGAAGCAACATGATCAATATCACCGAAAATTAACCGCTGCGCCAAAGAGAAGCATCTCTGGCCACCACAATAGGGGTGAGTTAATTAATTGCTTGACCAAATGTAGCTGGGTAATTTTTACATTGATAATTTTGTGCGGCCCCCGATGGTTCGTAGAAATTTCCAGATGGCCCCCGGCAGTAAAAAGGTTCCCCACCCCTGCTGTAGAAAGTGGAACCATAGAGAAGAGACTATCTGACTCACTATTCGTATCTGAGCCGAGGGTACCGACGCTATATCTGCTGCCCAAAGTGCACAAAGACACAAATACACCCCCGGGGAGACCCATTGTGTCGGGGGTGGGTAATTTCCTTGAGCGGGTGTGCATTTATATTGACTCGTTACTTAAGCCCCTAGTGGAATCTCTTCCGTCTTACACAAGAGACACGAGCAATTTTTTGCAAAAGATAGACTCTCTACATGTGGGGGAGGGATCTCTGTTGGTCTCTTGTGATGTCGAATCGCTCTATACGAGCATTCGACATCACGACGGACTACGGGCAATCGCATATTTCTTGTCAATGACCAGCATGTCCGGGACGGAGAGGGGTTTTGTCATGGATCTTGTGAACTTTGCATTAACTCATAATTTTTGCTTTTTTGGGGGGTACCTGTATCTACAGCTCCAGGGCACAGCAATGGGGGCGGCCTTCGTGCCCTCATATGCTAATTTATTCCTGGGGCTGTGGGAGAGGGACCTTCTCCTGTCAGATGTGATGTCATCGGTGGACCGCATCCCCTTTTGGACGCGGTACATCGATGACATCTTTTTTATCTGGCAGGGGAGTGCCCAGGATCTTAATTTATTTATTCAGAGTTTGAATACCAATGAGATCAATATACGATTGACTCATAGATTCAGTGACACATCCCTCGAATTCCTGGACGTGCTGGTCAAACGGGACCCATCGGGCCAGTTGCAGACTGACCTATATCGTAAAGATACATCTGTTAACTCAGTCTTATATGCCACCTCAGCTCATCCTGCCCATGTGATACGGGCAGTTCCTGTGGGGCAGTTTCTTCGGTTGCGAAGGATATGCTCCTCAGATGCGTCCTTTGAATCCAGAGCTCTTGAACTTAAACAAAGATTTCGTGATCGTGGGTATAGTAATAGATAAATTAAAAAGGCCTACAATAGAGCCAGAAATTCACCACGTGTGGAGCTATTATTTGGCGGTCAGATGAGAAAGACATCTAATAATGTAAGAATGATCACCAAATATCACTCCCAGTGGGGTCGGATGATGGATGTTATGTCCCGTTTTTGGGCTATTCTTACCATTGATCCCATTCTGCAGAGCTATCTGCCTGATAGACCGTCAGTCGCGGCCCGTAAAGCCAGGAACTTTAAGGACATATTAACATCAAGTCATTATGACAAAAGGGATAATGCCGTTCTTCCATTCCTGTCCCTATCCTCTCTTCCCTTGAGGTCCAGATTTGGCTGTTCACCCTGTGGGTCGTGTATTGCATGCCCCAATATTGAAACAGCAACTGATTTTGCCTCGTCAGACGGGAAAGTTTTCCCAATTAAGAAGAAAATTAACTGCCTCTCCAGGGCCGTAGTGTATTATGCCAGCTGTCCGTGTCCACTCATATATGTCGGCCTTACCACACGAGCCCTTAAGGTACGTGTGAGAGAACACGTTCGTGACATTCAGGCCGCCATGGATGATTTGGACATTGAGGGCCTTAAGACTATACCGAGGCATTTTAAGAAACACCATAACTGTAATCATACTCTATTGAAGGTACGAGGTATAGATCAGGTTGTGACTGGGGTTAGAGGCGGCAATATTAGCCGACTCCTTGCACAACGCGAAACAGAGTGGATATGGACATTGAAAACTTTACAGCCTGATGGATTGAATGAGTATTTAAGCTTTGTGTCCTTTTTAGAATAGGGTTTTTTTTTTATAGCGGTCCTCCTTTTCCTTTCCTCTCTTTTTCTTGGTTTAAGATGATGTGTGGGATTACAGTCTGTGTCCCCGATGTTCTGCTCTAAATTGGTCTTATATTTACTTGTGTTTTATTTATTTTTTACTTTTCAGTTCCTGTCATATCCGTATTGTATTCTGTCCTTGTGCACCCTCTATATATGGAGTTTGAGAAGCATATTATCCATCTGGGCCTCTACGACAAACTTATGGAACCTCTGTCGACGTGATCATCGTGGAACGATTTATATAGATTGTATTGGGTATTGGGTTATGTGGGGAAGGAGTGCTGATGTATATGATAACTTTTTTAGGGCCTTCAGGTGTATTGATAATGAAATATGCTTGTCAATACATGTGATCTTTTATTACCCCCTCATCTCCGCGATGCCGGTGCGCGCATGCGCTTGCCTGGGGGCCCGGTGCTGCCGTGTGCGTGTCCGCTTTGTCCACCGCCCTGGCGACTTTGTCCCCATGGCTGTGGCTTGGGCGCGCTCGTGGCGGCACGGGTCCAGTTGGTCATGCGTGTGTGCGCCGTAGTGGCTTTTGCGGTTGTATGATGTGGCTCTGTTAGATATACTTGGGCTCTGTTACATTTTTGCCACTCCCCTCAAATCTTTATTGTTACATTACACTCACACCTGATAGGTGCATTGATATCACAGTCTGTGACGTGTAATGATATGTCGGCGCCTATTGGTGACCATTCTGTCACTTTAACACTCACCCAAACATATTGGTTTACGTCACTGTTGTGGGGTATGTACACACACGTGGGCACTGAGGGTACGCCTCTATGGGTCACGTGGTGTGGGCGCTTTCATTGCAGTGACGCGGTGGTCTACGTTGTGAAATATCTAAACCCTGATAGGTGCACTAGAGTCCGTGACGTATAATTATGTGCCGGCACCCATCAGTGACGATCCTGTCACTATGATATTTACCTGTTAATTTGCGTTACTGTTTGGGTGCGCAGGCGCATGCGGACACTGAGGGCACATTTCCACTAGTTACAGGATGTGGGCGCCTCCATTGCGGTGACGCGGAGGTTTACGTTATGTCACTTCCGGTACGGCGGCACCAAGCTATTGGGAATATACTGCGGCTCTCCACGTGTGTTTGCACGTGGGGGTCCTGGCCACACCCCCACGTGCTGCACGTCCTTTATGTCCGCCTACTTTGGTGAGGTGATAGGCATGGTATTGGTTTTTCTGACACAGCGTCACTGCATGGGGCGTGCTTTATCCGTGTAGAGGGTCTATCTACTCCCTATGGCCTGATTGGTCAGGGTCAATACGGATAGTGATTGGATTCTCACCATTTATAAGGTTAGCCTTTTTAATCAGAGACCACCCCCGGAAGAAGGAGTTACACCGAAACCTATGGGTCGGGGATCTGGGCTCTCATCCACCATTTAGGTATGTTTGGTTGCATGTATACTCAGTGCTTTGTTACAGGACTTTGACACTATGTATTGTGATGTAAAAGTAACAGGCATCTAATAGTTAGCAGCACATTTCAGTTGTATGTAATCTTGGCTTTTTAGCCCTTTATGTGCTGTGTGTTCGTCTCTAACATGTGCTACCATATACCTATTGTGGGGTGAGGGCGCCATCTTTTGGTACTCACCATTTTTTGTCTCTGCTATTTTTAATCTAAGATTGTCTGTCTGCTTTTTAGCTATTTTTCATCAATAAAATATATACATTTTTTACCATCTAGTCGTTGTACAGAATTCCTCTTTTTTGCTTAATATCAATCTGTATATGGCTTTATCCATATTGTGAATATGGCACGGGATTGTCCATGTTTTTTGGTATTGTTTATTTGTGACATCACTGTGTGTATTATCCCTGTACTGTGACATCACTGTGTGTATTATCCCTGTACTGTGACATCACTGTGTGTATTATCCCTGTACTGTGACATGACTGTGTGTATTATCCCTGTACCGTGACATGACTGTGTGTATTATCCCTGTACTGTGACATCACTGTGTGTATTATCCCTGTACTGGGACATCACTGTATGTATTATCCCTGTACTGTGACATCACTGTGTTAATCCTGTACTGTGACATCACTGTGTGTGTATTATCCTTGTACTGTGACATCGCTGTGTGTGTGTATTATCCCTGTACTGGGACATCACTGTGTGTATTATCCCTGTACTGTGACATCACTGTGTTAATCCTGTACTGTGACATCACTGTGTGTGTATTATCCTTGTACTGTGACATCGCTGTGTGTGTGTATTATCCCTGTACTGGGACATCATTGTGTGTGTTAACCCTGTACTGTGACATCACTGTGTGTATTATCCCTGTACTGTGACATCACTGTGTGTATTATCCCTGTACTGTGACATCACTGTGTGTATTATCCCTGTACTGGGACATCACTATGTGTATTATCCCTGTACTGGGACATCACTGTGTGTGTGTGTGTGTGTGTGTGTGTGTGTTATCCCTGTACTGCGCAGAGTTTTATTATGGTTCCTAAGGCTATAAAGAAATTCATAATTATGAGCAATTATAATCGTTTCATATGGGGGAGACAGATGTGAAAATTTATATTGTATGCGGTGAGTGGCACGACGGAGGATATTGTTAATGGGGGTATTTACAGGGGAGATAAGAGTTTTTGTCATGTGACGCCACTTGCGGGTTGCAGTTAGGGATGGAGAACTGCCGCTGCTTAATGTAGGAACTCCGAGGGCTGGTGGTAGTAGCAGCTGTGATGGTAGGCCCTCCGCAGATAGGGGCTGTGCCTGGGAGATGTAGCGGGGCAATAATGGAGACCACACCAGGTTGTCTTTAAAGGGAACCTGTCAGCAGAAATTTTGCAATAAACCTACAGGGTTCACACTACAGTCATACGGACAGCAGTGGAAAAACAACCGGACGGGGACCCACAGTTGCTCTACGCCACAGACAGGTGCAGGGAAAGAAGGTACCAGATTACTACACTGGCGCTGGGACATAGGGTTCCTGAAGGTGAAACCAGCCAGCCTCAGTTGACCAGTTACCACCAGAAAGTGAGTAAAGAACCAGTTGCACCAAATCCCTTGTCTGGACTACCTTCTTCCGACACCCGTCACATCACCTACCCTCTGGGGTCCGGCCCTGCTTGCGAAGGGTCTAACATCCAGGCTGCCAGGGGCGTAACTACCGCGGTCGCAGAGGTCGCAACTGCGACCAGGCCCGGCAGCTTAGTGGCCCGATCTGCAGATCAGCAGCCCGGTGTCAGTGGCGGTGGCACTGGGTCCCCCTCCCCTGTCATCATGCACAGCAACAATGAAACGTGGAACGACCCATGCAGCTCCACGCATCATCATTCTCCACCTGTGCCTACGCGGTGACGTCACTCTATGCGACTGCTGTGCTCAGAGCACAGAGCGCATGACGAGAGGACGCCAAGCAGAGCAGCGGAGAAACAGGAGAGAGGTAAGAACTTGTTTGCTTCTCTTTCATTTTTTTTTTTTTTTTAAATCAGTGCGTACACGCTGGCCAGCGGCCGAGGGGGGGGGGCATTATACATGGAGCATGGGGGGGCTGCCTGCATTATACATGGAGCATGGGGGGGCTGCCTGTATTGTACATGGAGCATGGGGGGGTGCCTGCATTATACATGGAGCATGGGAGGCTGCCTGCATTATACATGGAGCATGGGGGGGGGCTGCCTGTATTATACATGGAGCATTGGGGGCTGGCCACATTATACATGGAGCATGGGGGGCTGCCTGTATTATACATGGAGCATGGGGGGGCTGCCTGTATTATACATGGAGCATGGGGGGGCTTCCTGTATTCTACATGGAGCATGGGGGGGCTGCCTGTATTATACATGGAGCATGGGGGGCTGGCTGCATTATACCTGGAGCATGGGGGGCTGGCTGCATTATACATGGAGCATGGGGGGCTGCCTGTATTCTACATGGAGCAAGGGGGGCTGCCTGTATTATACATGGAGCATGGGGGGGGGTTACCTGCATTATACATGGAGGCTGCCTGCATTATACATGGAAGTCTGGGGCTGCATTATACAACATGACGGACACCTTATACATGGACTATAGAGGTGCATTATACATGGAGGAGTATAGGGCTGCATAATACAATATGAAGGTTTTATGGGGCTGCATTATAATAAATATAGGACTATGGGGGCTACATTATAATATATGGAGGACTATGGAGACTACCTTATACATGGACTATGGGGTGTATTATAAAACATGGAAGACTGTGTGGTGCAGTATAATATATGAAGTACTATGGGGTGCATTAACATATAGGGAGAACTCTGGGGTGAATTATAATGTATGGAGAACTATGGGGTGAATTATAATACATGGAGAACTATACGAAATTCATTATAATAATTGGTGGGCTATGAGGGCTACTTTATACATAAAGGACTATGGGGTGAATTATAATACATGGAGATTTATGGGAAATGCATTATAATACATGGAGGACTATGGAGCTGCATTCTAATATATGAAGGGTTATGTGGGACCCTTTATACAATATGGAAGGCTATGTGGGTGCCATTATAGTATTTGGAGAACTACATACAAGGGGGACAAAGATACAAGCATGGGATGGGAACGTTTTGTGCTGAGGGAAAAGGGCTCTTTCACTCAGCATCCAGTTTTCCCATGATCTGAAATCCCGCTATCAGCACCCAGTTTTCCTATGTTCTGATATACATCCTGTCCTTGGCACCCAGCTTTCCCATGCTCTGCTATACATCTCTCAGCACTCAGCTTTCCCATGCTCTGATATGGGAAAGCTGGTGTGCCGCCCCCGTGCCAGCAGCCGACACTGCTTGGATCCAGGCCTTCAGGGGTGGTGGCTCGAGGGTCTCCAGACCTGGGGGTCTCGCGGACACGCCGAATAAAGTGGGGGATGTAGATGTACGGGCTAGGCCGTAATAGCTTTGTGACGCCACCCATGGTGTGTGGTGAGGTGGGACACCACCGCTGCTGTTACGGGGCACCCGGGGGAGATGTTGTGCAACAAGATGTTAACCCCTCCGTGGGCAGGGATGGTGGCCCCGGGACCCGATGGCTCTGGTGCAGGGGGAATGACGACTGCAGGGGGTGCTGGTGTACTCACTGTTAGTAAAACACACAAGTCTCTGGTAAACCAAGGTGGTGGCCGGTGCCGCGGCCGGTTGCGTTCGGGATCCCCCACCCGGCTGGTGGTCTCTATCCTTTTCCTGCACCGTTGTATAAGGTGGACTTTCCCAGTATAAAACTCAGGAGTCCGCTCCCGGCTGGATGTGGCCTAAGGAGCTGTGCCCGCAGAAGCTGGCCCGTGAAATCTATGGGCCTTGGCGGTGACCTCTTATCCATAATCGGAGGGCTATTGTCTTCTATGAGGGACTTTGGGTGGGACAGGACCTCTAGTCCTGGCCTCAATCGGTTAATTAACCAGGTCCACTTGTTTCTGGTTCCTGGCTTCAGGTTCCGAGTACCCGCCTTTGTGCTACGGTTTCCGGGTCGTTTCCCCGTGTCGGTACCGGCGGGCTACAACCCTGGCCCAGTCCACCTCGGTTCCACCGAGCCATCTTCCAGTCTCCTGCTGACAGAGACCACCGTCTGCCTCCTAGCCGGCACCAGGGCTCCTACTCTGGCACCGCTCAACTTGGACTTCACTGCTGAAGCTACCCCTAGCTCCAGCCCACACTCCTCTCCAAACTGAACTCCTGGTCACACCCACTGGTGTGTCTGTCTGTCCCAAAGGGGGGGTGACTAGGGTTTTCTTGGTTGGCTGTGTGTTTCCTAATGAGGGAAGGTGTTATGCGGGGGCCTATTTGTGACCACCTGGTTTTGCCAGGGCATCACACTGGGTGCTGAGGGAAAGATGTATAGCAGAGCATGGGGAAGCTGGGTGCTGAGGACAAGATGGATATTAGAACATGAGCCATCTCCGGGCAGGGGCCAGGGCATGGCGGGGTACGTGGGCCCTAGGCCGGGAAGTAGCTTCAAGCGTCCTGGTAATTTGCCCGATGAGGGCGAAGACTTCATGATTCGTCCTCTACCCGCTCCAAAATTGGGGTACTAGCACAACGAGGGGGATAGGACTTTCCCAATACACAGTCCAGAAAATCCCAAGCGTGAGCCCTGAGAGCAAGCTCACTCCGTTAGCCATACGGGTGAGCGGGACCTGACTAGTTCTGTACTACAGGGGCCACCAGTAAAGAAAGTGCCAAGGGAAAGGTCACAGGCTAACAAGCAACACCATCGGGCACAGGATTCCAGCATGCTCCCTCCCTGCTACAGCGGTGCTAAGAATTCTGGTTTACAAGTTGTCGGTGTCAGCGTTATTGGACTGAGTGAGTACGCAGTGACCCTTTCATCCCCAACGGCATCCCCCTCTCACCCTCACTGAGCCCCGGGGCATTATCCCCCTACCCATGGAAGGGGTTAAACACCTGGCTGCCATTCCATCACAACCGGGCACTCCCAACAGCAGCGGTGGTACTCCACCTTACCACACACCGTGGGTGGCGTCACAAACTCTAAACACAAAATCCCCTGTAAAATCCCTGTCCTCCCGGGTCCGGAGACCCCTAAAGCCACCGCGGATTCGGATCTGAGCAGCAGTCCGGCTGCTGGCACTGGGACGGTACACCTCAAAACTTACGGCATCACAAACAGTATACGAGCAGGACCCACTTACCTGTGTGACGTGCGCCGTGAAGCCGAAAACCGCGAGTCAAAATTCCTCTTCCCGCTGATTCCGCCATTTTCCGCCATCTTTTCGCGCCAAAAAGTCGTCTTTCCCGAGAAAGCGCGCAAAGTCTAAGCCCTGCCCTTCGTCTTGCGTGTGAGGCCGGAACCGGAAGTTCCCAGAGGGCCACAGCGCGCAAAAGAGTGCTGAGTGAAAACCGAGGGGGCGTGCCGGAATGTAACAACAGCGGAAGTGGAGCAGGGATGCCAGGACTCTGCCACAACGTTCTTGGGCAACGCAGAGGCAAAATGGCGGAGCGGAGCTGGTCACCGGAACGTGCTGTTCCTGGGACCGCGACTTGGATAGAGGAAGAGACGGAACAACTGTGCAGGAGAATGCGGCGGATGCAGTTCCTCTTCATACTAAACCACTGGAGGGAAGAGATGAGGAGCTTGGCGATGGCAGTGCAAGCCCGTGAGATGGAAGTCCCACGAGAAGAGAGGGTAAGCGGTTACCAAGTCTCTGTCGATTACCCTAATCCGGCCACTGTGGCTGAGGGATCCGGACCGTCCCCGCTCGCAGCAAGCATGTCACCGTCACCTACCCCGTCCTCGGCGGACGCCGAGCTGCCCACGCCAATATAGACAGCGGAACTCGCAGTGCTAGTGTATGAGTCTCCAGCTACAAAAACGGCGGTCTCGACCATCATCCCGGTCATGACAGCGGTGCCAGACCAGACCCGGCCGCATCACTGGGCCCGTCCTCTGAGGTGTGAGGTGGAGCACCCGGACCCTGCAACCCTGGCTGCGGAGCAGTCGGTCTCTTGACCTACAGCTGCAGAAACAGAGCCTGAAGATCTACCGGTTCCGCTACTGCGCGCCATCCGGGCAGCTGTTGGGGCCACAGGAGTTTACTGACCACCAGTGCCAGAAACGGAAGCGCAACCTAACACCGACCCCCGCGATGGGGAGACACATGGGCGACGGCTGCTGCGATTCCGTACAAAGGTGCTGGCGAGAGAGCGGCGCCAGAGAAGAATTGCAGCTCAGAAGCTTGGGTGTAAAAGTGCCGTCTGGGTCCGGGACCCACGGAGTTGTGGCCCGATGCAGCGCTGTGCCCTGGAGGGGTAGCTGGCGCAAGTCAACCCTGATTGCCTGTTGCAGTGATAGTAGTGGAGCTGGGTCATTTAAAATTGTAGAACTGTTAGGTATCGGTGTTTTCGGTTATTGTTTTCCACAGTTTGTTGTTTTTTATGTAGAAATGTTAGCAAATGAATCCTTGAGTAACCAATTGCAAATGAACAAAGAAGTTAGCTGATTAACAACCAGATTCCTTTACAGAGTGTACACCCGGTACATGTATTCCGTTGCTTTTATATATAAGTAAAAATGGACCATGGTCCTAGGACTGGCGTGACCAACACAAACTTGTGTATTGTATATAGTTGCACCTCCTGTGCCAACCAGAGTCATCTGAGACCACACCCGGGACCTTAACCTGGTCACGGACCCGTGTATAGGTTTCCAGGGGGTCAGGTTGTTTGGGTGGCGAGTTATTGGTATCCGGGACATTGGGACTGGACTGTCGCAGGAAAGGGCTGCAACGGAGCAGGTTGAGCCTCCGTTACCACTGAAACCAGTAGCGTTCCCACCGTTGGGCAATGAACTCTTTAAAGTTTAAGTAACATTTAAGAAAAGTGCCTCCCCTGCGAGGGATGAAAAATTTCAAATAAAACAAATGTTAACCTGTTTTCCACCTTTTTCTACAGTTAAAAAAAAAATAAAAATAAAAAATAAACCTCTGGTGTCCTGTAGCTCGGGGATGAGCTACGTTTAACCAAGGGGGAATGTGACGCCCTGACCTATCAAGTCCTCACAGGACATTGTGCAATCTGCCCTTCTGCATGGTGTTCATCTCCTCCTTGGTTACGGATCCCTGGCCTTTGGTGTTGCTAAGAACAAGCCAAGCAAAAACCCTAGAAACACTCTGCACCACACCCACCAGACACACCAATGGGTAGCCTGAAGGGAATAGGGCCGCCCACTTGGGGAGTTGGTTAGGGAGGGTCAGGAGTGTCAGGAGTAGTCAGTTGTGTGGTGACTCTTGTGAGGAGAGGTCACAAGTAAGTTGGAGGAGGTTAGGAGCTGGGCTCCTCAGTTACTAGGTGGCAGACGTTGGTCTCGGCCTGGTAGGAGCTGGAATCCCGGTTGCAGGGGATCGTGTCAAGGGGCACGTAACTGCCAAGGAGGGCAGCCATCTGTGTCTGTCTGTCCCTAAGGGGGGTGACTAGGGTTTTCTTGGTTGGCTGTGTGTTTAATAATGAGGGAAGGTGTTATGCGGGGGCCTATTTGTGACCACCTGGTTTTGCCAGGGCATCACACTGGGTGCTGAGGGAAAGATGCATAGCAGAGCATGGGGAAGCTGGGTGCTGAGGACAAGATGGATATTAGAACATGAGCAATCTCCGGGCAGGGGCCAGGGCACGGCAGGGTACGTGGGCCCTAAGCCGGGAAGTAACTTCAAGCGTCCTGGTAATTTACCCGACGAGGGCAAAGACTTCATGATTCGTCCTCTACCCGCTCCAAAATCGGGGTACTAGCGCAACGAGGGGGATAGGACTTTCCCAATACACAGTCCAGAAAATCCCAAGCGTGAACCCTGAGAGCAAGCTCACTCCGTTAGCCATAAGGGTGAGCGGGACCCGACTAGTTCTATACTACAGGGGCCAACCAGTAAAGTAAGTGCCAAGGGAAAGGTCACAGGCTAACAAGCAACACCATCGGGCACGGGATCCCAGCATGCTTTCTCCCTGCTACAGCGGTGCTAAGAATTCCGGTTTACAAGTTGTCGGCATCAGCGTTATTGGACTGAGTGAGTACACAGTGACCCTTTCCTCCCCAACGGCATCCCCCTCTCACCATCACCGAGCCCCGGGGCATTATCCCCCTACCCATGGAGGGGTTAAACACCTGGCTGCTATTCGATCGCCACCGGGCGCTCCCAACAGCAGCGGTGATACTCCACCTTACCACACACCCTGGGTGGCGTCACAAACTCTAAACACAAAATCCCCTGTAAATATCCCCCTTTTATTTCGAGTGTCCACGCGACCCCTCCCGGGTCCGGAGACCCCCTCGAGCCACGGTGGATCCGGATCCGAGCAGCCCGGCTGCTGGCGCTGGGGTGGTACATTATCACGCCCCTGTGCCCGCGTCACTGCCAGCTAATTGAAATCTCATACATGTGTCGCGGGCGGAGGAGGGGACGCTGCGCTCTCCCACTGCTCGGGTCCGGCCGCTGCTGCTGCGGCTGCTGCTGCTCGGTGGTGGCTCGAGCGGTGGGCCGGATCCCGGGGACTCGAGCGGCGCTCCTCGCCCGTGAGTGAAAAGGGTGGGGATTGGATTGTGGGGATTTGGTTATTGTCTGTGACGCCACCCACAGTTGTGGTGATATTGGTGACACCACCCCTGCTCTGGACGGGGATCCCGGGAGTGATGACTGGGAGCAGCCTGGATGTTAGTTCTCCCCTCCGTGGGTAGGAGGTTGGTTGTCCCGGGGCCCGGTGATGGGGTAGGGATGGATGGCAGACGGGTTACGGGGCCTGGCGAGGTGCAGGGTCGCGGGGGCAGCGCTGTGCCACACGGCACGGTGGTACTCACTCAGCCAATGATGAGGACACAGCTCTCGGTAAAACACACGGCTGGATGGACGGGTCCCACAGACGGCTGCGGTGTTTCTCCTCCCGGCAGGTTGATGGTGACTGCCTTTCCCTGCACCTGTGTAACGTGTACGGTTCCAATGGGTTCCCACCGGTAACCCGCTCCCCAGCTTGGATGGGTGCTGAAGGAGCCCCTTTTGCCCGCAGGCTCTGGCCCTGGGAACTTTAGCCTTGGCGGTGACTGTGTTTCCCTCTCTCGGTTGGACTGTTGCCTTCTGACGGGACTTGGCTGCTGGGAAACCCAGGAGGTTCCCTTCGCTAACGGATTTGGCAAATTTACGGCGACTCCTAGCTTTGCCGGGGTCCATAAGCCCCTGCTGGATGGTGCTGGCTTCTCTTTGAGTACCGGTCCGGTACCGCCGGGCCACCGCCCGTCCACGGTCCTTACGGTTAGCTCCAATAGGCCACTCCTGCAGACGGTCACCACCGTCTGCCAAACTTGCTGATCTGTCCGGGCCACACACCCGGACCAACTTCAGGCTGCTTAACTGCCACTTCACTCCTCTCTCACCTCTACTCAAAACTAATCTCCTTACTTTTCCCGCCTCCAGGACTGTGAACTCCTCGGTGGGCGGGGCCAACCGCCTGGCCCACCCCCTGGTGTGGACATCAGCCCCTGGAGGAAGGCAACAAGGGTTTGTGTCTGACTTCGGTGTGCCTGACCGGGAGTGTGGGGTGTGTAGGTGTTGTGCTTGTGACGTCCTGGCTTGTCCAGGGCGCCACACATGCGTGGCACTCATTCCAACCGCATCAGTGTGTCTGAAAAACAGGTTCCCGATTCATCAGGCGCACTGCGCATGACCGTAAATTCAGAAACGGCTCATGTACACGTCTTGTAGTCATGCGCAGTGCGTATAATGAGGACTGGAAGCATACTCCCAGCTTCAAAGGTGTACTGACGCTGCTGAAATAAGCCGCACATGAGTGAGATTTGTATTGGCTGGTGGAGACACCAGCTTGTGTAAATGATGGTATTACGCCCACAGGGGACTAGTAACATGGAAAAAACCCAACTAGTCTTGGGAAACAACGACACTGCTTCTAGTCAAGACTCTAATTAGCACAGGGACAGCGAGGTTTCTAAGTTTTTTGTTTTTTTTTAAAACATTGGTGAATAGCATTATACAGGGCTGGTTAGGGAGGGAATTTGGACATACAGGTATGAAGGCTGCTGGCTGCTGGGTTGTAGGGCATAGGAAACATGACCGATTCTTTTAGGTAATCCACTAGAAATGTATGTGATCATTTGATTTCTTACATAATTAAGTCCTCTGGTCGACTAGTGATTATTGTCAAACAGCAAAGAAATATTTTTAAGTGGTTTAAAAAGGCAAAATCCCAGATTTACTAATAAAAATTATTTATTTTGGAAACACATAATTTAGTATCTGACAATAGGAACAAACATTTAGTAAAAGAAATCCTCTTCTCTTCTTCATCTGCAGGATCCATATGTAGTCAGCCTTGTAGTTGTGTTCTATTCTAATTTGTTTGTTAAGACTTTGGGGAAAAAAATAAAAAAATATAATTTGATACTGTGAATCAGAACAGGGAATCTTCTTAATGAGTCTTCTGCTCTGTTTATATAGGGAAGCCTTCCTTCTATATGAAGATATTGATGGGCGATCCCCCCGATATTTGGTGTTCAGGAGCCTCGTCATTATACTTACAGGTCCCGCGACGCATCCTGCAGACTCTCTCTCCCTACCGCTTCTGCTGCCGAGTCCGATCATCGCTGTGTCATCCCGGTGACCACTGCTGATGATAGGACCTTCTGTGATGTCATAGCCATGTGACCAGTCACGTGTAAATGTTATATTATCTCATTGGCTACATACTGGTGACATGACTATGACGTCATGCAAGGTCCTGCAGTGTCAGTGTATCGGTGCTCGGCTCCCCCTCCCTGCATGTTGGCGCTCTTTACAGAGTCAGCCCACATGCAGGGATTGGCTACCACACACTATTGCCACAGCTGGTGAATAGAGGCGCTGGGAATCAGGTGATCGGAGATCACCGTTGCTATAGTAACCCGCTTGTTAGGTTACTATGGCAACAGTGGCAGCAGTGACGTCACTGCTTACCAACCCGCAGCCTCTGATCACTCATTGAGTGATTATACAGCGCGGAGAGCAGCAGCGTTCTTCCTCCCCCCCGTGCATTCTGATATAGCAGAGTTGTATTGGTTGAAGAAGAAAGAAGACCAGGATCGTGGAGGGGTGAGAGGCAGTAATAAATATGGAGTCCCTAAGTGTCTATGTATTTATTTCTGATAAAGTATTTTTTGTCTGTGTAGTGTCTTTTTTTAACCCTTTATTGGAGATTCTTAATGGTACTATAGATGGTACTATAGCAACGGTAATCTCCGATCACCTGATTCCCGGTACTGCTATTCACCAGCTGTGGCATTAGTGTGTGGCAGCCAATCCCTGTGTGACCCCCTGGCAAAACCAGGTAGTCACAGATGGGCCCTTACACAACACCCTTCCCTCACTTAGGAAACACACAGCCGACCTGAAACCCTAGTCACCCCCCCTTAGGGAAAGATAGTCACACCAGTGGGCGGGACCAGGCGGTTGGAAACGCCCACCCAGGAGTCAAGACAGCCCGGGGCGGGAAAATAGTAGTTAGTTCAGTTTGGAGTTCAAGTTGGAGAGGAGTGTGGGCTGGAGCTAAGTGTAGCTCCAGCAGGAGAAGTTCAAGTTGAACGGTGCCAGGGTAGGAGCCCTGGTACCTTGGCTAGGAGGCAGACGGTGGTGTCCGTCAGCAGGAGATGGGAAGATGGTTCGGCAGAACCGAGGTGGACCGGGACAGGGTTGTAGCCCGCCGGTACCAACACTGGGAACCGACCCGGAAATCGGAGCACAAAGGGGGGTACTCGGACCCTGAAGCCAGGATCGGAAACAATCGGCCTGGTTAATTAACCGATTGAGGCCAGGACTAGAGGTTCTGTCCCACCCAAAGTCCCTCATATAAATAGCCCACCGATAGGGATAAGAGGTCACCGCCAGGGCCCATGGATCCCACGGGCCAGCGTCTGTGAGCACGGCTCCTTAGGGCACATCCAGCCGGGAGCGGACTCCTGAGTTCCAGACTAGGAAGTCCACCTTACACAAAGTCAGTGCAGAGGAAAAGGATAGAGACCACCAGCCCGGGTGGGGGACCCGAATGCAACCGGCCACGGCACCGGCCACCAGCACCTTGGTTTACCAGAGACCTGTGTGATTTTTTGACTGTGAGTAATCAAGCATCCCCCTTGCCGTCGCTACGCCCTGCACCAGACACTGGGTCCCCAGGGCAACCATCCCTACCCACGGAGGGGTTAACATCCAGCTGCCACTACATCTCCCCCGGGTGCCCCATAACAGCAGCGGTGGTGTCCCAAGTCACCACACACCGTGGGTGGCGTCACGAACTTAATACGGCCTAGCCCGTACATCTACAACCCCCCAATTATTTGGCGTGTCCAGAGACCCTCGAGCCACCACTCCAGAAGGCTCGGACCCGAGCAGCGCCGGCTGCTTCACGGGGTCCGGCACACCCCGAAACCTAGCGCTGTGAACAGGATACTTACCCATCCACTTACCTTGTGGAAGTGCGCCTTGTATTGGACAGTCAGCGGTGATCCGTTGCTAAATTTCCAGAAGTCTCCATTCTTGCCGCCATCTTTGGGCGCGAAAACTACAGCCCAGCGTCTTCTTCCGTGAGAAAAGGGCGCGAAAGCCGAAGCCCCGCCCCCTGGGAACAAGGCCAGAAGGTGAACCCTGAGGTCGTAAAACAAAACTAACAGGCCGCAAAAAGAAGTGCCGGCAAAAGACCAAGGGGGAGGACGGAGCGGCATGTAACTGGCGCTGTGGAGTGCAGGGACGCCAGGACTCTGCAGAAATCTGTTCCTGGTCACCAACGCGACAGGATGTGTTGGAGAATCCAGGCCCAAGCCCACTTCATGCTGGCGAAGTGGGCTTTGGAGATGAAGGGCCTGGCTGCACCTGTCCAGTCGCGCAAGGTGGAGATGATCTCGGAGGAGCGGGTAAGCAGTGACCAACGCCCCTATGTTCCCCAGGAATCGGTCGTTCCGGCTGAGGGACCTGGCCTGCTCCCGTCCGCCATGCCGTCTCCATCGTTGCCCGTGTCCGAAGCCAACGCCCCGACCGACCCGCTGCCCCAGTTCGTGGCAGTGGATCTCGTACCATCTACGGGAGAGAACCCAGCTACTGGGCTCTCAGACCTTACCGTCACCATCGCTCCGGCACCGCTGACCACATCCCATCCGGCCCCGAGCCTGGCCGCACCAGTGAGGACGTCGGCTCCGGCAGTCCGCCCGGCCGCAACGGTGATGACGTCGGCCCCGGCAGTCTGCCCAGCCGTAACGGAGGCAGCACCCGACCGGAAGTCTACCCCAACCACGGTGCCGGCCACGCCCAAGTACCCCATCCCGGCTGTGGAGCAGCCGCTGTACACCTACAAAGAGATGGAGCAGGCCACTGATCGGTGGGGCCCACGGCAGTATGAAAGGCCGGTCATAGCCGGCGCCGAGGGCACCCAAGTGAGCCTGGCTCCTGAGCAGGAGGCGAAGCACGGCACCCGTGCCCCGTACTGGGAGCAGTAGCAACAGCGGCTGCGCAGGGAGATCGCTGCCCGAAGAAAGTGTAGAGCGGATGTGCATGCCTGCATTTATGAGTGTTAGGGTAGCGGTCCCTAGGCTACCCCAAGTTTGAAGTCCCTGTGGGGACCGTCTGTTGTTTTCACAGTCCTGGTTTTACAGTTAAAAAGACAATGGCAGTGAACCTGCAGGCCAACCCATAAACTATTGGGTCTTGTAAATAGTCCCTGACCAACCTTCTCACCAAGCCGCAGTCTCTGGAGAGGCTGATTGGAGAATGGGCCTGCGGTAGAGTCGTCCGAGGTCCTGTCACCAGCAAAACCGGTGACTAACCTCCGGGTCAGGGGTCCCCTGGATGTGGGGCCCTTGAAAAAGGACTGCCGGGTAAGGAACTTTTTACCCGGCCCGTTTGGGCAACACCCGGACCGGTCCTGGACTTGGGCAAAGGGGTGCGCACCAGTGCTTAGCGGTGGCACCAGGGGGCAGGTTCTTTTGGTTGGGTGAGGTGAGAAGGACCCGGTCTGTCCCGTCCCAGGTTTTTATATGTGCAGAAAAATGCCTTCCGTAAGGGAAGAAACCAAATATGCTTGAATGTAAATATGTTAGTATACTTGTAATCTGTTTTACCCTTTTCATCTTTTCCAGTTCAGTTCAATAAATGTTGGTGGTTGGACAGCCCGCTTACGGTCAGTATTAAACCAAGGGGGAATGTGACGCCCTGGCAAAACCAGGTAGTCACAGATAGGCCCCCGCATAACACCATCCCCCACTTAGGAAACACACAGCCGACCTGAAACCCTAGTCACCCCCCTTAGAGAAAGATAGACACACCAGTGGGCGTGACCAGGCGGTTGGACACGCCCACCCAGGGGTCTAGACAGCCCGGGGCGGGAAAACAAGCAGATTAGCTTGGAGTTCAGTTTGGAGAGGAGTGTGGGCTGGAGCTAAGTGTAGCTCCAGCAGGAGAAGTTCAAGTTGAACGATGTTACGAGGGGGACCCGGGGAAGCGTGCCAAGATGGTGAAGAGGCAACTTCCGCCGGTCAAGGTCCACTGTGCGGTGTAGGGGACCGCTGCTATGGTCGTTAGAGAGTGAGCGGGTTGTTGCTGACGATTGTCTGTTACGTAACAGACGATCTGCGTACACCGTCTCGCCCTAACCCGTGAGAGTTGTATGGGGTGGGGCTTACAGCTCGGTGCACTTGTTGCACGAAGAAGCACAGTGGCGCCCACGCATATGTGCCCAAACAGAAGTCACGGAAACGTGGCACGAGGGTAGCACAGCGGTGCCCGCGCACGTGTGCTTCAATAACAAGGTGAGTCCGAGGAGGTCCCGAGGAGCTCACCGAAGGCAGGGACACGACCACTGCCGGAGCAGCAAGGGCAAAGCCCACAAGAAGATAATAATGCCTGTACAGCGGCGTAGCAGCACGCTGCCAGTCATCCAACAAAAGGGGACGGTCGCGCGCCGCCATATTGGAAAGCGGGGCTTTTAAGGAGGCGCAGCTCCATCCAAAGGCGGGCGCGAGGCGGAGACGACGGATTTGACCCAATCGGGATCCACGATGTCCCAGCCCGGCCAATCAGGGTTCACCACATCACCAGCCTCGTCATCAAGCCGTGTGATGTCAGTGGGCGAATCAAAACCTACCACGTGGTGCACATGCTCATTCTCCTGCCTCTGAGACACAGAGGCGGGATCTGTGGCTTCACAAGATGCAGGGATAACGAGATTCTTGCTGCTTCCCTGAGTAGCTATCCTCTGCACATTGTGTAGTCTCCTGGACCTTCGGCGCTGCTGAGCAGGAGGGCTTGTGGCAGGCAAGGAATGGAAGACCACATCATTCCTTGCAACAGGGGAGCTTCTCCTAGACCTTTGGCGCTACTGAGCAGGAAGGCTTGTGGCAGGCTAAGAATGGGAGACCACATCATTCCTTGCAACAGGAGAGCCACGAGGTGTAACATTACCCCCCTGTCTAGGGCCCTGTCTTGATATTTTTAGAGGACAGCCACACTAGGTTGCCAGGGGCGAAAGATGGTGCAGGGCGGCGGTGCTCATCAGCCGTCGTCACCATCCGGTCCTTGGCCCTTTTAAGGGCCTCCTGGGTGTTATATCAGATCTCCCGGGCCTCGGTCGCCCAACCCTCCACTCTAGGGTCAGGTGACGTAAGGGGCATCGGAACCGGGATTCTGGGATGTTGTCCGTTGTTTAGCAGGAACGGGGTCTGGCCAGATAACTCGTGGACCGCATTATTAATGGAAAATTCGGCCCAAGGAAGGAGGTTAGCCCAGTTGTTGTGGTGCGCAGAGATGAAGTGGCGGAGGTAAGTTACCAGGGTCTGATTGGTCCTCTCCACCAGTCCATTGGTCTCAGGATGGTATGCGGAGGAGATGTTAAGCTCTATCTGCAAGAGCTGACAGAGTTCTCTCCAGAAGCGAGATGCAAACTGGGGACCCCGGTCGCTCACCACCTTGTCAGGCATGCTATGCAGCCTAAATGCATGCCGAATGAACAAGGTGGCGAGGGCATGTGACGTCAGGAGTCGTGGGAGAGGCACCAAGTGGACCATTTTAGAAAAGTGATCCGTGGAAGAAGAAGACCCGCAGGTCCCTGCCGGGACAGCTTATTCCGTTCACACGACATACAGGCTCCCACATATTCCTGTATGTCCTGGGCTACTCTCGGCCACCAATAATGCCTGGCCACTAGGTCTCTGGTCCTTTTGACCCAGAAGTGACCCCCGACCTTGGAGGCATGGGCCCAGGATAGCACCTCGATCCGTAACTCAGGGGGAACGAGGGTCTTGCCCGGTGGCACCTGGTCCAGAGAAGTGGGAGTGACCATCCTCAAGCTGTCCGGGGGTAATATAAGACGAGGCTCTTCCTCTTCTTCCTCCAGCACGACCATACAACGCGACAAGGCATCGGCCCGTACGTTCTCACCGGGCACGTGGCGGATAATAAAGCGGAACTGTGAGAAGAACAGAGACCATCGAGCCTGCCTTGGGTTCAGACGTTGTGCTGTCTGGAGGTATGTAAGGTTTTTGTCGTTGGATAATACCTCAAATGGATGCTTTGCACCCTCTAGGAGATGCCGCCACTCCTGGAATGCCAACTTCATCGCGAGTAACTCCCTATCCCCTATGGAGTAGTTCCTCTCGGCCGGTGAGAAGGTTTTTGAGAAAAAGAAGCACGGATGCTTCCTTCCTCGTTCGTTCTTCTGATACAGGACTGCGCCTGCACCGACCGAAGAGGCGTCTACCTCCAGTAGGAAGGGTTTGGAGACATCTGGACGATGGAGAATGGGAGCTCTGTAGAAGTGGGTTTTAAGAACGTGAAAGGCCTCTACCGTCTCCCGTGTCCAGGTTTGGGATTAGCACCCTTGCGGATAAGGGCAATGATGGGTGCTGCCACCGTCGAGAAGTTGGGAATGAACTAGCGATAATAAATCGATGAACCCCAACAATCGCTGGATCGCCTTCAGTGAGCGGGGCTCAGGCCAATTCATCACTGTCTCCAACTTCCCTGGATCCATTGCCAACCCCTGACTGGACACGATATATCCTAGGAACGGCAAGGACTCACGTTTGAAGACACACTTCTCCAGCTTGGCATATAATGAATGGGTGCGGAGCCTCTTGAGTACCCGAATGACATCCCTCCGATGGGTGGCAAGATCGGGAGAGAAAATGAGGATGTCATCCAGGTATGCAACCACGGAAAGATACAAATCCCGAAAAATGTCATTCACAAAGTCTTGGAACATGGCGGGGGCATTGCAGAGTTCGAAGGGCATTACGAGATACTCGTAGTGACCGTCCCTCGTGTTGAAGGCGGTCTTCCACTAATCGCCTTTTCGGACTCGCACTAGATTGTATGCCCCCCGTAGGTCCAACTTCGTGAAGACCTTAGCCCCTCAGAATCGATCAAACAACTCCGTAATGAGGGGCAATGGGTATTTGTTCTTAATCGTGATTGCATTTAATCCCCTGTAATCCATACAGGGGCGCAGATCCCCTTCCTTTTTTTGCACAAAAAAGAACCCCGCACCGGCCAGTGATACAGATTTGCGAATAAACCCTTTTGCCAGGCTCTCCTGAATATACTTGGATATAGCCTCCGTCTCTGGAGCAGAGAGTGGATAAACTCTGCCCCTAGGGGGCTCGGAGCCTGGTTTCAGGTCAATTCAGCAATCGTATGGCCGGGTGGGGGGAAGAATATCTGCAGCCCTCTTGGAGAAGACATCCCTGTAGGCCTCATAAGGCGCCAGTATATCCGGCCCCCCTCTATTCCCCGAGGGTCCAACCGACCCAATAGTAGTGGGTAGTCCGGTGGTCACGAGGTGTTCTCTTCAAGACCCTGCCCAGGATGAGATCTCCCCGGTTGCCCAGTTGAGCGTAGGAGCATGCTGTCTCAACCAGGGGAGGCCCAGTAAGATCTCATCTGTACCCTCGGGAAGCACCATGAAGGACACCTGCTCATGGTGTCCTGGTGGTACGTCCATCCTGAGAGGAATGGTGGTCTGGGTAATGGGTTCAGCAAGCAGGGACCCGTTGACTACCCGGATCTTAATCGGTTTAGGCAACAGAACCAAGGGAACTGAGTACGGAGTTGCCAGGGAAGTCGAAATGAAGTTGCCATCAGCGCCCGAGTCCAAGCAAGCCAGGGCAGAAAAGACAGTAGTGCCGAATTGCAACTGGGCGTTGATGGTCAACCTAGAGGGAGATGCAGCGTCTAGAGTCCCCCCTCTGACGGAAACCAGTCGTTGCCTTTTCCCGATCGTTTTAGGACATCAGGTAGCTATGTGTCCCCTCTGCCCACAGGAAAAGTAGAGGACAGAAGATCGAGGACCTGTGGCTGCTTTGGACACCTCCATTGACTCCACGGAGTCATCTACAAAGCTGGCTGGGAGACCTGTCTGGTAGAAAGTAGGGACCAGACGCTTTTGGGCCGGATAGACATGGGTGCCGAAGAGACCTCAAGCCTCCGCTCTGCCTGGCGGATATCTATGCGGGAGGCAACTTGAATCAAGGCCTCTAAGGTAGCAGGCACCTCACGCGTGGCCTGTGCGTCTTTCACGAACCCTGCCAGGCCCTCCCAGAACACAGGGACAAGGACCTTATCTGGCCAGTCCAGCTCTGCGGCGAGTGTCCTGAAACGTACTGCAAAGTCCCTGACTGAGGCGGACCCTTGCCGAAGGCGTAGGAGCCATAGCGTGGAGTCGTGGGTGACTTGAGGCCCGAGGAACACCGTTCTCATGGCCCCAAGATAAGCTGTGAGGTTATTCACCACCCGATCTCCGCGCTCCCACAAGGGTGTGGACCACTTCAGTGCTTTGCCTGTGAGCAGGGACTGGACGAAGGCTACCCTTGCCCTCTCAGTAGCATAGTGGGTAGCGAATAGCTCCAAGTAGGTGGTAACCTGATTTATAAAACCACGGCACTCGGAGCCATCCCTGCTAAAACTCTCTGGAAGCGCAAGGCGAGGTTAGCTTCCGCCCAATGCCACAGCCTGAGTGGCCGCCTGGGTGGCGACTGTCGCCAGAGCAGCCTTATTGGGGGAGGGCTGCTCCACTGCTGCCAGCCGTGACTCCAAATGCTGCACATAACGCAACAACTGCTGCTGCTCTCCAGCCATAGCCAGACCTTTGGCGCGACCGTAATGTTACGAGGTGGACCCGGGGAAGCATGCCAAGATGGTGAAGAGGCAGCTTTCCCGGTCAAGGTCCACTGTGCGGTGTAGGGGACCGCTGCTATGGTCGTTAGAGAGTGAGCGGGTTGTTGCTGACAATCGTCCGTTACGTAACAGACGATCTGCGTACACCGATTCGCCCTAATCCGTGAGGGTTGTATGGGACGGGGCTTACACCTCGGTGCACTTGTTGCACGAAGAAGCACAGCGGCGTCCAAATGGAAGTCCCGGAAACGTGGCATGAGGGTAGCACAGCGGTGCCCGCGCATGTGTGCTTCAATAACAAGGTGAGTCCGAGGAGGTCCCGAGGAGCTCACCGAAGGTAGGGACATGACCTGCAAAACAAGGCGCTGCCGAAGCAGCAAGGGCAAAGCCCACAAGAAGACAATAATGCCTGTACAGTGGCGTAGCAGCACACTGCCAGTCATCCAACAAAAGAGGACGGTCGCGCGCCGCCATATTGGAAAGCAGGGCTTTTAAGGAGGCGCAGCTCCGCCCAAAGGCAGGCGCGAGGCGGAGACGACGGATTTGACCCAATCGGGATCCACGACGTCCCAGCCCGGCCAATCAGGGTTCACCACATCACCAGCTTCATCATCAAGCCGTGGGATGTCAGTGGGCGAATCAAAACCTGCCACGTGGTGCACATGCTCATTCTCCTGCCTCTGAGACATAGAGGCGGGATTTGTGGCTTCACAAGATGCAGGGATAACGAGATTCTTGCTGCTTCCCTGAGTAGCTATCCTCTGCACATCGTGTAGTCTCCTGGACCTTCAGCGCTGCTGAGCAGGAGGGCTTGTGGCAGGCAAGGAATGGGAGACCACATCATTCCTTGCTAACAGGGGAGCCACGAGGTGTAACAGAACGGTGCCAGGGTAAGAGCCCTGGTACCTTGGCTAGGAGGCAGACGGTGGTCTCCATCAGCAGGAGATGGGAAGACGGCTTGGCAGAACCGAGGTGGACTGGGACAGGGTTGTAGCCTGCCAGTACAGACACGGGGAACAGACCTGGAAACCAGAGCAGAAAGGGGAGTACTCAGACCCTGAAGCCAGGACCAGAAATAAGCAGCCTGGTTAATTAACTGATTGAGGCCACGACTAGAGCTTCTGTCCCACCGAAAGTCCCTCATAGAAGACAACTGCCCACCGATAGGGATAAGAGGTCACTGCCAGGGTCTATAGATCCCATGGGCCAGCATCTGTGGGCATGGCTCCTTAGGCCACATCCAGCCGGGAGCGGACTCCTGAGTTCCAGACTAGGAAATCCACCTTACACAAAGTCGGTGCAGAGGAAAAGGATAGAGACCACCAGCCTGGGTAAGGGACCCAAATGCAACCGGCCGCAGAACTGGCCACCAGCTCCTGGGTTTACCAGAGACTTGTTTGATTTATTGACTGTGAGTAATCAAGCATCCCCCTTGCTGTCGCTTCACCCGGAACCAGACACTGGGTAACCGTCCCTACCCACGGAGGGGTTAACATCCAGCTGCCACTACATCTCCCCCGGGTGCCCCATAACAGCTGCGGTGGTATCCCAACTCACCACACACCGTGAGTGGCGACACGAACTTAATACGGCTTAGCCCGTACATCTACATCCCCGGGTCCAGAGACCCTCAAGCCACCACTCCAGAAGGCTCGGACCTGAGCAGCGCTGGCTGCTGGCACAGGGGTGGCACATATCCAGTACCCTGATTTCATTGCAGGTATACCACATTACTTTCAAAAGCCAATCCGATTGCCGTATGCACGTGCAGGTGTGAAGCCCCACATCACCTTCTGGTGCAGGTCGCCGCAGGGTCTCTACGGGCTTGGAAATCTTCTGGTCACAGGTAGGTTAGCTTCAATGGGGGATTCGTGATGCCCCTCTTGGTATTTGCCAGAAGTAATTCTGGCTGCTTGCCTTCTGTCACTTATGGGCCCCTCATTGTTGCTGTAGCTGCGGACTCGGTGTAGGTTGGTGTGGCGCATAAAGTGCCCTCACCAGCAGGTTTGGCAGGCCAACTGAATGGGCCCCTGCTCTGGGGACCTGTTTCCCCATGCGGGCTAGGTTTACTGACAGTCCCCTTACTCAGCCAACTCTGCGTCAGGTGGGTTTCAGGCAGCACTGAACAGTAGCCCTTCTCCCCCACCAGCAGCCACGAACGGTGCAGTGTCTGGAAGGGCCCTGCTCCACTGCTCTGCCCTCCAGACTTGACTCCTCCACTTCCTTCTCCTTCGGCTGACTCTGCACAACTCTCTTGTTCCCAGTGACACCACCCACCACTAGCTGGGAGGCGAGGGCCACGCCCCCTCCCTGAGTCTGCTCAGGGGTCCCCTCTAGCTGTGCGTGTGCTCTGGTTACTAGTGTTCTGTGTGTCCACACCCTAGTCAGCCTCTGGGATTACCTATGTTGTACTGACCCAGCATGGGTGCAGTACTCAGTGGTGCCTGACCAGGTCAGGGGTGCCACATTCCACCTTAGTTACCAACAGCATGTCCTTGTGCTGTAGAGACAAACATTTTAAAGTGAAAAACATTTAAAACGTTGTAAAAGCATCATAAAACATACCAGGTACCATACATCACCATCCTGGTGGGCGGTGTAGTGCATAATGAAACTGCCCCAGACTGTGCAGCAAGGGGTTAACCTCAATGCTGTTTTTGTCCAGCCCCCTCTCCCGTCCAGGCCCTGCTCTTCCTGTGTTTGGGAGGGGACACCGTCCTGGCCCCCCCCGATTTCCCAATCCCACCTATAGGGTGTAATTTCTACCTATATATTGGGGTCTGGGGCGGTGTCCGGCCTCTTCCCCTGGTATCCCAGGATCCGGCAGCAGCTCTCCCTCCCTCCCTCCCTATTGTTAATGCTTGTTTTTTACTTGTTTTTCTTTTTTGGTAACAGTTTCTAAATGTTTGTACAGTGAAGTCACAGCAGCATGTGTCAACAGCATTCTGGTGAAAGAGCGGAAGTCCTTGGTCCTGTGGTAGAGTGTCCCTTCTCACCTGGAGTCAAGTTATGTTTTACAAGTTCTAAAGAGTTTGGAAAAAGTTTATAAAATATGTTTTACAAGTTTTAATGAGTTTGGAAAAGTTTGTAAAATAATAATATATCAGTAAAGCTGTGACCGATATCTGCCAACAAAATGGTGTCTGTCTTTATTTCATTAGGATGGGCCTTTATTTGGATGCAATGGTTCCTTGTTTTTGTCTGTGCAGTCTCCACCCACAAGTCCGTTACCAACCCAAAACCCTCTCAGGAGGTAGGTCACCAGTCCTTTTAGCAACCAGGTCTGGGCCATCTGTTTCCCCAGACCTTTCCTCCAATCTTGCTCTCCTGGGGCTGGTGTTTGAAGGCAAGCCCCTCTCCTGTCGAGCCACGTCTTCGGCCTCTTCTGGCAGGAATGTAGAGGCGGCTTTCTTAGTCGGTGTTGCTTCTTTGTGGTGGAGAGCCAGGCCCCATAAACAGGCATGCTCCCTGGTTGTAGGCAAGCCAGGCCCCATAAACAGGTGTGCTCTGGTGGTGGTACCTCTTGAGGTAACCTATAAACACTGCGAGAGTTTGTGGCTATAGCCAGTTCATAGCCTTAAGCCCGCTTTACACGCTACAAGATATCTTACGATGTGTCGGCGGGGTCACGTCGTAAGTGACGCACATCCGGCATCGTAAGGTATGTTGTAGCGTGTGACAGCGACGTGCAATTGCGATTAAACGAAAAACCGTTCATCGCATGCACGTCGTTCATTCCTGACGAATTGAACGTCAGATTGTTCATTGTACCCGGGGTAGCGCACATCGCAGTGTGTGATACCCCGGGAACGATGAACAGATCTTACCTGCCTCCTGCGGCTCCTGGCCCACAATGCGGAAGGAAGGAGGTGGGCGGGATGTTTACGTCCCGCTCAGCTCCGCCCCCCGCTTCTATTGGCCGGCTGCCGCGTGACGTCGATGTGACGCCAAACGTCCCTCCCACTCCAGGAAGTGGACGTTCGCCGCCCACATCGAGGTCGTATGGTAGGTAAGTATGTGTGACGGGGGTTAATCGTATGTGCGGCACGTTCAACAAATTGAACATGCTGCACATACGATGGGGGCGTTGCAAATTGCATACGATATCGTATGCGAAATTGCAACGTGTAAAGCAGGCTTTATGGTCCTTAGTAGAAATTGCACAAACCAGGTGCAAAAATTTTGTAAACAAGGTTCTCACACTAGTTCATGTGGGAACGTAATCTTAAAACTTGAACGATGCAAACTGGTAACTTTCATTACTTTTCTTTATTCACTCACAACGACTGAAATTAAGACACCCACCCATCCGAACTGCAATCACCTTGCATGAACAAGACTTCAATTTAGAGGAGAAATGGCGAGAACTTTGGGTCAATGTAGTAGAAGGTGATCCCAAATGTTCCCTAATTTACAAAACCCTCCACCAGGCTTCAATCTACCAAGGAAAACATGGGTTACTCTAAATCGTATCAGAACAAACTTTGGCGTCTGTGCAGATTTTATGTATAAGTGGGGAAAATATGACTCTCCGACCTGTGACCGTGGAGCAGATCGTCAAACTATCCAGCACATTGTTGAGGAGTGCCCCCTGAGATCCTACCATGGTGACAAGAAGGATTTCTATATTGTAAATGATAACGCTATTGCATATATAGAAAATCTTGATATTCAAATTTGATTTTTATCCTTTTGATATCTTTCAATCACTGTCTATTGTCTGGTGTTTATTTTTATATGATGATAAGATATACGTTCATACGATTAAATTAAATTCACTCACATGGACCTCCTTCTCTCACTGGCGCTTGCAACTGCTCTTGTGCTATCATCTGATGCTTCATCTGGATCTGTAGCTGTATCTCCATCTGTAGCTTTGTCTTCTTCTTTTTCTTCAGCTGTGTCTAGTTCTTGCTCTTTCTCTTTGTCTTTATCTGTGTCTTTTTGTAGGGACTCGATAGAAGCTGCTGGGTTGTTGTAGGGATTCCTGGGGCATGGCACTACATCCAGTGCATACCAGCTCGTTCACCTTGGTGTCTGTTAAACTCGACCAGGTCTTCCATATGCAAGTCTCGGCCAGGGTGTCCTCTGGATAGGTGGGATCTGACATCTTGTCGACTCACAAAAATGCCTTCTTTGATGCCAGGCGCCACAATAAAGCCATAAACAGTTTTCAGACTGAATTCCTCCACGACTCCACGGTAGAGAGGACCTCTAACCTGGTGCTGGGCTTTTCTCAGGGACTGTTTCTCCTGCAGATCTCGGGCTGTCGTTTCTTCCTTCTGCCGGTCTGGGGACTGCTGCACAGGGGGTGGTCTTGCTCTCCCCCGGCGCCGCACTCTGCTGGCTGGCCTTCGCATTATTGCCACCTCGCTGTCTGCAGGCTCCCAGGTCACGTGCAGGCTGGGCATGAAGATGTCTGTTGTTAATGCTTCAGAGGGGGGTGTCGGGCTCTCTTCCCAGCGAGAAAATGGAAGCATCTCGGCCTCCGGGCGTCCCTCAACTTTACAGGGTGCTGCGTCCTCCTCTGACTGTTCAGGAGTCTGCTCTTCAGCCTCCAGACCTCCCCTCCTCCACCTTAGTGCCCTCGAGCACTCCTCCGGTGCCTCCAGCAGCAGCGCTGGGGACTGGCGTTCTTCAGCAGGCCAGGGCGGTGGGCTCTTTTTAGACACGGCAGCTGCTGAGACCACCCCATGTCCGGGTGACCGCCTGGGGATGAGGTACCAGTCCACCAAGTCTTTGGGAAACCAGTTACTGAGCTCCGATTTAAACTTCAGGAACGCAGGGTCTTCTCCCGGCGGGGACGCAGGACCCGGTTCCTTAGTTGGTGGCTGGGGCGCGGTTGCTGCTTCTGCCTTGCAGGCTGGGGTAGACAGCGTTGCGGCCTGGTCTTGGCGGGCCTGGCGGGACGCTGCTGCGGCCTGGTCTTGGCGGGCCGGCCGTGGCCGCAGCCTGGTCTTGGTGGGCAGGGCGGGATACTTCATCACCGGACGTCGCAGCAGGGATCATCGCGGGCGTCGCCTTCGGGATCGCAGCAGGGATCACAGCGGGCGTGGCAGCATGGCGCACCGCGGGCATCGCAGCGGCCTCTGGTGACAGCGCCGGCGGGGTCAGCGTAGTCAAGCGGGCAGGGGAAACGTGGGACTCACCCATAGGCATCCACATCGGGGTCTGGGTGGTAGCCGCCCGGTGTGACACTTGCCTCTCGGTCCAGCTTTCATAGGCCCGAACTGCTGCAGCCATCTCCCAGAGCTCGGTGCGTCCCTCCATGATTTGCTGCATAATTCTGGCTTCCAGCCGGTCGCAAAACTGGGCAAGCTCCCAGTCCCACCAGGCAGCGGAGCCTGGTTCTGATTCGCTGCGTGCAGATGCCATCCTTTCTGCGTCGTCGCTGCTTGCCAGGTCCTCTCTCAGCTTTGCCTCTAGCAGCAGACTCGTGACTTGTCCTTCCTCTTCCACCAGCCTTGAACATCTCCGCCGGGTAAGGTCAGATCCGCTCCCATCGCTCACGAAATCAGAACGCTGCAGGGGTTCTCTGGGTAGCCACACCTCTTCGTGGGCGGTAACTTCATCTAGCGCGGGCTGCTGTTGTTTCTTGGCGCGCTTTTCATGGTGGCAATATGGCGGCGCTTCAAATTTTTCAAACGGAACGCCAAGGCACATGGTCCCCTGTCTTAACAGGTCTAGTCCTTATCCTGTTCGTGAGACCAGAAATGTGAAGCCCCGCATTACCTTCTGGTGCAGGTCGCCGCAGGGTCTCCACGGGCTTGGAAATCTTCTGGTCACAGGTAGGTTAACTTCAATGGGGGATTCATGATGCCACTCTTGGTATTTACGGTCAGGGGGGTGACCGCCACTGCAGTTTAGGGGACGTCTGGGGCTGATGTTCGATGCAGTCGGATGTTGTAGCCTCCTGAGAGTGAGGCTGGCCCCAGTGTAGTACCACAGGTCGCAAAAGAACTCACACACAAAACAGCAATGTCTTTCAGGGTTTTTACTCACTTCAGGTGGCAGGAGTGAGTTAACCCGGGCGATGCTATGGTGGACCAGGTGGAACCAGATATCCCTTCGGCTGATGTAGGGGTGACTGCTGACTCACCTTCCTAGCCCTTCTTGTTTTGAGGTGACCCTGACTTGAAGTCTTGCTGGGATCACCTAGGGAAGTCGCATACGCCATTCTCCCCTTTCTGGCCCGTTTGCGGTCAGCGTGGACCAAGTAATTCTGGCTGCTTGCCTTCTGTCACTTATGGGCCCCTCGTGGCTGCTGTAGCTGCGGACTCGGTGTAGGTTGGTGAGGCACATAAAGTGCCCTCACCAGCAGGTTTGGCAGGCCAACTGAATGGGCCCCTGCTCTGGGGACCTGTTTCCCCATGCGGGCTAGGTTTACTGACAGTCCCCTTACTCAGCCAACTCTGCGTCAGGTGGGTTTCAGGCAGCACTGAACAGTAGCCCTTCTCCCCCACCAGCAGCCACGAACGGTGCAGTGTCTGGAAGGGCCCTGCTCCACTGCTCTGCCCTCCAGACTTGACTCCTCCACTTCCTTCTCCTTCGGCTGACTCTGCACAACTCTCTTGTTCCCAGTGACACCACCCACCACTAGCTGGGAGGCGAGGGCCACGCCCCCTCCCTGAGTCTGCTCAGGGGTCCCCTCTAGCTGTGCGTGTGCTCTGGTTACTAGTGTTCTGTGTGTCCACACCCTAGTCAGCCTCTGGGGTTACCTATGTTGTACTGACCCAGCATGGGTGCAGTACTCAGTGGTGCCTGACCAGGTCAGGGGTGCCACATTCCACCTTAGTTACCAACAGCATGTCCTTGGGCTGTAGAGACAAACATTTTAAAGTGAAAAACATTTAAAACGTTGTAAAAGCATCATAAAACATACCAGGTACCATACATCACCATCCTGGTGGGCGGTGTAGTGCATAATGAAACTGCCCCAGACTGTGCAGCAAGGGGTTAACCTCAATGCTGTTTTTGTCCAGCCCCCTCTCCCGTCCAGGCCCTGCTCTTCCTGTGTTTGGGAGGGGACACCGTCCTGGCCCCTCCCGATTTCCCAATCCCACCTATAGGGTGTAATTTCTACCTATATATTGGGGTCTGGGGCGGTGTCCGGCCTCTTCCCCTGGTATCCCAGGATCCGGCAGCAGCTCTCCCTCCCTCCCTCCCTATTGTTAATGCTTGTTTTTTACTTGTTTTTCTTTTTTGGTAACAGTTTCTAAATGTTTGTACAGTGAAGTCACAGCAGCATGTGTCAACAGCATTCTGGTGAAAGAGCGGAAGTCCTTGGTCCTGTGGTAGAGTGTCCCTTCTCACCTGGAGTCAAGTTATGTTTTACAAGTTCTAAAGAGTTTGGAAAAAGTTTATAAAATATGTTTTACAAGTTTTAATGAGTTTGGAAAAGTTTGTAAAATAATAATATATCAGTAAAGCTGTGACCGATATCTGCCAACAAAATGGTGTCTGTCTTTATTTCATTAGGATGGGCCTTTATTTGGATGCAATGGTTCCTTGTTTTTGTCTGTGCAGTCTCCACCCACAAGTCCGTTACCAACCCAAAACCCTCTCAGGAGGTAGGTCACCAGTCCTTTTAGCAACCAGGTCTGGGCCATCTGTTTCCCCAGACCTTTCCTCCAATCTTGCTCTCCTGGGGCTGGTGTTTGAAGGCAAGCCCCTCTCCTGTCGAGCCACGTCTTCGGCCTCTTCTGGCAGGAATGTAGAGGCGGCTTTCTTAGTCGGTGTTGCTTCTTTGTAGTGGAGAGCCAGGCCCCATAAACAGGCATGCTCCCTGGTTGTAGGCAAGCCAGGCCCCATAAACAGGTGTGCTCTGGTGGTGGTACCTCTTGAGGTAACCTATAAACACTGCGAGAGTTTGTGGCTATAGCCAGTTCATAGCCTTAAGCCCGCTTTACACGCTACAAGATATCTTACGATGTGTCGGCGGGGTCACGTCGTAAGTGACGCACATCCGGCATCGTAAGGTATGTTGTAGCGTGTGACAGCGACGTGCAATTGCGATTAAACGAAAAACCGTTCATCGCATGCACGTCGTTCATTCCTGACGAATTGAACGTCAGATTGTTCATTGTACCCGGGGTAGCGCACATCGCAGTGTGTGATACCCCGGGAACGATGAACAGATCTTACCTGCCTCCTGCGGCTCCTGGCCCACAATGCGGAAGGAAGGAGGTGGGCGGGATGTTTACGTCCCGCTCAGCTCCGCCCCCCGCTTCTATTGGCCGGCTGCCGCGTGACGTCGATGTGACGCCAAACGTCCCTCCCACTCCAGGAAGTGGACGTTCGCCGCCCACATCGAGGTCGTATGGTAGGTAAGTATGTGTGACGGGGGTTAATCGTATGTGCGGCACGTTCAACAAATTGAACATGCTGCACATACGATGGGGGCGTTGCAAATTGCATACGATATCGTATGCGAAATTGCAACGTGTAAAGCAGGCTTTATGGTCCTTAGTAGAAATTGCACAAACCAGGTGCAAAAATTTTGTAAACAAGGTTCTCACACTAGTTCATGTGGGAACGTAATCTTAAAACTTGAACGATGCAAACTGGTAACTTTCATTACTTTTCTTTATTCACTCACAACGACTGAAATTAAGACACCCACCCATCCGAACTGCAATCACCTTGCATGAACAAGACTTCAATTTAGAGGAGAAATGGCGAGAACTTTGGGTCAATGTAGTAGAAGGTGATCCCAAATGTTCCCTAATTTACAAAACCCTCCACCAGGCTTCAATCTACCAAGGAAAACATGGGTTACTCTAAATCGTATCAGAACAAACTTTGGCGTCTGTGCAGATTTTATGTATAAGTGGGGAAAATATGACTCTCCGACCTGTGACCGTGGAGCAGATCGTCAAACTATCCAGCACATTGTGGAGGAGTGCCCCCTGAGATCCTACCATGGTGACAAGAAGGATTTCTATATTGTAAATGATAACGCTATTGCATATATAGAAAATCTTGATATTCAAATTTGATTTTTATCCTTTTGATATCTTTCAATCACTGTCTATTGTCTGGTGTTTATTTTTATATGATGATAAGATATACGTTCATACGATTAAATTAAATTCACTCACATGGACCTCCTTCTCTCACTGGCGCTTGCAACTGCTCTTGTGCTATCATCTGATGCTTCATCTGGATCTGTAGCTGTATCTCCATCTGTAGCTTTGTCTTCTTTTTCTTCAGCTGTGTCTAGTTCTTGCTCTTTCTCTTTGTCTTTATCTGTGTCTTTTTGTAGGGACTCGATAGAAGCTGCTGGGTTGTT
Source organism: Anomaloglossus baeobatrachus (assembly GCF_048569485.1). Taxonomy (NCBI): domain Eukaryota; kingdom Metazoa; phylum Chordata; class Amphibia; order Anura; family Aromobatidae; genus Anomaloglossus; species Anomaloglossus baeobatrachus. Next base: position 461,535,465 of record NC_134353.1, read on the forward strand.
GTAGGGATTCCTGGGGCATGGCACTACATCCAGTGCATACCAGCTCGTTCACCTTGGTGTCTGTTAAACTCGACCAGGTCTTCCATATGCAAGTCTCGGCCAGGGTGTCCTCTGGGTAGGTGGGATCTGACATCTTGTCGACTCACAAAAATGCCTTCTTTGATGCCAGGCGCCACAATAAAGCCATAAACAGTTTTCAGACTGAATTCCTCCACGACTCCACGGTAGAGAGGACCTCTAACCTGGTGCTGGGCTTTTCTCAGGGACTGTTTCTCCTGCAGATCTCGGGCTGTCGTTTCTTCCTTCTGCCGGTCTGGGGACTGCTGCACAGGGGGTGGTCTTGCTCTCCCCCGGCGCCGCACTCTGCTGGCTGGCCTTCGCATTATTGCCACCTCGCTGTCTGCAGGCTCCCAGGTCACGTGCAGGCTGGGCATGAAGATGTCTGTTGTTAATGCTTCAGAGGGGGGTGTCGGGCTCTCTTCCCAGCGAGAAAATGGAAGCATCTCGGCCTCCGGGCGTCCCTCAACTTTACAGGGTGCTGCGTCCTCCTCTGACTGTTCAGGAGTCTGCTCTTCAGCCTCCAGACCTCCCCTCCTCCACCTTAGTGCCCTCGAGCACTCCTCCGGTGCCTCCAGCAGCAGCGCTGGGGACTGGCGTTCTTCAGCAGGCCAGGGCGGTGGGCTCTTTTTAGACACGGCAGCTGCTGAGACCACCCCATGTCCGGGTGACCGCCTGGGGATGAGGTACCAGTCCACCAAGTCTTTGGGAAACCAGTTACTGAGCTCCGATTTAAACTTCAGGAACGCAGGGTCTTCTCCCGGCGGGGACGCAGGACCCGGTTCCTTAGTTGGTGGCTGGGGCGCGGTTGCTGCTTCTGCCTTGCAGGCTGGGGTAGACAGCGTTGCGGCCTGGTCTTGGCGGGCCTGGCGGGACGCTGCTGCGGCCTGGTCTTGGCGGGCCGGCCGTGGCCGCAGCCTGGTCTTGGTGGGCAGGGCGGGATACTTCATCACCGGACGTCGCAGCAGGGATCATCGCGGGCGTCGCCTTCGGGATCGCAGCAGGGATCACAGCGGGCGTGGCAGCATGGCGCACCGCGGGCATCGCAGCGGCCTCTGGTGACAGCGCCGGCGGGGTCAGCGTAGTCAAGCGGGCAGGGGAAACGTGGGACTCACCCATAGGCATCCACATTGGGGTCTGGGTGGTAGCCGCCCGGTGTGACACTTGCCTCTCGGTCCAGCTTTCATAGGCCCGAACTGCTGCAGCCATCTCCCAGAGCTCGGTGCGTCCCTCCATGATTTGCTGCATAATTCTGGCTTCCAGCCGGTCGCAAAACTGGGCAAGCTCCCAGTCCCACCAGGCAGCGGAGCCTGGTTCTGATTCGCTGCGTGCAGATGCCATCCTTTCTGCGTCGTCGCTGCTTGCCAGGTCCTCTCTCAGCTTTGCCTCTAGCAGCAGACTCGTGACTTGTCCTTCCTCTTCCACCAGCCTTGAACATCTCCGCCGGGTAAGGTCAGATCCGCTCCCATCGCTCACGAGATCAGAACGCTGCAGGGGTTCTCTGGGTAGCCACACCTCTTCGTGGGCGGTAACTTCATCTAGCGCGGGCTGCTGTTGTTTCTTGGCGCGCTTTTCATGGTGGCAATATGGCGGCGCTTCAAATTTTTCAAACGGAACGCCAAGGCACATGGTCCCCTGTCTTAACAGGTCTAGTCCTTATCCTGTTCGTGAGACCAGAAATGTGAAGCCCCGCATTACCTTCTGGTGCAGGTTGCCGCAGGGTCTCCACGGGCTTGGAAATCTTCTGGTCACAGGTAGGTTAACTTCAATGGGGGATTCATGATGCCACTCTCGGTATTTACGGTCAGGGGGGTGACCGCCACTGCAGTTTAGGGGACGTCTGGGGCTGATGTTCGATGCAGTCAGATGTTGTAGCCTCCTGAGAGTGAGGCTGGCCCCAGTGTAGTACCACAGGTCGCAGAAGAACTCACACACAAAACAGCAATGTCTTTCAGGGTTTTTACTCACTTCAGGTGGCAGGAGTGAGTTAACCCGGGCGATGCTATGGTGGACCAGGTGGAACCAGATATCCCTTCGGCTGATGTAGGGGTGACTGCTGACTCACCTTCCTAGCCCTTCTTGTTTTGAGGTGACCCTGACTTGAAGTCTTGCTGGGATCACCTAGGGAAGTCGCATACGCCATTCTCCCCTTTCTGGCCCGTTTGCGGTCAGCGTGGACCAAGTAATTCTGGCTGCTTGCCTTCTGTCACTTATGGGCCCCTCGTGGCTGCTGTAGCTGCGGACTCGGTGTAGGTTGGTGAGGCGCATAAAGTGCCCTCACCAGCAGGTTTGGCAGGCAAAGTGAATGGGTCCCTGCTCTGGGGACCTGTTTCCCCGTGCCGGCTGGGTTTACTGACAGTCCCCTTACTCAGCCACCTCTGCGTCAGGTGGATTTCAGGCAGCACTGAACAGTAGCCCTTCTCCCCCACCAGCAGCCACGAATGGTGCAGTGTCTGGAAGGGCCCTGCTCCACTGCTCTGCCCTCCAGACGTGACTCCTCCACTTCCTTTTCCTTCGGCTGCCTCTGCACAACTCTCTTGTTCCCAGTGACACCACCCACCACTAGCTGGGAGGCGAGGGCCACGCCCCCTCCCTGAGTCTGCTCAGGGGTCCCCTCTAGCTGTGCGTGTGCTCTGGTTACTAGTGTTCCGTGTGTCCACACCCTAGTCAGCCTCTGGGATTACCTGTGTTGTACTGACCCAGGTCAGGGGCGCCACACAGGCATTGGTGATGTCACAGGCTCCCTCTGAGCTTATCGTTCAGGCTTTCTGGTTGTTTACAGAATAATCCAGTAACGTTTCAGGGACATCCAGACCTCCCATTAAGCACCATATTATCGGAGCTACGTCGCTGCTGTAATAGTGCAAGCTCCCTGGACTCACCATAATATTATAAACATGTAGAGCACACATAAAAAGATATAAATATCTCATCATATTGATGACATATACCATGATCACATGTTAATATGCATATTTTTAATAAAGCTCATAACCATCCCAATAGATGAAAACAAGAGGGGAGGGGGGGTCTGGACACCTGTAATAAATATATCAATGTATAAAAAAGGCACACAAGTCAATAATTCCCGATTCCCCACATCATAATTTCGCTCCGGTGGTGAGAATTTCCGGGAGAAAAAAGCACAGGGTCTAAGTTTAGAAGTCACAGGGTTTCTTTGAGACAACATAGCCCCAGCTCCGATCTCCGAGGCATCGATCTCCACCTGAAAAGGAATAGACACATCAGGCTGCCGCAAAACTGGAGCAGAAGTAAACCTCCCTTTAAAGGGAACCTGTCACCTAGAATATGCGTTCTGACCTATCAGCAGACGCATGTGTGCCCTAATTACACCTCCCTACCCATCCTTGTGTTGTAAAATTGTATAATATGAAAGTAATAAAAAACGTTTTATTACCTTCATATTTCCTATGTAAATTAGAGAGCTTCGGGTCACAGGGGCGGCGCCTTGCCCTATGGACATCTGCATACTTTCCGTGGTATCACGCCCCTGTGGGCGTGGTACCATGGTGTCACATGAGCGACGTCACCTTCGTCACATTGTGGCAGGCGTCTTTTCTGGGTGTTCACGCAGCGGCTTCAGACGTGCACTGCGCATGCGCAGTGCTCGTCTGAAACTGACAAGGAGAACCCGGAAGAGAAGCCTGCTGCAATAGTAAGTGTAAACGTGTGCAGGATAGAATGAGCGACGGTGACGTCGCTCATGTGACTCCATGGTATCACGCCCACAGGGGCGTGATACCACGGAAAGTATGCAGGGGCAAGGCGCCGCCCCTGTGACCAGAAGCTCTCTAATTTACATAGGAAACATGAAGGTAATAAAACGTTTTTTATTACTTCCATATTATACAATTTTATAACACAGGGATGGGTAGGGAGGTTTAATTAGGGCACACATGCGTCTGCTGATAGGTCAGAACGCATATTCTAGGTGACAGGTTCCCTTTAAGCTTAGCAAAAAGTGTGAGAGGAAAGGATTCCGCACAATCAATCAGGGGCACACCAATAATAAATTTGTATAAAAGAGAACACCTTTATTTATTGCACAAGGAAAGACATTTTAAAATCATTTAAAACATATAAAGACAAAAGAGCGCCCACTGAGCGGGACCAAGACCCCAATGTGACAATAGTAAGCACAAAATGCAAATATAGAACACAATGCAAATTCAAAAATATGGCTGAGAGAGACCCACAATTGGTGCGATATCAAGTGTCAAGTGTTAGATGTTCATCAATAAATGTACAAGTTCATAGAAACACCTAAAAAATGGCAATGACATACTGGCATGTGCGAGTGCACACATCGCAGAGGTGAGTTTATCAATACAAAGGTTTAACAAGTATGCAAATATATGAGCCAGAGTGAATAATCGGTTCAAGGACATACATAGATATAGTAACATATAGGTAACAATAAATATGCCCTGAGAGTGTACACAGGCACAGCGTTTTTAGGAGACAGTTGCATCCAATGCTAAAAGTAAAGGAGGTGTATAGACAACTGAAGTAGCAAGTAGCAGAGGTGGATCCAAACAACGCCGGATGCCCTAACAATTCAGAAAAGCTAAAATAGCACAGATGGGACCATACAGGAGAGCATCAGGTTGAGGAGTCAGAGCCCTGGTATAGGACACAAGATATGATGAAAACAGAATAATCACCAATAGAAAATCCAGGGTCAGTCAGTCATGCAAGTAAAACATGGGGAAAGGTCAAGAGTGCCGCTCAAAGTGGGTGGCCGACGCGTGTCGCCACCGCAGCGGCTTCATCAGGGCGGGTAACCCAAGTGCAATACAAACGAGGTATATATACATAAATGTAAGTTAAAGCAAACTCACACACCTGTGTGGCCACGCAGCCAGCGTGGTCTGTTGAGCGCGGTGCCATTTTGCGCATGCGCGGTGCGGCAATACGGCAAGGTACTATGAACAGAGGGACTAGAAGGGAATCATACTGCAATGCCACACCGCGCATGCGTGGAGTGGAGCAAACGGAGGGGCCGAATGGCCAAAAAGCTACAGAAAGCAAATCATGCACAGTACGTATATACAGAGTATAAATTGTGTGGAGCCATGTATGCGCTATTATAGAGGGCTGATCTCAAATTATCATGAGAAATTTGCACTGGTAGTTTATACATTGTCTGCATATCTTAGATGTGCCGAAAAAAAGCTGGCAGAGATGTAAGACAATCCACCTGACTAGGGTACACGTGTGTAGTAAACATGTAGGCATATATCGGTCCGAACATAGAGAAAAAAATATAATATATATATATATATATACATAGCTAAAGTAAGTCACAAAGAAAGCAAAAGTAAGTATGAAAGCGCATCAGTGAAAATACACATGTATGGATATACGAGTCCCATATCATATATGGTATTAAAGAAGGGATGTTCTGTGCTGCATTTATAATCATAGACCCATTTACACACACTCATTACAATATAAACCACAGCCAACAGATGGGTTGGTATGCTGGTGGTTAAGATACTGGAGAGGAGTATTAGGAAGAGATATAGATATATATATATATATATATATATATATATATATATCCATATACGTATCCATATACCGTGAGGGCGCCATGGCGAGGCACCACATTTGGTATACTCATGATCGTGAGTATATATAGGGGTATAGAGATGGGAAGCCCATATCGAGTAATAGGCCATGCAGAGTGGTGTCACGCTCCCCGGGTCCCCTGCGCTGCCCTCCGGCTCACCTGTCACGCTCCCCGGCTCCCCCGCCTCGCTTCCCGGTTCCTTGGTCCGGTCACCGCCGCTCCCCGCTCTCCAGCACCCTTTGCCGGCGCGTCCCCAGCGTCCTGGTCCCCACACCCGGCGCCCGTCGGCTTCACAGCCCCAGCCCGGCCCTGCTGCTTCCTCCTCGCAGCTTCCTGCTCTGGCTTCTGGCACTCGGGCCGCGCGCATGCGCATTAGGGCGCGCGCGCGGTCATTGACCCTTTCTTAAAGGGCCAGCGTCCATTAACAGGAAATGATGCAAAACAGGTACAGGGTATAAAGGGGTTTAATGTCCAAGGGGGCGGGGCCTGATCTTCGTGTTTCTTAAGCTAGGAGTCAGGTCTCCTGGTGTCTCTGTGATATACTCACCTGTCTCTCTTGTAGAGCCGTGCCTGCCTCGCCATCCGGTCCTGACCGAATCCCGAACCCCAAACGCTGTCCATCTGCCATCCTGACAGTCCGTACCATCTCGGATCCCTGCGGTGACCCGTCATCTCGCTCCAAAGGTTCCGGACCCCGCCTGACATCTTCTTGGCTTCCGAACCTGAGCTGCGTCACCCGGACTACCACCAGTGACTCCGTGGTCCCAGGGACTTCTCCGTTATACTCGTGTGCATGGACTGTTCTGCTGCCTATAGTGCTCCAGCTACCGGACCCCTTACCACCACCTAGGAGTTCGGCCCAGTGGATCCACCTCCTGGGTCTGCCCGTCCACCTGGCCCTGACAGTAAGATCAGGCCATGGATCCCGCTGAAGCACTAGCAGCCGTACAGGAGGAACTCACACGCCAGCGTGAGACTCAGACCCGCATGCTGCAATTCATGTCTTCTGTGGACGCCCGCCTGAAGACGCTACAAGCGGCAGTTACGTCTTCAGCATCCCGGGCTTCCACTAGTCAAGCCACGGCTCCAGCTCCCGTGGCGACATCTTCAGATACTTCCAGACTTCGTTTGGCCTCACCACCCCGGTACGCCGGAGACCCCAAGACCTGCAGGGGATTCTTAAACCAATGCTCCCTCCATTTCACGCAGCTGCCGCATTTGTTTGCCTCTGACCAAGCCAAGGTCGCCTTCATCATGTCCCATCTAGAGGGTGAGGCACTGGCGTGGATGAACCCCTTGTGGGAGAAGGGGGATCCTGTGACCACGAACATCCAGGACTTCCTGCAGGCATTCCGTGGCACCTTTGATGAGCCCGGACGCGCCTCCGCGTCTGCTTCGTCTCTTCTCCAGTTACGTCAGGGGACTCTGACGGTGGGCCAATACGCAATCCGGTTTCGCACCTTGGCTTCGGAACTCGGGTGGAACAACGAGGCCCTAACCGCCGCCTTCTGGGAAGGACTCTCGGGGCGAATTAAAGATGAGCTGGCGGGTCGTGACGTTCCGACCACCCTGGATGCCCTGATCACCCTAGCGACTCGAGTGGACATTCGCTTACAAGAGCGATCCAAGGAAGTGTCCCGTGAGAGACGTCCGGTACGGCATTCCTCTCCTCCGCAGAAGCCCGCCGTACTTCAGTCATCGACAGCTGGGGTCCCCGTCCACGAGCCCATGCAGATCGACAGAGTGCGGCAGTCTGAACAACGTCGAGCTGAGCGGCTCGCCAAGGGCCTCTGCTTTTACTGCGGAAAGGGCACACACCTGCTACGCTCCTGTCCAGAGAGGCCGGGAAACTCCAAAGCCTAGGGTTGGTAGGAGAGGCCACCCTAGGTGCTGGGACTCTCTCAGACCCGGTTACGTGGACTGTGCAAGTGACAACGGGAGAGACGCGGTTCACGGCTGAGGAATACCTCGATTCCGGGGCAGCAGGCAATTTCATCCAGCAGGCCACGGTGGACAAGTACCAAGTGCCTGTAACTCCACTCGACAAGCCCCTCGTGATTGCCTCTGTGGATGGGAGACCCCTCTCTGACACCATCTCCTGGATCACCAAGCCGGTGGAACTGCGTATCGGTGCCCTGCACACCGAGAACATCGCTTTCTACGTCCTCCCACACATGTCCCATCAAATCCTGCTGGGACTTCCCTGGTTGCGGACACACGAACCATCAGTCAGTTGGGGCACTGGCGAAATCACCCGATGGGGCTCTTCGTGCCATGAGAAGTGCCTGAAGACCATACAACCCATCCGACGACCTCCGGTTCCAGAGAACCTACCGGGGCTGCCCTCGGCCTATTGGTCCTTTGCAGACGTCTTTGATAAAAAGGAATCCGAGGTACTTCCGCCACATCGTCCTTACGATTGTGCCATCGACCTGCTCCCTGGAACAACACCACCTCGAGGACGGATATATCCATTGTCTCCAGCCGAAACAAGGGCCATGTCTACTTACATCACAGAGAGCCTGGCAAGGGGATTCATTCGGAGATCCTCCTCTCCTGCTGGAGCAGGTTTCTTCTTTGTCAAGAAGAAAGAGGGTGACTTACGCCCATGCATAGACTACCGGGGTTTGAATCAAATCACCGTAAAAAACAAGTACCCTCTGTGAAGATGTAATTTACCCTCTCACTGTATATGCTGTGATACTATGTCATGATATGTATATTTTCCTGGTTGTATTAGTTGTAATTCATGTATTTCCTTGGGGGAGGTGTATCTTGCTGTACAGATTCCTATTCAAGCTGGGTTCATTGTCTTATTTGAACTACTTCTGTGTACATTTCTATTGTTGTAGGTAATCACCCCCTAAAATGCAAGGTTATATCCTCTTGAGGCACTTCCATCCCTGGGAGTAGGGGGAGGTGGGCCTAGAGTCCAACTAGTGTAAACTCTGCTTACCTGGGAGATTCAGTCAGAGTGAGCTGAAACTTGAAGGGAGCAGGAGCCCCAGCCTGTGTGGCTGTGGACACGGACGGAGCTAGGCCTGTGTGGCGGCCCGTGGGATTGAGTGGAACTCTTTGGACTACTGTAAGGACGATTGCTTTGTAATCCGGTCCGAGGATTGTCGGGAAGGGCCCCCGAATCTGTTTTACGTGGACTTATCGTGTGCTGTTCCAGTGTTCTTGTGAATAAACCTGTTGGATCGTTCCTCGGCCTGTTGTCTCTCCTTGCTCTGCTGTACACCCCGTCACAAACTGGTTGGCAGCGCTGGGATCAGAGCAGAAGGAATGGAGGACAATGGCTCAACATCAGGAACCAGCACTGCAGAGTACAAGACCTGGACTTTGGGGAGCCTGCAATCAAAGGCCCGTGAAGTAGGAGTTCGTTTCAAAGGACTCTCCAAGGAGCAGCTGATTGAGGCGCTAGAAGGAGTCTGTTCGCAAAATGACGTGGAGGAAGGATCCTCACAGCAAACGGAAGAAAGACGGCAGCCGGAGGTGAATACCCAAAAAAGTCAATGGGTTGTGTGGTACAAGGAAAAGATGGCACTGCTTGCAGATGAGGCCACCATAGAAGATAAGAGGGAGGCCATGCGTGGAGCTGAAGAGAAGGAGCGCAGGATGGAAGAGATGGCATTGCTGGATAAGCAGCTCGCTGTGGAAGCCGCGAGAGGTTCCAGACAGACTGTAACCCCAGCACCCATCATGAGGGAACTTCCCAGAGTGTCCCGCAAAGACTTCAAGCAGTTTAATGAGGCTGCTGGTGACATTGAGGGCTTCTTCCAGGACTTTGAGCATCAGTGTCGATTAATGGAAGTCCCAGAAAGGGAGCGCGTCCGGCATCTGGTTGGGCTCCTAGAGGGGGGAGCTGCTGAAGCCTATAGAGCCATGGACCCTCGGTGGAACTGTGAGTATGCAGATATTAAACAGACTATTCTAGAACATTATGCTGTGACCCCAGACACTTACAGGACTCAGTTCCGTGCTTTAGCCTGTGATGGGGAAGTGTCTTTTAAGATATATGCTCATAGACTCAAACAAATATGTAATCGCTGGTTGGAGGCAGAGGAGGCCTTATCTTGGGAGACCTTCCTGCAGGTCATCCTAAAAGAACAATTCTTTGCCCAGTGCCCCGCTGAGATCCGGGAATGGGTGCGTGAGAGAAAACCAGCGACAGTGGAGGAAGCTGCTGCTCTCGCTGATGAGGCTCTCACCATCAAGCCTCAGTGGAGGGTTCTGTTGGAGGATGGAGAGACGCCTAACAGCTCCACAACACCGGATGCCCCCAGTTATTCTGTCCCCATTGTTCCCCGTTCCTCTAAGCCACCACATGTTGATACCCGTGTTAATGTGCCTCCAGTTGCTTCTACTGCACTTTCTGGAATACGCCGGGGAGAGGAAGTAACAGAGCGCAGGTGTTATGTTTGTAGGCATCCCGGGCATTTGCAGGCCTCATGCCCAGCCAGGCCATGGAGGAATCATCCTCAAACCCCTACAGCACCTTCAGGTGGGAGCCGGCCTCCAAGTTCCCCTACCCCTTACCCAAGAGGACGCCTTGGATGGAGGGAGACCCAGCTCAGATGCTATCAATGTGGACAGCCAGGGCATCGGCAAGTCTCCTGCCCAGCTGTTCAAATGAGGACTGATCCTGCACCCAATCGGATTGTTAATTATTTACAGCCCAGTGCCATGGAGGAAGATGTGGCACCGTTATGTGAGGACTGGCCTAGTGACTCAGCCCCCCATGTTGCACCACCAGGAGTTTACGGGGTGCGACCCGCAGTTATGACGACTTCTGCTCATCGAGGTAAGCACTTGCAGGAGGTTGTGCTGGATGGACAGAGACTTGTTGGATTTTGTGACTCGGGTGCTTTCCTCACACTGGCTGATCCCCGAGTGGTTCGGCCTGAGGCAATCCATAGAGGACCTGGGATTGTTATTGAACTGGCTGGTGGACAATGGAGGACTATTCCCACAGCCACTGTGGATCTGAACTTTGGTTTTGGGGTCAGGCGATGTGTCGTTGGGGTGATGGGTGGTCTGCCTGCAGCTGTTCTCCTGGGCAATGATGTGGGAGAGCTACGATGCCAATTCGTGGCTGCATGAAGCCACATGTAAGTAACGCTCTGCCTGTGTGTACTTAACCAGTGACCTGTAGAGGTCCCTAGTACGTACACAAGTTGGGAGGGGGAGGGATTGTGAAGATGTAATTTACCCTCTCACTGTATATGCTGTGATACTATGTCATGATATGTATATTTTCCTGGTTGTATTAGTTGTAATTCATGTATTTCCTTGGGGGAGGTGTATCTTGCTGTACAGATTCCTATTCAAGCTGGGTTCATTGTCTTATTTGAACTACTTCTGTGTACATTTCTATTGTTGTAGGTAATCACCCCCTAAAATGCAAGGTTATATCCTCTTGAGGCACTTCCATCCCTGGGAGTAGGGGGAGGTGGGCCTAGAGTCCAACTAGTGTAAACTCTGCTTACCTGGGAGATTCAGTCAGAGTGAGCTGAAACTTGAAGGGAGCAGGAGCCCCAGCCTGTGTGGCTGTGGACACGGACGGAGCTAGGCCTGTGTGGCGGCCCGTGGGATTGAGTGGAACTCTTTGGACTACTGTAAGGACGATTGCTTTGTAATCCGGTCCGAGGATTGTCGGGAAGGGCCCCCGAATCTGTTTTACGTGGACTTATCGTGTGCTGTTCCAGTGTTCTTGTGAATAAACCTGTTGGATCGTTCCTCGGCCTGTTGTCTCTCCTTGCTCTGCTGTACACCCCGTCACACCCTCTGCCGCTCATCCCCGAATTGTTTGACCGGCTTAGAGGAGCTCGTGTGTTCACCAAGCTGGATCTTCGGGGTGCTTACAATCTGGTACGCATCCGCTCTGGGGACGAATGGAAGACCGCGTTCAATACGCGCGATGGGCACTATGAATACTGCGTGATGCCCTTCGGCCTGTGTAACGCCCCAGCCGTCTTTCAAGAACTGGTGAACGACGTTTTCCGGGACCTTCTCTACGTCTGTGTGGTAGTGTATCTGGATGACATCCTTGTCTTCTCTCCGGACCTCCAGACCCACAGAGAGAACGTACAGCTGGTTCTACAAAGACTGAGAGAGAATCGTCTGTACGCCAAGTATGAGAAGTGTGTCTTTGAGCAGTCTTCTCTCCCCTTCCTGGGGTACATCATCTCTGATACCGGACTGCAGATGGATCCAAAGAAGGTCTCCTCCATTCTCAACTGGCCTCCTCCTTCTGGACTGAAGGCAATCCAACGCTTCCTGGGATTCGCCAACTACTACCGCCAGTTCATCCCTTACTTCTCTGCTCTGACTGCTCCTCTCTCCGCTTTGACCAAGAAGGAGGCTAATCCAAAGGACTGGTCACCTGCGGCCGACGCCGCGTTTGGCTCTCTGAAGCGGGCATTTGCCTCCTCTCCTGTACTCCACCGTCCGGAGTTAAACCGCCAGTTCACCTTGGATGTGGATGCCTCCTCCTCAGGAGCCGGAGCAGTGCTCATGCAGAAGTCCTCCTCCGGGAAGATGGTGACTTGCGGATTCTTCTCCAAGAGCTTCTCAGCGCCTGAACGCAACTACACCATCGGTGACCGAGAGCTCTTGGCAGTCAAACTGGCTCTGGAGGAATGGCGCTACCTTCTGGAAGGAGCAGTGTACCCCGTGATTATTTACACGGACCACAAGAACCTGGAATACCTACGGTCCGCTCAGCGACTGAACCCACGGCAAGCCAGGTGGTCCTTATTCTTTGCCAGGTTTGATTTCCAGCTCCATTTCCGACCCGCGGACAAGAATGTACGCGCTGATGCCTTGTCCAGGTCTTTCATGCCCATGGAGCAGGAGGAGGAGACTACCCAACCCATCATCTGTCCTAGCAAAATCATTCCGGTGGCCCCTGTCACCCTGGCCCAGATACCGCCCGGGAAGACCTATGTCTCTGAGACAGACAGGCAAAAAGTATTACACTGGGGTCATGCCTCGAAAACAGACGGTCATGCTGGTCAGAAGAGAACATGGGGTGCGATTGTACGTCATTACTGGTGGCCATCCCTTCGCACGGACGTCGCTGCTTTTGTCTCTGCCTGCTCCTCTTGTGCCAGGAACAAGACGCCCAAACACCTGCCATATGGCCGTCTTCTGCCTCTGCCGATACCCTCAGTTCCGTGGCAACACATAGCGATGGACTTTATTACGGACTTGCCATTGTCCTCCGGACACACAGTCATATGGGTCGTGGTGGATCGGTTCTCTAAAATGGCTCATTTCGTCCCTATGGCTGGATTGCCCTCTGCTCAGGAACTCGCGGACGCCTATATACTTCACATCTTCCGCTTGCATGGCTTTCCATCACACATCGTATCCGATAGAGGAACTCAGTTCACCTCCCGCTTCTGGAGGGCTCTCTGCAAACATCTGGGAGTGACTCTGGACTTTTCGTCTGCATACCATCCTCAGTCTAATGGCCAAGTGGAGAGGGTCAATCAAATCTTGACCTCTTTCTTACGTCACTATGTCAACGCCCATCACGACGACTGGTCCACGCTTCTTCCTTGGGCTGAATTCTCCCATAACCACCACATCAGTGAGTCGTCCTCCAGCTCTCCCTTCCATGTCGTTTACGGACTTCAGCCCTCCGTCCCATTGCCTGTATCCCCTTCTTCGGATGTCCCTGCTGCTGATACTGTAGCCCGTGACTTTGCAACCATTTGGGACTCTGTCAAGACGTCCCTTGGGCGTGCTTCCCTGCGGATGAAAAGACACGCAGACAAGAGACGTCTGGACCCTCCGTGTTTCTCTCCTGGAGATCTAGTCTGGCTTGCATCCAAGTACGTCCGATTGAAGATACCATCCTACAAGCTGGGTCCTCGCTACATCGGGCCGTTTAAAGTCCTCAACAAGATCAATGAGGTCTCCTACAAGCTACAGCTCCCGGCCACGATGAGGATACCCAACTCATTCCACGTCTCCCTGCTCAAGCCGGTTGTCCTGGGTCCCTTCTCCGCTGCTGCCAGTTCGGCTCCTCCACCTATTGCCGATGACGACATCTATGCGGTAAGGGATATCGTGGCCATGAAGACCGTACGGGGTCGACAGTTCTTCCTGGTGGACTGGGCAGGGTATGGTCCTGAGGATAGATCCTGGGAGCCCCGGGAGAATGTGGGTACTCCGCTGATCCGTGCCTTCCTGTCCCGGTTGCGGGGAGGGGGGCTTGGGGGGGGGTACTGTCACGCTCCCCGGGTCCCCTGCGCTGCCCTCCGGCTCACCTGTCACGCTCCCCGGCTCCCCCGCCTCGCTTCCCGGTTCCTTGGTCCGGTCACCGCCGCTCCCCGCTCTCCAGCACCCTTTGCCGGCGCGTCCCCAGCGTCCTGGTCCCCGCACCCGGCGCCCGTCGGCTTCACAGCCCCAGCCCGGCCCTGCTGCTTCCTCCTCGCAGCTTCCTGCTCTGGCTTCTGGCACTCGGGCCGCGCGCATGCGCATTAGGGCGCGCGCGCGGTCATTGACCCTTTCTTAAAGGGCCAGCATCCATTAACAGGAAATGATGCAAAACAGGTACAGGGTATAAAGGGGTTTAATGTCCAAGGGGGCGGGGCCTGATCTTCGTGTTTCTTAAGCTAGGAGTCAGGTCTCCTGGTGTCTCTGTGATATACTCACCTGTCTCTCTTGTAGAGCCGTGCCTGCCTCGCCATCCGGTCCTGACCGAATCCCGAACCCCAAACGCTGTCCATCTGCCATCCTGACAGTCCGTACCATCTCGGATCCCTGCGGTGACCCGTCATCTCGCTCCAAAGGTTCCGGACCCCGCCTGACATCTTCTTGGCTTCCGAACCTGAGCTGCGTCACCCGGACTACCACCAGTGACTCCGTGGTCCCAGGGACTTCTCCGTTATACTCGTGTGCATGGACTGTTCTGCTGCCTATAGTGCTCCAGCTACCGGACCCCTTACCACCACCTAGGAGTTCGGCCCAGTGGATCCACCTCCTGGGTCTGCCCGTCCACCTGGCCCTGACAGTAAGATCAGGCCATGGATCCCGCTGAAGCACTAGCAGCCGTACAGGAGGAACTCACACGCCAGCGTGAGACTCAGACCCGCATGCTGCAATTCATGTCTTCTGTGGACGCCCGCCTGAACACGCTACAAGCGGCAGTTACGTCTTCAGCATCCCGGGCTTCCACTAGTCAAGCCACGGCTCCAGCTCCCGTGGCGACATCTTCAGATACTTCCAGACTTCGTTTGGCCTCACCACCCCGGTACGCCGGAGACCCCAAGACCTGCAGGGGATTCTTAAACCAATGCTCCCTCCATTTCACGCAGCTGCCGCATTTGTTTGCCTCTGACCAAGCCAAGGTCGCCTTCATCATGTCCCATCTAGAGGGTGAGGCACTGGCGTGGATGAACCCCTTGTGGGAGAAGGGGGATCCTGTGACCACGAACATCCAGGACTTCCTGCAGGCATTCCGTGGCACCTTTGATGAGCCCGGACGCGCCTCCGCGTCTGCTTCGTCTCTTCTCCAGTTACGTCAGGGGACTCTGACGGTGGGCCAATACGCAATCCGGTTTCGCACCTTGGCTTCGGAACTCGGGTGGAACAACGAGGCCCTAACCGCCGCCTTCTGGGAAGGACTCTCGGGGCGAATTAAAGATGAGCTGGCGGGTCGTGACGTTCCGACCACCCTGGATGCCCTGATCACCCTAGCGACTCGAGTGGACATTCGCTTACAAGAGCGATCCAAGGAAGTGTCCCGTGAGAGACGTCCGGTACGGCATTCCTCTCCTCCGCAGAAGCCCGCCGTACTTCAGTCATCGACAGCTGGGGTCCCCGTCCACGAGCCCATGCAGATCGACAGAGTGCGGCAGTCTGAACAACGTCGAGCTGAGCGGCTCGCCAAGGGCCTCTGCTTTTACTGCGGAAAGGGCACACACCTGCTACGCTCCTGTCCAGAGAGGCCGGGAAACTCCAAAGCCTAGGGTTGGTAGGAGAGGCCACCCTAGGTGCTGGGACTCTCTCAGACCCGGTTACGTGGACTGTGCAAGTGACAACGGGAGAGACGCGGTTCACGGCTGAGGAATACCTCGATTCCGGGGCAGCAGGCAATTTCATCCAGCAGGCCACGGTGGACAAGTACCAAGTGCCTGTAACTCCACTCGACAAGCCCCTCGTGATTGCCTCTGTGGATGGGAGACCCCTCTCTGACACCATCTCCTGGATCACCAAGCCGGTGGAACTGCGTATCGGTGCCCTGCACACCGAGAACATCGCTTTCTACGTCCTCCCACACATGTCCCATCAAATCCTGCTGGGACTTCCCTGGTTGCGGACACACGAACCATCAGTCAGTTGGGGCACTGGCGAAATCACCCGATGGGGCTCTTCGTGCCATGAGAAGTGCCTGAAGACCATACAACCCATCCGACGACCTCCGGTTCCAGAGAACCTACCGGGGCTGCCCTCGGCCTATTGGTCCTTTGCAGACGTCTTTGATAAAAAGGAATCCGAGGTACTTCCGCCACATCGTCCTTACGATTGTGCCATCGACCTGCTCCCTGGAACAACACCACCTCGAGGACGGATATATCCATTGTCTCCAGCCGAAACAAGGGCCATGTCTACTTACATCACAGAGAGCCTGGCAAGGGGATTCATTCGGAGATCCTCCTCTCCTGCTGGAGCAGGTTTCTTCTTTGTCAAGAAGAAAGAGGGTGACTTACGCCCATGCATAGACTACCGGGGTTTGAATCAAATCACCGTAAAAAACAAGTACCCTCTGCCGCTCATCCCCGAATTGTTTGACCGGCTTAGAGGAGCTCGTGTGTTCACCAAGCTGGATCTTCGGGGTGCTTACAATCTGGTACGCATCCGCTCTGGGGACGAATGGAAGACCGCGTTCAATACGCGCGATGGGCACTATGAATACTGCGTGATGCCCTTCGGCCTGTGTAACGCCCCAGCCGTCTTTCAAGAACTGGTGAACGACGTTTTCCGGGACCTTCTCTACGTCTGTGTGGTAGTGTATCTGGATGACATCCTTGTCTTCTCTCCGGACCTCCAGACCCACAGAGAGAACGTACAGCTGGTTCTACAAAGACTGAGAGAGAATCGTCTGTACGCCAAGTATGAGAAGTGTGTCTTTGAGCAGTCTTCTCTCCCCTTCCTGGGGTACATCATCTCTGATACCGGACTGCAGATGGATCCAAAGAAGGTCTCCTCCATTCTCAACTGGCCTCCTCCTTCTGGACTGAAGGCAATCCAACGCTTCCTGGGATTCGCCAACTACTACCGCCAGTTCATCCCTTACTTCTCTGCTCTGACTGCTCCTCTCTCCGCTTTGACCAAGAAGGAGGCTAATCCAAAGGACTGGTCATCTGCGGCCGACGCCGCGTTTGGCTCTCTGAAGCGGGCATTTGCCTCCTCTCCTGTACTCCACCGTCCGGAGTTAAACCGCCAGTTCACCTTGGATGTGGATGCCTCCTCCTCAGGAGCCGGAGCAGTGCTCATGCAGAAGTCCTCCTCCGGGAAGATGGTGACTTGCGGATTCTTCTCCAAGAGCTTCTCAGCGCCTGAACGCAACTACACCATCGGTGACCGAGAGCTCTTGGCAGTCAAACTGGCTCTGGAGGAATGGCGCTACCTTCTGGAAGGAGCAGTGTACCCCGTGATTATTTACACGGACCACAAGAACCTGGAATACCTACGGTCCGCTCAGCGACTGAACCCACGGCAAGCCAGGTGGTCCTTATTCTTTGCCAGGTTTGATTTCCAGCTCCATTTCCGACCCGCGGACAAGAATGTACGCGCTGATGCCTTGTCCAGGTCTTTCATGCCCATGGAGCAGGAGGAGGAGACTACCCAACCCATCATCTGTCCTAGCAAAATCATTCCGGTGGCCCCTGTCACCCTGGCCCAGATACCGCCCGGGAAGACCTATGTCTCTGAGACAGACAGGCAAAAAGTATTACACTGGGGTCATGCCTCGAAAACAGACGGTCATGCTGGTCAGAAGAGAACATGGGGTGCGATTGTACGTCATTACTGGTGGCCATCCCTTCGCACGGACGTCGCTGCTTTTGTCTCTGCCTGCTCCTCTTGTGCCAGGAACAAGACGCCCAAACACCTGCCATATGGCCGTCTTCTGCCTCTGCCGATACCCTCAGTTCCGTGGCAACACATAGCGATGGACTTTATTACGGACTTGCCATTGTCCTCCGGACACACAGTCATATGGGTCGTGGTGGATCGGTTCTCTAAAATGGCTCATTTCGTCCCTATGGCTGGATTGCCCTCTGCTCAGGAACTCGCGGACGCCTATATACTTCACATCTTCCGCTTGCATGGCTTTCCATCACACATCGTATCCGATAGAGGAACTCAGTTCACCTCCCGCTTCTGGAGGGCTCTCTGCAAACATCTGGGAGTGACTCTGGACTTTTCGTCTGCATACCATCCTCAGTCTAATGGCCAAGTGGAGAGGGTCAATCAAATCTTGACCTCTTTCTTACGTCACTATGTCAACGCCCATCACGACGACTGGTCCACGCTTCTTCCTTGGGCTGAATTCTCCCATAACCACCACATCAGTGAGTCGTCCTCCAGCTCTCCCTTCCATGTCGTTTACGGACTTCAGCCCTCCGTCCCATTGCCTGTATCCCCTTCTTCGGATGTCCCTGCTGCTGATACTGTAGCCCGTGACTTTGCAACCATTTGGGACTCTGTCAAGACGTCCCTTGGGCGTGCTTCCCTGCGGATGAAAAGACACGCAGACAAGAGACGTCTGGACCCTCCGTGTTTCTCTCCTGGAGATCTAGTCTGGCTTGCATCCAAGTACGTCCGATTGAAGATACCATCCTACAAGCTGGGTCCTCGCTACATCGGGCCGTTTAAAGTCCTCAACAAGATCAATGAGGTCTCCTACAAGCTACAGCTCCCGGCCACGATGAGGATACCCAACTCATTCCACGTCTCCCTGCTCAAGCCGGTTGTCCTGGGTCCCTTCTCCGCTGCTGCCAGTTCGGCTCCTCCACCTATTGCCGATGACGACATCTATGCGGTAAGGGATATCGTGGCCATGAAGACCGTACGGGGTCGACAGTTCTTCCTGGTGGACTGGGCAGGGTATGGTCCTGAGGATAGATCCTGGGAGCCCCGGGAGAATGTGGGTACTCCGCTGATCCGTGCCTTCCTGTCCCGGTTGCGGGGAGGGGGGCTTGGGGGGGGGGTACTGTCACGCTCCCCGGGTCCCCTGCGCTGCCCTCCGGCTCACCTGTCACGCTCCCCGGCTCCCCCGCCTCGCTTCCCGGTTCCTTGGTCCGGTCACCGCCGCTCCCCGCTCTCCAGCACCCTTTGCCGGCGCGTCCCCAGCGTCCTGGTCCCCGCACCCGGCGCCCGTCGGCTTCACAGCCCCAGCCCGGCCCTGCTGCTTCCTCCTCGCAGCTTCCTGCTCTGGCTTCTGGCACTCGGGCCGCGCGCATGCGCATTAGGGCGCGCGCGCGGTCATTGACCCTTTCTTAAAGGGCCAGCGTCCATTAACAGGAAATGATGCAAAACAGGTACAGGGTATAAAGGGGTTTAATGTCCAAGGGGGCGGGGCCTGATCTTCGTGTTTCTTAAGCTAGGAGTCAGGTCTCCTGGTGTCTCTGTGATATACTCACCTGTCTCTCTTGTAGAGCCGTGCCTGCCTCGCCATCCGGTCCTGACCGAATCCCGAACCCCGAACGCTGTCCATCTGCCATCCTGACAGTCCGTACCATCTCGGATCCCTGCGGTGACCCGTCATCTCGCTCCAAAGGTTCCGGACCCCGCCTGACATCTTCTCGGCTTCCGAACCTGAGCTGCGTCACCCGGACTACCACCAGTGACTCCGTGGTCCCAGGGACTTCTCCGTTATACTCGTGTGCACGGACTGTTCTGCTGCCTATAGTGCTCCAGCTACCGGACCCCTTACCACCACCTAGGAGTTCGGCCCAGTGGATCCACCTCCTGGGTCTGCCCGTCCACCTGGCCCTGACAAGTGGTCACTGCCATCCAGATGCATGCGCAAGAGACACTTATATGCACCAATATAACAGTCAAAAAGGTCCAGGTGGCATGAAACTTCAATCTAAAGCCTGCTTTACACGCTTCAATATATCTCACAATCCGTCGTTGGGGTCAAGTTGTAAGTGACACACATCCGGCATCGTTTGTGAGGTATCTGCGTGTGACACCTACGTGCGATCAGGATTGAACACAAAACCGTTGATCGCAAACACATCGTATCTTTGTCTAGAATTGAACGTTTTGTTGCACGAACCTAGGCAATTGAAATGTGTGACATCCCTCATACAATTTTGATGTCTGAGGCTATGTGCGCAGGTGTGCGCTCTGCACCGCAGCTTAAAAAAGGTCCGCTTCAGAGCGCAGCTGAAAAGCTGCGTTCTGAAGCGCCTCACAATGTCTGTCATTCACTAATCTCTGTCAGTCAGTCACTATCTCTGTCCTTCTCTCTCTGTCCATGTCAGTCTATCCCTCTTACCCCCTCTCTCATACTCACCGATTCCCGATCTCCGGCGCGGCGCTGTACGGCATTCACACTGCTCCGGCGGCTTTTACTATTTTGAAAAAGCCGGCCGCTTATTAAACAATCTCGTATTCCCTGCTTTCCCCGCCCACCGGTGCCTATGATTGGTTGCAGTGAGACACGCCCCCATGCTGAGTGACAGGTGTCTCACTGCACCCAATCACAGCAGCCGGTGGGCGTGTCTATACTGTGCAGTGAAATAAATAATTAAATAATTAAAAAAAAACGGCGTGCGGTCCCCCCCAATTTTAAAACCAGCCAGATAAAGCCATACGGCTGAAGGCTGGTATTCTCAGGATGGGGAGCTCCACATTATGGGGAGCCCCCCAGCCTAACAATATCAGCCAGCAGCCGCCCAGAATTGCCGCATACATTAGATGCGACAGTTCTGGGACTGTACCTGGCTCTTTCCGATTTGCCATGGGGCGTTGGCAATCGGGGTAATAAGGAGTTATTGGCAGCCCATAGCTGCCAATAACTCCTAGATTAATCATGTCAGGTGTCTCCCCGAGATACCTTCCATGATTAATCTGTAAGTGATAGTAAATAAACACACACCCGAAAAAATCCTTTATTAGAAATAAAAAACACAAACATATACCCTCGTTCGCCACTTTAATAAGCCCGAAAAAGCCCTCCATGTCCGGCGTAATCCAAGATGGTCCAGCGTCGCTTTCAGCTCTGCTGCATGAAGGTGACCGGAGCTGCAGAATACATCGCCGCTCCTGTCAGCTCCACGCAGGGAATAGCGCGATCAGCTGAGCTGTCACTGAGGTTACCCACTGTCACTGGATGCAGCGGTGGCCGCGGGTAACCTCAGTAACAGCTCAGCTGATCGCGCGGCTGTGTTCAATTGCTGCGTGGAGCTGACAGGAGCGGCGGTGTATTCTGCAGCTCCGGTCACCTCCCTGCAGCAGAGCTGGAAGCGATGCTGGACCATCCTGGATTATGCCGGACATGGAGGGCTTTTTCGGGCTTATTAAAGTGGTGAACGAGGGTATATGTTTGTGTTTTTTATTTGTAATAAAGGATTTTTTCGTATGTGTGTGTTTATTTACTGTCACTTACAGATTAATCATGGAAGGTATCTCGGGGAGACGCCTGACATGATTAATCTAGGATTTAGTGGCAGCTATGGGCTGCCAATAACTCCTTATTACCGCGATTGCCAACGCACCAGGGCAAATTGGGAAGAGCTGGGTACAGTCCCAGAACTGTCGCATCTAATGTATGCGGCAATTCTCGGCGGCTGCTGGCTGATATTGTTAGGCATAACGTGGAGCTCACCATCCTGAGAATACCAGCCTTCAGCCGTATGGCTTTATCTGGCTGGTATTAAAATTGGGGGGGACCGCACGCCGGTTTTTTTTAATTATTTAATTATTTATTTCACTGCACAGTATAGACACGCCCACCGGCTGCTGTGATTGGGTGCAGCGAGACACCTGTCACTCAGCGTGGGGGCGTGTCTCACTGCAACCAATCATAGGTGCCGGTGGGCGGGGAAAGCAGGGAATACGAGATTGTTTAATGAGCGGCCGGCTTTTTCAAAATAGTAAAAGCCGCCGGAGCAGTGTGAATGCCGTGCAGCGCCGCGCCGGAGATCGGGGATCAGTGAGTATATGAGAGAGGGCTGCTCAATTCAGTTACTCAGGAGTTTAGCGGTCACCGGTGAGTCCTTCGCTGGTGACCGCTAATCAGGACGCGACACAGACAGAGCCGCAGCATGACAATGAAGTCGGATGAAGTTAACCCGAGTTCATTCTGATCGTGCGGCTCTTTCTGTGTCTGCTGTCATCTGCCATTCACCTCTGCTACATGGCTGTCTGTGGCTGCTGTTATCTGCCATTCACCTCTGCTACATGGCTGTCTGTGGCTGCTGTTAGCGGCCATGTAGCAGAGCTGAATGGCAGATGACATAGTAAAAACGCATCCCTACACATTACACACGCTTGGCAAGTCAATAAATAATAAAAAAAAAAAGGTGCACAATGCATACGTCACAGAACACATGATCTAAAGGATCGCACACAAAATTGATCAATTTAACATAGACTACTAATCCACGTGTGACAGCAAATGAACGACCTACGTGCAATCTCATTCAATCGCATATGCGATCTGGGCGTGTCACATCGCAAACGTGATTGCACAACAAATTGCAACGTGTAAAGCAGGCTTAAGGTAGACAGATTGCGGGTGAACCCGGGTTAACCAAATCACCTTCTCCAGACCAGACCATCAAAGATGTAGTCATGTGGTCCTGGGAAGTAACCCCCGCCATACATATAAAGCGAAGGCTTGTGTGCAAAGACAGTACGGAGGACATCAAAGTGTCCAAGACGTAAAGTAGATATATACGTGTGTGACCACAATGCCCAACCAGGAGTAGTGGACATCAAGAATAAACAACTGTATATACACTTGATATTGCACCAATAATGCGTACTGGCATAATTCCAAACATGTAAATATTTAATATTATTGCAAAGAATATACACAGCCATGAATCGCCGAAGGATGCTGTCAGAGAATAATTATGTAAAAAATATATATATACTGGTAATAGTACGGATTGGACTTTTCTGGATGGAGGAGCCAAAATTCTGGCACTACTAGGGAGTAGAGGACCGCTGTTGCGGTGCGAAAATGGAGTGGAAAGTCCATTTCAAGTCCAAAGACGAGTGGGCCGTAGTTGTGAGGATGAATACTGAGTGGTCACGTGTGGTTGTATTCATGTGCGCCTGCTAGCCATGAGGAACATATATATGCATATATGTATGGAGAGGAAGCGTCAGGGAACAGAGGTGCACCTGCAGCAAAAAGAAATAGGCGGGTTAGTAAATATAAGCCGAGATACAAGAGGTCCCATATGGTGGGGGCAAGGGAGTATATCAGCCAAGAAAACCGGTAAAGAGAAGTTCCTCGTTGAGACCTAGAGGGGCTACTGAATGTAATTGAAAAATCCATTTGGACTCATTTTGAAGAAGCCATCTAGTCCAGGTGACCCCCCCTGGCACTGGTATGACACTTCTGTAGCCCAAAAACCCGGGTCCCACGTGGATTGCCATGATGGAAAGATAGAAAATGGGCTGCCACGGGCGTGATGGATTTACCTTTTAGGGTGTCAGAAGCTGCCAAATTGATGGTTGAGAAATGTTTCTGGATCCTCTTCCTCAGTTCTTGGGTAGTTTGGCCCATGTAAACTTTATCACACGGACAAATCATCTGTCAAAGATGGCGGCCTTTCGACAAACCTTTATAGGAAGGCCACAGCTACCAACGCCCTTTTGCACTTTTCAAGTTTTCATCCTCAATACATCAGAACAGGTATACCCACCGGGCAATTTCTACAGGTGCGATGTAACTGCAGTGGAGACGTTGACTTTGGCCTACAAGCCTCCAATCTCACCTCTAGGTTTGTGAATCGTGGATACCGCAGAAAGATAATATCCAAGACGTATCAGAGGGCTAAAGGCGAAATACTGTCACGCTCCCCGGGTCCTCGGCTCCGCTCCCCGGGTCCCCTGCTCCGTTCCCCGGGTCCTCTGCCCCGCTCCCCGGCTCACCTGCCACGCTCCCCGCTCTCCAGCCTTCGGTGCCCGTACTTCCCAGGCCCCCTGGTCTCCGCTCCCGGCGCCCGACGGCTTCCCAGTCCCTGGCCGGCTCTCCTGCGTCCTCCTCTCAGCTTCCTGCCCTGGCTTCTGGGAGCGGGGCCTGTTCTTCGTGTTTTCCCAAGCTAGGAGTCAGGTCTCCTTGTGTTCTGTGAGATACTTACCTCTCTGTCTTCTAGAGCCGATCCTGCATCGTCATCCGGTTCTACTGTACCTCGAACCCCGAACGCTGCCCATCTGCCATCCTGACAGTCCGTACCATCTCGGATCCCTGCGGTGACCCGTCATCTCGCTCCAACGGTTCCGGACCCCGCCTGACACCATCTCGGCTTCCGAACCTGAGCTCCGTCACCCGGACCACCATCAGTGACCTCGTGGTCCCAGGGACTTCTCCATTTTCTCCCAGTGCACGGACTGCCCTGCTACCTAAAGTGCTCCGGCTACCGGACTCCTTTCCCTCATCCGGGAGTTCGGCCCAGTGGATCCACCTCCAGGGTCTACCCGTCCATCTGGCCCTAACAGTAAGAACAGGCCATGGATCCCGCCGAAGCACTAGCGGCCTTGCAGGAGGAACTCCAACGCCAGCGTGAAGTCCAGACCCGCATGCTGAATTTTATGACCTCCGTGGACGCCCGCTTGAACACGCTACAAGCCTCGGTCACATCTGCAGTGACCCGGGCCTCCACTAGTCAAGCCACGACCCCCGCTCCCGTGGCTGCCTCTTCGGATGCTTCCAGACTGTGTTTGGCCTCACCACCCCGGTACGCCGGAGATCCCAAGACCTGCAGGGGGTTTATAAACCAATGCTCCCTCCATTTCACGCAGCTGCCACATCTGTTTGCCTCCGACCAAGCCAAGGTCGCCTTCATCATGTCTCACCTAGAGGGTGAGGCACTGGCGTGGATGAACCCCTTGTGGGAGAAGGAGGAACCTATGACCAAGAACCTCCAGGAGTTTCTGCAGGCCTTTCGCAGCACCTTTGACGAACCCGGACGCGCCTCCGCGTCTGCGTCATCTCTTCTCCGGTTACGTCAGGGAACACTGACGGTGGGTCAATACGCCATCCGTTTCCGCACCTTGGCTTCAGAACTCAGGTGGAATAACGAGGCCCTAACCGCCGCCTTCTGGGAAGGACTATCGGGTCGAATCAAAGATGAGCTGGCTGGACGTGACGTACCGTCCACCCTGGATGCCATGATTACCCTAGCGACTCGAGTGGACATACGCTTTCAGGAGCGGTCCAAAGAGGTGTCCCGTGAGAGACGTCCGGTACGGCATTCCTCTCCTCCACAGAAGCCCGCCGTACTCCAGTCAACGGCCTCTGGTGTCTCCGTCCATGAGCCCATGCAGATCGACCGTGTGCAACGTCGAGCAGAGCGGCTCGCCAAGGGTCTCTGCGTTTACTGCGGAGAGGACACACACCTGCTACGCGCCTGTCCAGAGAGGCCGGGAAACTCCAAAGCCTAGGGTTGGTAGGAGAGGCCACCCTAGGTGCTGGGACTCTCTCAGACCCAGTTACATGGACTGTGCAAGTGACAACGGGAGAGACGCGGTTTACGGCTGAGGCGTACCTCGATTCTGGGGCAGCAGGCAATTTCATCCAGCAGGCCACGGTGGACAAGTATCAGGTGCCTGTTACTCCACTCGCCAAACCTCTTGTGATTGCCTCTGTGGATGGGAGACCCCTCTCTGACACCATCTCCTGGATCACCAAGCCGCTTGAACTGCGTATCGGTGCTCTGCACACCGAGAACATCGCTCTCTACGTCCTCCCACATATGTCACATCAAATCCTGCTGGGTCTTCCCTGGTTGTGGACACACGAGCCTTCAGTCAGCTGGGGCACTGGCGATATCACTCGATGGGGGTCTTCTTGCCATGAGAGGTGTCTGAAGACCATACAACCTATCCGGCGACCTCGGGTTCCCGAGTCCCTACCGGGACTGCCCTCAGCCTATTGGTCCTTCGTGGACGTCTTTGATAAGAAGGAGTCCGAAGTACTTCCGCCACATCGTCCTTACGATTGTGCCATTGACCTGCTCCCGGAAACTACACCACCTCGAGGACGGATATATCCACTGTCTCCAGCCGAAACAAGGGCCATGTCTACGTACATCACAGAGAGCCTGGCTAAGGGATTCATCCGGAGATCCTCCTCTCCTGCTGGAGCAGGCTTCTTCTTCGTAAAGAAGAAAGAGGGTGACCTACGCCCATGTATAGACTACCGGGGATTGAACCTAATCACCGTGAAAAACAAGTACCCCCTGCCGCTCATCCCCGAATTGTTTGATCGGCTCAGAGGAGCTCGTGTGTTCACCAAGTTGGATCTTCGGGGTGCCTACAACCTGGTCCGTATCCGCTCAGGGGATGAATGGAAGACCGCGTTCAACACTCGCGATGGGCACTATGAATACTGCGTGATGCCCTTCGGCCTGTGTAACGCACCAGCAGTCTTCCAAGAATTAGTGAACGATGTGTTTCGGGACCTTCTCTACGTCTGTGTGGTGGTATACCTGGATGACATCCTTGTCTTCTCTCCGGACCTCCAGACCCACCGAGAGAACGTGCAACTGGTTCTACAAAGACTGAGAGAGAATCGTCTGTACGCCAAGTACGAGAAGTGCGTCTTCGAACAGTCTTCTCTCCCCTTCCTGGGATACCTCATCACCGATACCGGACTGCAGATGGATCCAAAGAAGGTCTCTTCCGTTCTCAACTGGCCTCCTCCTTCTGGACTGAAGGCAATCCAACGCTTTCTGGGATTTGCCAACTATTACCGCCAGTTTATTCCTCACTTCTCGGCTCTGACTGCTCCTCTCTCCGCTTTGACCAAGAAGGGGGCTAATCCAAAGGACTGGTCACCTGCGGCCGACGCCGCGTTTGGCTCTCTAAAGCATGCCTTTGCCTCCTCTCCTGTACTCCACCGTCCAGAGTTAAACCGCCAGTTCACCTTGGAGGTGGATGCCTCCTCCTCGGGAGCCGGAGCAGTGCTCATGCAGAAGTCCTCCTCCGGGAAGATGGTGACGTGCGGTTTCTTCTCCAAGAGCTTCTCCGCGCCTGAACGCAATTACACCATCGGTGACCGAGAGCTATTGGCGGTCAAACTGGCGCTGGAGGAATGGCGCTATCTTCTGGAAGGAGCAGTATACCCCGTCATTATCTACACGGACCACAAAAACCTGGAATACCTGCGGACTGCTCAGCGACTGAACCCACGGCAAGCCAGGTGGTCCTTGTTCTTTGCCCGGTTCGACTTCCAGCTTCATTTCCGACCCGCGAACAAGAATGTACGCGCTGATGCCTTGTCTAGGTCTTTCGTGCCCGTGGAACAGGAGGAAGAGACATCTCAACCCATCATCTGTCCAAGTAAGATTATTCCGGTGGCTCCTGTCACCCTGGCCCAGATACCGCCCGGGAAGACCTATGTCTCTGAGACTGACAGGCAAAAAGTGTTACACTGGGGCCATGCCTCGAAAACAGCCGGTCATGCAGGTCAGAAGAAAACATGGAGTGCTATTGTACGTCATTACTGGTGGCCATCCCTTCGCACGGACGTCGCCTCTTTTGTCTCTGCCTGCTCCTCCTGTGCCAGGAACAAGACTCCCAAACACCTGCCATATGGCCGTCTTCTGCCTTTGCCCATACCCTCAGTTCCCTGGCAACACATAGCGATGGACTTTATTACGGACTTGCCATTGTCCTCCGGACACACAGTCATATGGGTCGTGGTGGATCGGTTCTCTAAAATGGCCCATTTCGTTCCTATGGCTGGACTGCCCTCTGCCCAGGAACTCGCGGACGCCTATATACATCACATCTTCCGCTTGCATGGCTTTCCATCACACATAGTGTCCGACAGAGGAACTCAGTTCACCTCCCGCTTCTGGAGGGATCTCTGTAAACATCTGGGAGTGACTCTGGACTTTTCTTCTGCCTACCATCCTCAGTCGAACGGCCAAGTGGAACGGGTCAATCAGATACTGACCTCTTTCTTACGTCACTACGTGAACGCCCATCATGACAATTGGTCCACGCTTCTTCCTTGGGCTGAATTCTCCCATAATCACCACGTCAGTGAGTCCTCCTCCAGTTCTCCCTTCCATGTCGTCTACGGACTTCAGCCGTCTGTCCCATTGCCTGTATCCTCTTCCTCGGACATCCCTGCGGCTGATGCAGTACTCCGTGACTTTACAACCATTTGGGACTCAGTTAAGGCGTCCCTTGCACGTGCAACCCTGCGGATGAAGAGACACGCGGACAAGAGACGTCTGGATCCTCCGTGTTTCTCTCCGGGAGATCTCGTCTGGCTTGCTTCCAAGTACATCCGACTGAAGATACCATCCTACAAGCTGGGACCTCGCTACATCGGACCGTTTAAAGTCCTCGGCAAGATCAATGAGGTCTCCTACAAACTGCAGCTCCCGGCCACGATGAGAATACCCAACTCCTTCCACGTCTCTCTGCTCAAGCCGGTTGTCCTTGGTCCCTTCTCCGCTGCCGCCAGTCCGGCTCCTCCTATTGCTGAGGACGACATCTATGCGGTAAGAGATATCGTGGCCATGAAGACCGTACGCGGTCGACAGTTCTTCCTGGTGGACTGGGAAGGGTATGGTCCTGAGGATAGGTCCTGGGAGCCCAGGGAGAACGTGGGCACTCCTCTGATCCGTGCCTTCCTGTCCCGGTTGCGGGGAGGGGGGTACTGTCACGCTCCCCGGGTCCTCGGCTCCACTCCCCGGGTCCCCTGCTCCGTTCCCCGGGTCCTCTGCCCCGCTCCCCGGCTCACCTGCCACGCTCCCCGCTCTCCAGCCTTCGGTGCCCGTACTTCCCAGGCCCCCTGGTCTCCGCTCCCGGCGCCCGACGGCTTCCCAGTCCCTGGCCGGCTCTCCTGCGTCCTCCTCTCAGCTTCCTGCCCTGGCTTCTGGCACCCGGGCCGCGCGCATGCGCATTAGGGCGCGCGCGCGGTCACTGATCCTTTCTTAAAGGGCCAGTGTCAACTAACAGGAAATGATGCACACAGGTACAGGGTATATAGGGGGTTAATGTCCAAGGGAGCGGGGCCTGTTCTTCGTGTTTTCCCAAGCTAGGAGTCAGGTCTCCTTGTGTTCTGTGAGATACTTACCTCTCTGTCTTCTAGAGCCGATCCTGCATCGCCATCCGGTTCTGCTGTACCTCGAACCCCGAACGCTGCCCATCTGCCATCCTGACAGTCCGTACCATCTCGGATCCCTGCGGTGACCCGTCATCTCGCTCCAACGGTTCCGGACCCCGCCTGACACCATCTCGGCTTCCGAACCTGAGCTCCGTCACCCGGACCACCATCAGTGACCTCGTGGTCCCAGGGACTTCTCCATTTTCTCCCAGTGCACGGACTGCCCTGCTACCTAAAGTGCTCCGGCTACCGGACTCCTTTCCCTCATCCGGGAGTTCGGCCCAGTGGATCCACCTCCAGGGTCTACCCGTCCATCTGGCCCTAACAAATACAGGAATCACTTATTCGATCAAAACCGAAATGCCAAGATAACTACGTCAGATTCATCACTATCTTCAACAATGAATGGCAGCAGGTGAGAAGTATTTTGCAAAAACACTGGCCTATTTTGACCACGGACACACAGACTTCCCCAGCGGTTTCTCCTCAACCCCTGCTTACCGCACGACGGGCTCCTAATTTAAGAGATCTTTTGACCCGCAGTCATTTTGTTAGACCCAC
This sequence comes from Anomaloglossus baeobatrachus, assembly GCF_048569485.1. Classification (NCBI taxonomy): domain Eukaryota; kingdom Metazoa; phylum Chordata; class Amphibia; order Anura; family Aromobatidae; genus Anomaloglossus; species Anomaloglossus baeobatrachus. Next base: position 461,565,011 of record NC_134353.1, read on the forward strand.
GACCAAATTACAGCGTGGTGTCAATCTCAGGGGCTCTTTCCCATGTGGGGATTGTAATATCTGCGGTTTCATGCAAGTGACTCATAACACCTTTATCAATCCTCAGGATTCTACAAATCATCCCATCAAGTCTTACATTAATTGTAAGACTAAGGGGGGCTTTGCACACTACCACATCGCAGGTGCGATGTTGGTGGGGTCAAATCGAAAGTGACGCACATCCGGCGTCGCAGTCGATATCGTAGTGTGCAAATCCTTTTTGATACGATTAATGAGCGCAAAAGCGTCGTTATCGTATTATCGGTGTAGGGTCCGACATTTCCATAATGCCGGTGCAGCAACAGGTACGATGTTGTTTCTCGTTCCTGCGGCCGCACACATCGCTGTGTGTGAAGCCGCAGGAGTGAGGAACATCTCCTACCTGCTTCCCGGCTGCAATGAGAAAGGAATGAGGTGGACGGGATGTTTACATCCTGCTCATCTCCGCCCCTCCGCTGCTATTGGCCGACTGCCGTGTGGCGTCGCTGTGACGCCGCACGACCCGCCTCTTAGGAAGGAGGAGGTTCGCCGGCCAGACCGACGTGGCAGGGCAGGTGAGTGCATGTGAAGCTGCCGTAGCGATAATGTTCGCTACGGCAGCTATCACAAGATATCGCTGCTGCAACAGGGGCGGGGACTATCGCGCTCGACATCGCAGCATCGGCTTGCGATGTCACAGCGTGCAAAGTACCCCTAAGAATGTGATATACTGCATGATTTGTCCGTGTGATAAAGTTTATGTGGGCCAAACTACCCAAGAACTGAGGAAGATGATCCAGAAACATTTCTCAACCATCAATTTGGCAGCTTCTGACACCCTAAAAGGTAAATCCATCACGCCCATGGCAGCCCATTTTCTATCTTTCCATCATGGCAATCCACGTGGGACCCGGGTTTTTGGGCTACAGAAGTGTCATACCAGTGCCAGGGGGGGCACCTGTACTAGATGGCTTCTTCAAAATGAGTCCAGATGGATTTTTCAATTACATTCAGTAGCCCCTCTAGGTCTCAACGAGGAACTTCTCTCTACCGGTTTTCTTGGCTGATATACTCCCTTGCCCCCACCATATGGGACCTCTTGTATCTCGGCTTTTATTTACTAACCCGCCTGTTTCTTTTTGCTGCAGGTGCACCTCTGTTCCCTGACGCTTCCTCTCCATACATATATGCATATATATGTTCCTCATGGCTAGCAGGCGCACATGAATACCACCACACGTGACCACTCAGTCTTCATCCTCACAACTACGGCCCACTCGTCTTTGGACTTGAAATAGACTTTCCACTCCATTTTCGCACCGCAACAGCGGTCCTCTACTCCCTAGTAGTGCCAGAATTTTGGCTCCTCCATCCAGAAAAGTCCAATCCGTACTATTACCAGTATATATATATTTTTTACATAATTATTCTCCGGCAGCATCCTTCGGCGATTCATGGCTGTGTATATTCTTTGCAATAATAGTAAATATTTACATGTTTGGAATTATGCCAGTACGCATTATTGGTGCAATATCAAGTGTATATACAGTTGTTTATTCTTGATGTCCACTACTCCTGGTTGGGCATTGTGGTCACGCACGTATAAATCTACTTTACATCTTGGACACTTTGATGTCCTCCATACTGTCTTTGCACACAAGCCTTCGCTTTATATGTATGGCGGGGGTTACTTCCCAGGACCACGTGACTACATCTTTGATGGTCTGGTCTGGAGAAGGTGATTTGGTTAACCCGGGTTCACCCGCAATCTGTCTACCTAAAGCCTGCTTTACACGTTGCAATTTCGCATACGATTTCGTATGCGATTTGCAACGCCCCCATCGTATGTGTGGCATGTTCAATTTGTTGAACGTGCCGCACATACAAGTAACCCCCCGTCACACGTACTTACCCGTCCATACGACCTCGATGTGGGTGGCGAACATCCACTTCCTGGAGTGGGAGGGACGTTCGGCGTCACATCGACGTCACGCGGCAGCCGGCCAATAGAAGCGGAGGGGCGGAGCTGAGCGGGATGTAAACCTCCCTCCCACCTCCTTCCTTCTGCATTGTGGGCCGGGAGGCGCAGAACGCTGGTAAGATCTGTTCATCGTTCCCGGGGTGTCACACACTGCAATGTGTGCTACCCTGGGTACGATGAACAATCTGACGTGCAATTCTAGTGACAGGTACGATGTGTATGCGATGAACGTTTTAACGTTCAATCGCAATCGCACATACCTGTCACACACTGCAATGTAACTTACAATGCCGGATGTGCGTCACTTACGACGTGACCCCGCCGACACATTGTAAGATATATTGCAGCGTGTAAAGCAGGCTTTAGATTGAAGTTTCATGCCACCTGGACCTTTTTGACTGTTATATTGGTGCATATAAGTGTCTCTTGCACATGCATCTGGATGGCAGTGACCACTCTGCATGGCCTATTACTCGATATGGGCTTCCCATCTCTATACCTCTATATATACTCACGATCATGATGCTTCCTGGGCTCAACCATCATGGGTATACCAAATGTGGTGCCTCGCCATGGCGCCCTCACGGTATATGGATACGTATATGGATATATATATATATATATATCTCTTCCTAATACTCCTCTCCAGTATCTTAACCACCAGCATACCAACCCATCTGTTGGATGTGGTTTATATTGTAATGAGTGTGTGTAAATGGGTCTATGATTATAAATGCAGTACAGAACATCCCCTTTCTAATACCATATATGATATGGGACTCGTATGTCCATACATGTGTATTTTCACTGATGCGCTTTTGTGACGCCCTGGACTAGCCAGGTAGTCACAAACATACCAACACACACACACTCACCCTAGGCAGATACACCAGCCAAACACAAAACCCTTGTTGCCTCCCTCCAGGGTCTGATGTCCACACCAGGTGGGACGGAGCCAGGCGGTTGGCCCCACCCACCGAGGAGTTCACAGGCCTGGAGGCGGGAAAAGTGTCAGTTAGAGTTAGGAGGTGAAAGTGAGAGGAGTGAACACTTGGGTGTCTGGGTTGGAGCCCAGACACTAACAGCAAGGTTGGCAGACGGTGGTGGCCGTCTGCAGGAGTTAGTGGAACTTCGCTGAGCCGTAAGGACCGTGGTCAGGCGACTGCCTGCCGGTACCGGACCGGGGAACGGAGTGAAGCTAAGCACACAGGCAGGGCCATCGGACCCCGACCAGGCTAGGAGCCGCCGTCAATAGTCAAATCCGAATGTGACAGGAACCCCAGGAGTTTCCCAACTACCAAATCCCGATTGAAGGCAACCGTCCACCCAGAGAGGATATACAGCCACCGCCACAGGCTAGAGATCCAAGGGCCAGCGCCTGTGGGCAACACGGGCTCCTACGGCACCTATACGCCGGGGAGCGGACTACCGGTGGGCAACCACAGGAGTCAAGAACTTACTAAAAGGTGCAGGGAAAGACAGCCACCATCAGCCGTCCGGGGAGAGCACAACAACAACACTGCAGCCGGCTGCGGGACCCGTCCATCCATCCGTTTGGTTTACCAGAGACTCTGTCATTGTCTATCTGAGTGAGTACACCAGAGCCATCCGGCACCGCGCTGCTCCTGCACCCTGCACCCCAGCCATCTGGCCTCCCCGTTACTACCACCGGGCCCCGGGATCACCAACCCCCCTACCCACGGAGGGGACAACATCTCAGCTGCACCCTACCATCTCTCCCGGGATCCCCGTTATCAGCAGCGGTGGTGCCATCATCACCACGTCCCGTGGGTGGCGTCACGAACAATCTCCCTAAACAAACTACCCCTTTTCACTCACGGGTGAGGAGCGCTGCTCGAGTCCCCGGGTCCAGTCCACCGCTCGAGCCACCGAGCAGCAGCAGCAGAAGCCCCGGACCCGAGCGTGGCGAGCGCGTCCCCTCCGCCCCCGACACTTTCATACTTACTTTTGCTTTCTTTGTGACTTACTTTAGCTATGTATATATATATATATATATATATATATTATTTTTTTCTCTATGTCCGGACCGTTATATGCCTACATGTTTACTACACACGTGTACCCTAGACAGGTGGTTTGTCTTACATCTATGCCCCCTTTTTTTCGGCACATGTAAGATATACAGACAATGTATAAACTACCTGTGCAAATTTCTCATGATAATTTGCGATCAGCCCTCTATAATAGCGCATACATGGCTCCACACAATTTATACTCTGTATATACGTACTGTGCATGATTTGCTTTCTGTAGCTTTTTGGCCATTCGGCCCCTCCGTTTGCTCCACTCCACGCATGCGCGGTGTGGCATTGCAGTACGATTCCCTTCCAGTCCCTCTGTTCATGGTACCTTGCTGTATTGCTGCGCAAAATGGCGCCGCGCTCAACAGACCACGCTGGCTGCGTGGCCACACAGGTGTGTGAGTTTGCTTTCACTTACATTTATGTATATATACCTCGTTTGTATTGCACTTGAGTTACCCGCCCTGATGAAGCCGCTGCAGTGGCGACACGCGTCGGTCACCCACTTTGAGTGGCATTTTTGACCTTTCCCCATGTTTTACTTGCATGACTGACTGACCCTGGATTTTCTATTGGTGATTATTCTGTTTTCATCATATCTTGTGTCCTATACCAGGGCTCTGACTCCTCAACCTGATGCTCTCCTGTATGGTCCCATCTGTGCTATTTTAGCTTTACTGACCTGTTAGGGCATCCGGCGTTGTTCGGATCCACCCCTGCTACTTGCTACTTCAGTTGTCTATACACCTCCTTTACTTTTAGCATTGGATGCAACTGTCTCCTAAAAACGCTGTGCCTGTGTACACTCTCAGGGCATATTTATTGTTACCTATATGTTATTATATCTATGTATGTCCTTGAACCGATTATTCACTCTGGCTCATATATTTGCATACTTGCTAAACCTTTGTATTGATACACTCACCTCTGCGATGTGTGCACTCGCACATGCCAGTATAAGTCATTGACATTTATTAGGTGTTTCTATGAACTTGTACATTTATTGATGAACATCTAACACTTGATATCGCACCAATTGTGGGTCTCTCTCAGCCATATTTTTGAATTTGCATTGTGTTCTATATTTGCATTTTGTGCTTACTATTGTCACATTGGGTTCTTGGTCCCGCTCAGTGGGTGCTCTTTTGTCTTTATGTGTATTAAATGGTTTTAAAATGTCTTTCCTTGTGCAATAAATAAAGGTGTTCTCTTTTATACAAATTTATTATTGGTGTGTCCCTGATTGATTGTGCGGAATCCTTTCCTCTCACACTTTTAGCTTAGCTCCTTTTTCCGCACCAGGGTGCACCCCCATCTATCTGACTCCAGTATTAGTGGTGCACTCCGCCCTCTTGTCTTTCCAGGTTCCTTTTAAGCTTCTGAAAAGACAAGACTGCCTCTGCAGACCAAATCACAACATTAGCTCCCTTCTTAGTCAAATCAGTCAATGGCTTGACAATACTGGAATTTATGAATTTACGATAGAAATTAGCAAAACCCAAAAACGTTTCAAGGCCTTTCAAAGAAGTAGGCTGAACCCAATCATGAATGGCCTGGACCTTGACCGGATCCATCTCAATAGAAGATGGGGACAAAATGAACCCCAAAAAAGAGATCTTTTGTACGCCAAACAGACATTTCGATCCCTTGACATATAATGCATTGTCCCTGAGAACCTGAAATACTGTCCGAACCTGTTCAAAATGAGAATCCCAGTCATGAGAAAAAATCAAAATGTCATCCAAATAGACAATAAAAAACTTGTCTACAAAGTCCCGGAAAATATCATTCATGAAAGACTGAAAGACGGAAGGGGCATTAGTCAGCCCAAAGGGCATAACTAGGTACTCAAAATGCCCCTCAAGGGTATTAAACGCCATCTTCCATTCATCACCCTGCTTAATGCGAATGAGATTATATGCTCCCGAAGATCGAGCTTAGTAAATCAACTAAGCACCCTTTGTGGAGACACGGGGCTCAGTGGGTGCTCTCGTCCACTAAAACCCGCCGCCTTTAGAAAGACAGCGTTGCTCAGGGCTCATCCCAACTGAACGCCGGCCTCCTTAACCGTGGGCGTAACACTACTCAGACAACACAGGGTGAGGGAACCACAATAATTAGACTTTATTGGATCCCCAAACAATTAACGGCACATAGCACATAACCTGCAAAACACAAATGTAACAGGCAACAGAGTCTCACCCTTCCACTGGCTCACCAGGGATTAGAATGTCCATGCCTCAGAGCTTCCAGGGCCACTTACTCCAATCCAGCAGCACCCCGCTTTTGGCGGGCACCCACCGAGAAAGGAATAGCGCCAGATTTAGGAACCTGTGTGAGGTCTGCAAAGTCTGTAGCCAGGTGACTGAACTGTCCCAACCTGAGTGTCCTCCTTAGGTAGTCCTGGAATGATGTTACAATCCTGGCAGCCGAAGTCGAAATCCCTAGGCTGTGGATATGGTCTCCAACCGGAACCGGAGCCCCTAGATTGAAGCCATAAGATATCCTGATCCTCTAGTCAGCTCCTGAGAGCTTAGACTGGATCCATCAGCATCCATCAACCACCTGGTGGCTTAAAGAAGTCCCTTTTATAGCCACAGCCTTCCACTTACATACACTGCGTCCTCATCGATTGGTTGGACAAGAGCGCCTCTCCCATTGGATGAATCTCAAGCTGCATGGACAATGTTCATCCAAATGATGTCTACAGAAAGACTGAAGATATCTACATGGAGTCTGCAAGTCACAGACTCAACAATGGCTACTAAGGTAATCACATTAGCAATACACAACTACAATACAATGGTTACTGGAAAAGTCTGGAGAACAATACGTCTGGCTTTCAGTGGCCAACACAATTACATTGAGTCAACAAGAGTCTTGTAAAAACAATGAGGGACTTCTCCCCCGTCTATAGACAATCTATCATGTTGTCTGGCTGAATTTTAAGAAACTTTAACCCATGAGAGTCCATGTCGTCACACCCTTCACTCTGGAAAACAGGTCGGAAATCAGAAGCAATGGATACTGATATTTAACCGTAATTCTATTAAGGAGACGATAATCAATACAGGGCCGCAATAAGCCATCCTTCTTGGCCACAAAGAAAAAAACAGCGCCCAAAAGTTGAAGATGATGTTCTAATGTGACCCTTCTCCAAAGACTCCTTAATATAAGTCCACATAGCAACATGTTCAGGTACAGATAAATTGAAAAGTCGTCCCTTAAGAAATTTAGAACCAGGCACTAATTCAATAGCTCAATCATAGTGCCTATGTGGAGGCAGAGTCGCAGCCTCAGTCTCATTAAATACATCCATGAAATCTACCAAATAGTCAGGGACCTCCCGTGTCTGAGATGAAATAGCCAAAACAGGAGTATCACTATGCACACATTGGCAGCCCCAACTAGTCACAGATAAAGAAGTCCAATCAAGAACTGGATTATGGGCTTGCAACCAAGGGAATCCCAGTACCAAAATGCATGCAAATTGTGCAAGACCAAAAACTTACAAACCTTACAATGGTCAGGCGCGACCCGCATCGACACCTGGGTCCAAAATTGGGGCTTATTTTCAGCTAAAGGAGTAGCATCAATACCCCTCAAAGGGATAGGAGCATGCAAAGGTACCATAGGAAAACCACAATGCTCAGCAAACCCAAAATCCATCAAGTTCAGGGCAGCTCCTGAATCAATAAAAGCCATAGCCGAAAATGATGATAGGGAACAGATCAAAGAAACCGACAAAAGAAACTTAGACTGTAAACCGCCCAAAGTAAATGAACGGGCAAATCGTTTCTAGTGCTTAGGGCAGATAGAAATAATATGAGAGGCGTCTCCACAGAAAAAACATAGCTTATGACGCCGTCTAAAATCCTGCCGTTCCGCCCTAGAAAGGACCCTATCACACTGCATAGGCTCCGGAGACCGCTCTGAGAGCGAAACCGCTGCACGCATTGTTTTACGTTCATGTAAACGTCTATCAATCTGAATGGCCAATGACATACAGGCATCGAGACCAGAGGGGACAGGAAAGCCCACTATAACATCCTTCCCAGGCTCTGCCAACCCCTTCTGAAAGAGAGCCGCAAGAGCTGCATCATTCCACTCAGTAAAAACCGACCACTTGCGAAACCTCTGACAATATATCTCTGCAGGTTCCTGACCCTGGATCAAAGCCAATAAAGTTTTCTCGGCTTGATCAATAGCATTAGTTTTATCATATAACAACCCCAGAGCCTGAAAAAAAAAATCCACATCAGCAAGAGCAGGATCTTCAGGGGCCAGGGAAAAGACCCAATCCTGGGGGTCACCACGCAGCAGAGAGATAACAATCTGAACTCGCTGCCTGGAAGACCCTGAGGACTTGGGTTTCAAGGCAAAACATAACCTACAATTGTTTTTGAAGTTCAAAAATTTTGACTGATCCCCAGAGAACAAATCTGGTAAAGATATCTTAGGTTCTAATCTTGGTGTCTGGGCACGATAATCGGATATATCCTTAACCTGAGACGTAAGCTGATCGACTCACCCAGCTAATTGTGTCACATCCATAACAGCACAAGATCCTCCACATCACCCAGATATAAAGAGGAAAAAACACACACAAAAAAAATTCTGACACACTTTTTTTTTTCCTTCTTTTTAGTACCCTGGTATCTAGTTGAGGCCGGTGCTACTGTTATGATTCAGGGACTGAGGAGGATCAAAAACTGCGGAAACCCAAAAGGTAACAGAGTGGCTGGAGCCTTAACGGACTGCAGACCTAATCCTGACACACAAATAGAAGAAGCCGTGGGACGAGCCTATGATGACCTAGTCGTCTCGACACAGCCGGAGAACTAAATATTCTTACAGATAAAGATATAAGAAAGTTAATCTGCCTTGGAGCAATCCCCAAAGATATAGATAGCCCCCCACATGTAAAGACTACGGTTATATAGGAAAACACAATGCAAAGCTAGAAAAACAGATTCAGCAACCCTAATAAATACCAGCACGACTGATATGGAAAAACCCTGAGGCCAAACAGCCTCTCCCCCACTAGATCAGCACTCAGATGTCACTGTGATCCAAAAACACATATATATGAGGGACTGAATTAATACCAAGCATGATAAACCCATTGCAGAATCATGGAACTAAGTATACAGACACTCCCAGCAGGAAATGATCCAATCCAACCAAGAACTCCAAACAGACAAAATAGGAATCAAGCATAGTATCAAAGCAGAGAAAACAACAAGAAAGTGGAAACAAGAAGCAGAAGCACAAGACCACTTATCTGAGAGTAATTCTGGTAGTGAGCAGGGCTGGTTTCAGAATGTCCTTAACACACAGGATATCCATTGAGCACCGGCAAGTAACAGGAAGAAACTGCTCAGTTATATAGTCCAATCAGAAATGCCTGATTGCCAGTCCTCCACAGATGTGTGGCTTTCATTCCACAAATCAACTGCACCACCAGCACTGACCACAAGAGGGAGCCCCAAACTGGAAAATTTATTCACAACAGACACCATCCATGTACCAAAGATGTCTAGGCCAACATAGGTGGAAGGTTGCTCTGTAGAAAGTCTGTCCATAACTGGGTTTAAATTGGCGAGAGGGCTTCTTAATGGAATCTGCTGTTTGTTGTATAAACACTTCCATTCTGTGGCGAATTCACACTGTTGGAGGTGGCGCATAATGAGGAACTCACTATGGGAGATGTCCTCAGCTGAAAGGGGCTTGTGGTAGACATGCCAGCGATGACAGTCTTTATTTTCAAGGTCTTTGCGATGACATCTGGCGATATGCACTATCCTTGCGACAGTCCTGACAAGTCTCATCCAGCTGGAGAAACGTTCAAAACGTTGGCAACCAAGGTTGAAAGTTTTTTCTGCACTAGTGGCCAGGGTGTTGACTTCAGCTCAGACTTCTGGATCGTTGACTGGATCTGGGATACTGAAGGCTTCCTGGACATTTTCTTCTGACTCTCTCAGCAGGAACTCTGGACCTGTAAGTCAGGAAGAGTTAGCAAAAGAACTAATAGACATAGGTCTGGTGGCATGATCTGCTGGATTCAGTTCAGATGGTACATAATGCCATTGTTCTGGTTTGGAGGATCTCCTGATTGTTTCTATGCGGTTACTGATGTACACATAAAATCGTCTTGATTGATTGTAGATATAACCTAAAACAACCTTAAGGGTGCTTTACGTGCTACGATATCGCTAGCACCCGCCCCCGTGGTTCGTGCAACATTTGGTGATCGCTGCCGTAGCGAACATTATTGCTACGGCAGCGTCACACGCACATACCTTGTCAGCGATGTCGCTGTGACCATAGCGACGTCACTGCGGCGTCACTAAGTGACCGCCCAATAGTAGAGGAGGTGCGAAGATGAGCGGCTGGAAGATCCTGCCCACCTCCTTCCTTCCTTTTTTTCCGGTGGACGCAGGTAGGAGATGTTCATCGCTCCTACGGTGTCACACGTAGCGATGTGTGGTGCTGCAGGAAAGACGTACCTGCAGCAGCAACGATATTATGGAAAGGAGCGACGTGTCAACGATCAACGATTTTTAACGTTTTTGAGATCGTTGCTCCTTGGTGTCACACGCTGCGATGTTGCTAACGGCGCCGGATGTGCGTCACTAACGACGTGACCCCAACGATATATCGTTAGCGATGTCGCTGCGTGTAAAGCACTTATTACTGTCAGTGTAGTATAGGACCTAGTCTATGTCAACACACAGTTTTTGTCGTATGAAGTCGACAATTTCCACTGCCAAAACGGTGCCACAGAGTTCCAGTCTGGGAATGGTATGGTCAGGCTTCGGTGCCAGCTTAGCCTTGCCAAAGATAAATCCAACATAGTTTTGCCTATTGGGGTCTGTCATCTTCAGATACGCAACCGCTGCTATAGCTTCAGTGGAAGCGTCTGAGAAGATGTGGAGTTCCTTCTTGATGCTAAAGGTGATGGAGGTTTTGATGTAGCATCTTGGGATGTGGATGTTGTCCAACCCACACAAGGACAGTTTCCAAGCTTCCAATTTTTGCTCTTTGTCAGGAGGGAGTGGGGTATCTCAGTCCTTGACGGTTTTGGAGAATTGTCTCAGCAGGGATTTGCCTTGGTGTTACAAATCCCAGTGGGTCGAATAAGCTGTTCACTAAAGAAGGGACACCACTTTTTGTGAATGGCTTGTCTGAGTAACTTACTTGAAATCCGAAGGAGTCAGCTATAAGATCCCATCTGATGCCCAGGCTCCTCTGCATGGGTGGACTATCTAGCCTCAAGTCAATGTCCTTGATCCCAGGTGCGTGGTCACCCGACTCAAAGGCTCTCAATACGGTCAGGCTGTTTGAAGCAATTTTGTTTAACCTGAGTTTTGCCTGGGACAGTATACCTTGGGTCCTCTTGAGCAAATCAATGGCTGCTTCTTCAGTGGGTAGTAATTTGAGCCCATCATCTACTGTACATAAAAGTCTTTCTCAACAAAGTCTCTGGCGTCTGTTCCATACTCAGACTCTCCCTTTAATGCGGTTCTCTGGAGGCCATGAGTTGCAACTGCAGGTGAAGGGCTGTTTCCAAATACGTGGACCATCATACGATAATCCACCATCTCTTTATTGGTGTAATTGTCCTTGTATCACCTCAGAAATCTGAGGAAGTTCCGGTGGTCTTCTCTGACTAGGAACAGTGGAATATCTGTTCAATGTCAGCAGTGATGGTGACAAGCTCTTTTCTGAACCTCAGCAATACTCCTACCAAGTTGTTTGTTAGGTTGGGCTGTGGAGACACGGGTTCAGTCGGTGCTCTCATCCGCTGGCCCGGCCGCCCTTAGAAAGACAGCATGGCCCAGGGCTCATCCCAACTGAACGCCCAACCTCCTTAACCATGGGCGGAACACTACTCAGACAACACAGGGTGAGGGAATCACAATATTAAGACTTTATTGGATCCCCAAACAATTAACGGCACATAGCACATAACCAGCAAAACACACAAATGCAACAGGCAACAGAGTCTCACCCTTCCGCTGGCTCAGCAGGGATTTAGAATGTCCATGCCTCAGAGGTTCCAGGGCTACTTACTCCAATCCAGCAGCACCCCGCTTTCGGCGGGCAACCACCGAGAATGGAATAACGCCAGATTTAGGAAGCTGGCTGAGGTCCGCAAAGTCTGCAGTCAGATGACTGGATTGTCCCAAGCTGGATTCCTTCCTTAGGTAGTCCCTGATATCAAAGCCGAATCCTTGCAGTCGATGCTGAAGTCCATATAGTGTTATAATCCAGGTTATGGATTGCCAATCGGATCCGCAGGTCCTAGATTGGTAGCATGTAGCAAGAGTCTCTCTGGGCAATGGACAGTCCTCCTTCTTATTCCCCTGAGCTCTCCATTCAGACCATTGGGATCTTCACGATTGGTGGATAAGATTGGGCTCTTATTGGCTAGATTTCAAGCCATATTCAAATATCCAGAGACAGGATAGACAGGTAAGTTACATCACATCTAGCAATTCACTTAGTAATACAATGGGAAGTTCGCATAATTTATTTATCTGGGTGTCTGGCCTTCATTAGCCAAGGCAATTACATGAGTCAACAAGAGTCTTGTAGAAACAATGAGGGCTTATCCCCCGTCTATAAACAAACTATCTTCATGTCTGGCTGAATTTTAAGAAATTTAACCCCTGCTAAGCACTGCCAGAGTCCATGTTGTCACAGGGACCTATGAGGAGAATATCGTTAATGGATACGCCTTGATGTTTGGCACTGGAGTCAAAGACAACCCTTATTTGATTCTGTTTCCGAGGATGGTATACTCCGAATTAAGGCAAATACCAGCACTCTTCATTTTTCTTCAAGGATGGAGCAGGTTCTGCGTGGTTGTTGCGGCATATCCTGTCCATAAAAGCGATGATGTGTTCTCTCATTTCAGGCTTGCTGTTCATAGAACGTTGAAGAGAGTTAAATCTGGTCTGAGCTTGATCTCGGTTGTTTGGGAGTCTTACCCTGGTAGATCGGAAGGGTAATGGAGAGACCCAGTGGTTTGTTTTGCCTTTAGGAACTCACAGTCCATTATTTTGATGAATTCTCTGTCCTCTACTGACAAGGCTACTTTATCGTCATCCTTGGTTGTGTGAAAGACTGATCTTCCCAAGTTGTCAATATGCAGAGAAGAAGCAATGTCAGGTAACTGTATGGAGTCTGGAGACTTCTCTTTCACTCCATAGTGATGAGGACATGGCTTTAAGCCGGTTGTGCGCCCATCTCCGTGCATATAAGTTATGAAGGAGTCAATTTCTGATCAATGCACATGTTTCCAATGACTACCCATCCCAAGTCCAGTCGCAGGGTGTATGGTGCATAGTCAGGCCCATTACACTATTGTCGCACCTTGTGTACCCTTAGATTGTCTCTGCCGAGCAGGAGTAGAATCTCTGCATTGTTGTCCATAGGTGGGATAACACTGGCCAGGTGCCTTAGGTATGGTTGATAAAATGCAGCTTCGGGGGTAGGAATCTTATCCCTGTGGTTGGGTATTTGGTTACATGCAACGAGCGTTGGTAGAGGTATTTCGGTCTTCCCATTGATAGGAGAAGCGATGAATCCCTGGGCTCTTCTGCCTCTAGTCTCTATGCGACCCGAGCAGATGTTCAAGGTGTAGGGTTCTGTGGTCCGTTAATTCCAAAGGAGTTCAAAGAATTTGAATCCTGCAAGGGACCGGTTGCTTTGGTCATCTATGATGGCATACAACTTCATTGCTTTTTCTGGGTGTCCCTCTGGATAAACCTTGATTATGCATATTCGGGCAAAACATTTCTCCATTTGGCCCTCTCCACATACCTCTGAGCAGGAGATGGCTGTGGTAGTGTCAGTCTGATTCTTGGGCTCCCCGCCATGACTTGGAGTGGGAGCAGTGGTGATTGCAGCCGGTGTGTCTTTAGCGACTGGGGTTGGGTGCATGGCTGACGCATGTTTTTCACTATGACACTCCTCGCACTTGATGGATTTACAGTCCTTGGCCATGTGCTCCAGGGATGCGCAGCATTTGAAACATATCCCAAGCTCGGTGAGGACTTTCTTGCGCTCCTGTAAGGTTTTGGATCTAAACCCTCTGCACTTGTTCAGTGAGTATGGTTTTTTATGAATGGGACATTCTCGATTGAAAGACTTATCTCGTGATGAGGTGGTGTACTGTTTATCTCTGGGTGCTGCAGGTGATGGTAGCTCATTCTTCCTAACACTCACAGTGTTCTTAACAACTCCACGTTTGTGTATGGCACCTTCATACCTTGATGATGATGTCGTTGCAGCTGCATTGTTGAACTCTAGGAAGTCGAGGCTGGGGTCGTTCCTCATCTGGGACTGATAGTCGATGAACCTGCAGAAGTGAATCATTGGGGGAAAGGTGACATCATTCACTCTTTTGTACCTTGAGACTGACGTTGCCCACTTCTTCTGCAGACTGTATGGCAGCTTCAACACGATTGGGTTCACTCCATGGGCTGTATCCAGATAACATAGCCCAGACAGACGAGGATCTCTTTTGGCGAGCTCCAGCTCCATGAGCAGATCACTTAAGTCTTGAAGCTTGTGGACTTCCTTAAGGTTGATCTCTGGGATGTTCTGCAGTCTCTTGAATAGGGCTTTCTCTATCGCTTCTGCACTGCCAAAGGTATGTTCCAGTCTTTGCCATGCAGCAGCGAGACCTGCTTCTGCTTGTCCCACATAGATGGTTCTGAGGCTCTTGATACCGTTTGTAGACCCTGAGCCTGGGCCCAACCACTTGATCATGAGGTCGAACTGTTCTGCAGTTAGGTTGAGATTGGCGATAGCTGTCTTGAATGTTGCTTTCCAGGCCCTGTAGCTCTCTGCACTATCATCAAATTTTGTGAGACTAGTGTTGATTAGCTCTCTGCTCACCATGAACCTGGCAAACTCAAACATATCTGATTTCTCACTGCTTGTTACCACAACGACTCGTGATGCCCCTGGTGCGTATGGGCTGCCTGGTGTGAAAGGGTAAGATGCTTCCGGGTAGAATGATGTTGCTGCAGGGTTGAGCTGTGGTTTAGCCCCTGTAGATTTTGATAATTGCTGCTTCTTGAGCTGTGAAGGAGGGTTAGGAAACACTTAAATGCCATCTTGCTGTGGTGACTGTACTTAAGAAGGCACCTTTTGGTGGCTGATATTAACTTGCTCGGGTGCTGTAGACGGCATTGGCACTGGTAGAGCTAAGTTGGAGGTTGCAGTGTTTTCGACTTGGATGGTACTGTAAACTGTGGTTGGTGTAGGGAACTGATTCAGCACAGTCTCTGGTGCGATCAACTGGATTGTCTGTTTCCAGTGTTGGCGAGTAAACTGGATCAGGACCTTGGTTCAATGCCTGCTCAAGTAGTCTTACTTTAGCTACCGCAACTTCATCTTCCATCTGAGAACGAAGAATCTTTATCCGAGCCTCCGCTTCTCCCCTCTTGGCTTCTGCTTCTGCTCTCGCAAATGCTTCTGCTTCTGCCCTCTTGGCTTCTACTTTAACTACTTCTGCTCTTACAAGGGCTTCTGCCCTCTTGGCTTCTGCTTTAGCTGCTTCTGCCGTTGCAAGGGCTTCTGCTTTAGCTGCTTCTGCCCTTGCAAGGGCTTCTGCTTTAGCTGCTTCTGCTCTTGCAAGGGCTTCTGCTTCTGCCCTCTTGGCTTCTGCTTTAGCTGCTTCTGCACTTGCAAGGGCTTCTGCCCTCTTGGCTTCTGCTTCTGTCCTCTTAGCTTCTTCTTCTTCTACTTCTCTTTCTGTGAAGGAACGTCTCACCTTGGATTGCTCTGCTATTATGCGGGCCTCTATTATTCTGTCGCTCAGGGCTGAGCTTCTCGAGGATGATGATCCGGATGATCGAAAGGAACGCCTAGATGAGGTTGATCGGTGTGATCTGGTTTCTTGCTGATGAGAGATGCGGTGTTCCGCTTTGTCTATGGTGTCTTGCACCTTGGTGTCTCTTTCCGTGTCCACCTCTTCTGCCTTGCTCAGGATATTAACTTGCTCGGATGCTGTGGACGGCATTGGCACTGGTAGAGCTAATTTGGAGGTTGCAGTGTTTTTGACTTGGACAGTACTGCAAACCGTGGTTGGTGTAGGTAACTGATTCAGCACATAGTCTCTGGTGCGATTGTGCTGCCCCCATGCCTGCAGCAGCCAGGCTACTTGGATCCGGACCCGCTGTGTGGCTCAAGGGATCTTCCGGACCCGGGACGCACGTGGACACACCAAATGAAAAGGGGGACGTAGTTGTACTGCCTTGGCCGTATTCAGTTTGTGACTGCACCCACGGTGTGTGGTGAAGTGGGACACCACCGCTGCTGTTGTGGGACACCCGGTGGAGATGTAGTGGCAGCTGGATGTTAACCCCTCCGTGGGTAGGGATGGTTGCCCACGGACTCAGTGTCTCTGTGCAGGGTATGGCGATGGCAGGGGCTTGCACGCCCAGACATACCAGGGGATGTTTGGTTACTCACAATTAAATGAATCACACGAGTCTTTTGGTAAACCAAGGTGCTGGTGGCCGGTCGCCGTGGCCGGTTGTACTCTGGTTCCCCACCCGTGCTGGTGGTTGCTGTCTTTCCCTCTGCACTGTGTTTGCTTGTGTTGGACTTCCCAGTATGGAACACAGGAGTCCGCTCCCGGCTTGTTGTGTACCTGAGGAGCCGTACCCGCTGACGCTGACCCGTGGGATCTATGGGCCCTGGCGGTTGCCCTATCTATAATCCTGCCCTCAATCGGTTGATTAGCTAGGCCGTTGGTTCCGGTCCTGGCTTCAGGGTCCGAGTACCCCCTCTGTGCACGGTTTCCGGATCGGGTCTCTGGTGTCGGTACCGGTGGGCTCCAACCCTGTCCCGGTCCACCTCGGATCTCCGGCTGCCATTTCACCATCGCCTGCTGACAGAGCCCACCGTCTGCCACCTAGCCAAGGTACCAGGGCTCCAACCCTGGCACCGTTCAACTTGAGCTACTCCTCTGCTGGGCATACACCTAGCTCCAGTCTCCACTCCTCTCAACTTGAACTACAACTTCAGACTCCTGTTTTTCCCGCCCCGGGCTGTCTAGACCCCTAGGTGGGCGTTCCCTAACCGCCTGGTCCCGCCCACTGGTGTGCCTGTCTTGCCCTGAGGTGGGTGACTAAGGTTTCAGGTCGGCTGTATGTGACCCTGTGGGGGATGGTGTTATGCGGCGGCCTATTGTGTGACTACCTGATTTTGCCAGGGCGTCACACGATCAACTGGATTGTCTGTTTCCAGTGGTGGCGAGTAAACTGGATCAGGACCTTGGTTCAATGCCTGCTCAAGTAGTCTTACTTTAGCTAGCGCAACTTCCTCTTCCATCTGAGAACGAAGAATCTTTATTCGAGCCTCCGCTTCTCCCCTCTTGGCTTCTGCTTCTGCTCTCGCAAGGGCTTCTGCTTCTGCTCTCTTGGCTTCTGCTTTAACTACTTCTGCTCTTGCAAGGGCTTCTGCTTCTGCCCTCTTGGCTTCTACTTTAGCTGCTTCTGCCCTTCCAAGGGCTCTGCTTTAGCTGCTTCTGCCCTTGTAACGGCTTCTGTTTTAGCTGCTTCTGCTCTTGCAGGGCTTTTGCTACTGCACTCTTGGCTTCTGCTTCTGCCCTCTTGGCTTCTGCTTTAGCTGCTTCTGCACTTGCAAGGGCTTCTGCCCTCTTGGCTTCTGCTTCTGTCCTCTTAGCTTCTTCTTCTTCTTCTTCTTCTTCTCTTTCCGTAAAGGAACGTCTCACCTTGGATTCCTCTGCTCTTATGCGGGCCTCTAGTATTCTGTCGCTCAGGGCTGAGCTTCTTAAGGATGATGATCCAAATGATCGAAAGGAACGTCTAGATGAGGTTGATCGGTGTGATCTGGTTTCTTGCTGATTAAAGATGTGGTGTCCACTTTGTCTATGGTGTCTTGCACCTTGGCGTCTCTTTCCCTGTCCACCTCTTCTGCATTGCTCAGGTGAGAAAGAGCTTCATCAATTTTAGAGTCTTTTAGAAAGGTAGTGTACCTTGTGGACAGTCTCTTGTATCTTTCTTGAGCTGTGGTCAGCCGTTCCATAGCGGCTTGTAAGCATGCAGCATCACCTAATGAGGATTCAAGTCTTGACATGTAATAGGTAACTCATTCCCACTGTTCTTCCAGGTGCTCACATAGCTCATCTTTCATAGTGTGATAGTTTTCAATGGCCTCTATCGTTGGTTTGGAAGAGCGTCTTGGTCGGACAACTTGGTCTGCTGGAAGCATGGGATCTGCCTCCTGGGCTTCATAATGGACAGTATCAGGTTGGTTAGACCCGTCGAAGCACTACTATAGAGTGTGAAACGGCCGTCATCTGACGTGCTGTCCCGTCCTACCCCCTCCCCGCTTGCCACAGCATGTAACCTCCACGAGTGAATAAACACTTTTCTACTGCACAGCAAAGATCGGTGAGTGCTTTTTCATTTTCTTCTCTCATATGCCACAGTATCAGGTTGTATTTGCTCTGTTTCAACAGTGGGGAACTGTCCGAGGTCTTCATCGGCCATTTTGATGTAAGGTGTACTGTGTTTTTAAGAAACTCAACTTTTGAATAGGGGTCCGAAAATCGCTGTGCAGCTCCGTAAGGACTCCCTGATGAGATTCCCAAGGTGTTTTTAGTAAATCTTGGGGGTTTGCAGTCCGGCTATCTGCAGCGATGAGGTATGATATACTGCAAGTCTATAGAAGGGGTATGGCTAGAGGGAAACAGCAGGTGCATAAACTGTTCCTTTACAATGCAGGCAGAGGAGACTCAGCACATGGCAGAAGGTAGAGCTTTCCCTTAGGCTTGTCCAGGCATGCACTGTTGCAGGCAGATTACTGCACGAGGCCTGTTGCTAGGCAGATTACAGAGAGGGATACAAGATCGTTAGGGATCTGTAGCCAGGGTATTGAGTCTTCTGACTGATTTGGGCTCTAACAAAGTTTTGACTTTGGGCTGTAAAGAAGTTTTTGACTGTTCTGTCCCCACTTTGAGGCGATTGAAGGCAGGTAGTTGGGTAGAAGTATGAGGAGCCTTACCTTTGTTTCCACTATGTGAGGCAGACATGACCAGAGCGCTCCAGCATGGATGGATTCAAATGTACACACACTGAGGTGAAGCAACGATGGTTTATTTTTTCCTCCATGAACAAAAACGTGCATCAATACAGTGATCAAGTGGCTGTAACTGTGGTAGTCTTGTGATGATTGTCCCAGAGCTGCTACTACGGTCAAAAACATTTTCTTTCTGAGGCCCAAAGGACAGATAGGTCTGCTCCTCACAATGCACTGACTGAAAGTGAAAGTAACTTGGAGTCAGGATGTGAGGTCACATGTAGGGCTCAAAACACTCCCACAGGCTGGACTAAAAAGAACCAGGGGAACAGAATGGTCTGACCAATAGATGGCAGCAAAGGACAAGCATGAACATAAATATATTGAATAACATTATTTAAATAACTGTAGATATGTCATTAAAGGTTTTAAAGAAACAGGAGGAACAGCACAGCCATACCTCCCGAATTCGCTCCACGTGCAGGTGCTTCTGGTCCAACCGTCCCCGCTACACCTGAAGCCATGACATCACCGGACCCCTCAGCCGATTATTATAATCCGCTCCATTGGAGACCATTCAAGAGGCAGCGCTGGAGCAGGGAGTGGATTCAGACTCTGAGCATGGGCGTCTTTTATAAGGAAGGCTAACTATAATAACCGCCCCATACCATCCATTTGGGATAGTGACGATTCTTTAGGCATTGTTCACATAAAATCAGGAACATTTTGGTGTATGAATTTTTTATTTTGATAAATTATTTTGTATTTATTCTTTTTCATAAAATATTTTATGCAAACAGATGTGTTCTTGTTCTTTATTACTTCTTAGGCTATGTGCGCACGTTGCGTCGGTGTACCTGCAGTTTATTCTGCACGTTTTCCTTCCCTTGGTTTTTGACCAAATGGCTTTTGACCATTTTCGTGCGCTAAAAACGCATGCGTATTTACCGCGTTTTTAGTGCGTTTTCAGCGTTTTTTACCTGCGTTTTCACCTGCGTTTCTGCAGATGCGTTTTGTAGATCAAAACACTGAGAAATAAAGTTGGAATAGTCAAAAAGAATGAAAAAAGAGAAAAAAAGGATAAAATTAACTTTTAATAAAACTATATGGAAAATTATCAATTTTAATGAAATAATAGTGGTTATGCACATTTTAACAGAAAAATGGGTAAAGTTTATTATTTTTTAGCATTTAAATTTTTGGTTATTGTGTGTGTGTAAAGGAACATAATAACCCTTTAATTTTATGCCAGAAAAGCATGCGTTTTTGAAGCCAAAAACGCAGTGGAAAAGCAGGTAAAAAGCATGAAAAACGCAGGAAAGTTGATTTTGGTTGCATTTTGCCCTTTCTCATTGACTGCAATGTTAAGGAAACGCTGCAGAAATGGCAAAAACAACTGACATGCTGCTTCTTTTTCAGCATGGTTTTTGACCCAAAATATGCAAATTAAACGCTGCAGAAAAAAAAGCAAAGTGCAGACAGGATTTCATCTTTTCCAATAGACTTTGCTGGAAAACAAAAACGTATGCGTTTTAGCGCAAAAACGCTGCCGCTAAAAACGCTGCAGAAACGCGGGTAAAAATGCAATGTGCGCACATAGCCTTAGAGACACATTATTAGGAGGATCCAAATTTAATGTCTCTGCAAATGCTCTCCTTAACTCCTTCCTGATAGGAGAATGTGCAAAAATGCAAAATTCCCCCAAGAGCTATAACTTTTTTTGTTGGTCTGTACACATAGCCATATGACAGGACAAGTTGTACTTTTGAATTATATCATTAAAAAATTTGCTGCAAAATTGAGGAAAAAAAAAGCATATTTCTGCAATTTTTATTTATTTTTTTTTTTTTTACTATGTTTACTATACAGTAAAACTGACTTGGCAATATCATGGGGTTTTTTTGTAAAAAAAAAAAAAAAAATGTATACATTCTTGTTGCCATTTTCCCTAGATCCATAATGTTTGGAACAGGCAATTATATGTCGGTATGGGGTTAAAGAGAACTTGTCACTAATCTATGGCTGACATTTTTACTTTAAAAAGCAAAAAAACCCAACAAAAAACAAATTTAGCCACTGATTGGTGATGAGCTTTCTTTAATGTGTCTATAATGTGCATTTGCACTTTAACAATGATTTTTTTGTATTCTAGGCATTGAAGTGTTCTAATCATAGAGAGGTCGGGTCCGGAGACTTCCAATGGTTGCTCAGAAGTATATTCAGATGACTAGAACTTAGAGGTGGAAACAGTGGAGTACTATCAATAAAAGCAGGCCACGCCACTGCTATGGGGCCCTGGAGCAGAGGTACCCCGCCCCAGCTGCCCGCGTTGTGTGAAATTTCACTTTCATCCCAGCGGGGTAGGCTGCCCCGGGGCGGTCACCAAGCAGCTGATTAATGGGGGCCCACACTACTTGTATAGCTGCAGACGACCGTAACACAGAGATACAGACTCACCCACACCCCGCTGCCACTGCTGAAGAGGAGGGAGTGGCCAGGTAGAGTCTTCTTGCAGGAGAGCTTTGAGATATGTCAGGAAGAGAACAGCCAATCAAGGGAGGGGGTGGAGCTTGTTCAGTACACTGCGGGAGAGAGAAATTCTTAAAAATAAAACATTGCTGGAGAAGGAGCAGAGATCTGAGCAAGGAGAGACAACAGAGCAGAAGAAGCAGAGGAAAGAGAGAGAGCTAAGGCTACTTTCACACATCAGTTTTTTGGCATCAGGCACAATCTGGCAAAAAATGGATAAAACGGATCCGACGCCGGATCCGTTTTATTCCCCATTGACTTGTATTAGTGCCGGATTGTGCCGGATGGCCTTGTGTTGCATGCGGCATCCGCTGGATCAGTCGAAATTTCTTCGTCCGGCTTCTAGAAAGGATGCAGCATGCAGTGCTTTTTGTCTCCAACAAAAAAACGGACCAAGACGGATCCGTCATCATCCGGAAAAAAACGCATTCCAGTGATGAATCCGGTTTTTTAATCTGAGCATGCTCAGATGAGATGTGAATTCATTTCTGGCCTCTATCTCTCTCTGTCGGTCTTTCTCCCTCTCTGTCGATGTCGGTCTTTCTCTCTGTCAGTCGGTCTCTCTATCTCGGTCGCTTTCTCTTTCTGTCGGTCAGTCTCTCCCTCTCACACCCTCACCCATACTCACCGATCACCGGCGTTGTGCTGCACGACTGTCACACTGCTCTGGCAGCTTCTCTTTTGAAAATGCCAGCGGCTCATTATTCCATCTCATATTCACTGCTTCTCTCGCCCACCGTCACCTATGATTGGGTGAAGTCAGACATACCCCCACGCTGAGTGACAGCTGTCTCACTGCAACCAATCACAGCCGCCGGTGGGCGGGTCTATATCATGAAGTACAATATATAAATAAATTAAAAAAACAGCGTGCGGTCCCCCTCAATTTTGATACTAGACAAAGTAGAGCCACACGGCTGAAGGCTGGTATTCTCAGGATGGGGAGCCCCACGTTATGGGGAGCCCCCCAGCCTAAAAATATCAGTTAGCAGCCGCCTGGAATTGCCACATCCATTAGATGCAACAGTCCCGAGACTCTACCCGGCTCATCCTGAATTGCCCTGGTGCGGTAGCAATCGGGGTAATAAGGAGTTAATGGCAGCCCATAGCTGCCACTAAGTCCTAGGTTAATCATGGCAGACGACTATGAGACACCTTCCATGATTAATCTGTAGTGAAAGTAAATAAACATAAACAATGAAAAATCCTATATTTGAAATAAAAAGCAAAAAAACACCATCTTTCACCACTTTATTAAAATCACAAAATACCCCTCCAGATCCAACGTAATCCACGCAAGGTCCCACGACGCTTTCAGCTCTGCTACATCGGAAGCTGACAGAGAGCGGCCACAAACCATGACCGCCCTCTGTCAGCTCCATGGAGCAACTGAAGTGAGTTGCGTTGTCAGCGGTGACGTCACTGAGGTAGTGCCGATGTGTGTGAGGTGATGATAGGGGCGGTAGTGCCTGTGTGTGTGCGGTGATGATAGGTGCGGTAGTGCCTGCGTGTGTGCGGTGATGATGGGTGCGGAAGTGCCTGCGTGTGTGCGGTGATGATGGGTGCGGAAGTGCCTGCGTGTGTGATGATGGGGGCGGTAGTGCCTGCATTTGTGTGGTGATGATGGGAGCGGTAGTGCCTGCATGTGTGTGGTGATGATGGGGGCGGTAGTGCCGTTGTGTCCGGTGATGATGGGGCGGTAGTGCCGGTGTGTCCGGTGATGATGGGGTCTCTCTCTCTCCCTTTGGCATGAAAAAAAAAACTAATCCGTTTTTTGCGAGATCCGTCGCATCAGTTTTTACACAATCTGCAACAGATCCGTTGCATCACACACATGCCGGATTGTGCCTGATGGCAAAAAACGGATGTGTGAAAGTAGCCTAAGCAAACAAGAAGAAGGGAGAGCAGAAGCACCAGACAGAAATAGCAGAGGACGGGATCTGAACACAGCCAGGAGGACCAACAGAAAGTGCAGCAGGGAGTCCAGAGGCTGCCACTAACAGGATCTCTCACAGCACAGGAGCAGGTGAGTATTATAATGTGCAAATGTCTCCTGGAACACTACAGAAACTGCCCTATGCTGTGACATCCCTGTGTGTTTTATCACTGTATTGTGACATCCCTGTGTATATGATCTGTAACGTCCTGGATGTGGATTCACTAGACCGTGTACCGGACTCCTCCAGTGAGGCAACCCAGAGCTAACCCCTATACAGGGACTGTCCGATCACCCCACCAGAGGGCCTAGACGCACGGCAGCTGGAACACTAGGGGTATGAGTCCTTCAGGGATTTGCAGGGAATGTCTCTGAGTCCAAAGGCACCGTGGGCAGGATGGATGGCGGGAACCGGGTTCAGGTGCCAGGTAGGAACAGCAGACGGGGTCCGGGTCCAGTGAGCTGAGCAGGCAGATGTACCAGGTGGAGCCAGGGATCGGTGACGGGAATATGCTGACGGAAGATGATGGGATCCTCAGCAGACGGTCACCGGGACACTCCCTGGAGAAACGGTAGTCAGGACCAGTGGACGGAGTCTGTGGACGAGACGGAGTTAATGGCGAGACACAGCACAAGGGGACCTGAGCACCTAGCTTGGGGAACACGTTGATCAGGCGCCACCCACATTGAAAGGAAAGTCTTATATACCCTGTCCCTGTAACATGTCATATCCTGCTTCAGGAGTGCTGGGCCTATAAGACTAGGTGAGTGGACGCGGCCCCGCCCTATACACATGCATGTGCCTAAGAATCAGAGTCAGACACAAGAGACCAGGAACAGGACGCAGGAGAGCACGAGCGGGAGCCGTGACCGGTGGACACGTGGACTGGATCAGTGGGTAAGGAGCGGTGCCGTGATGGTGAGACCGGATCAGTGGGTAAGGAGCGGTGCCGTGACACCGGGAGCATGACATGATCCTTGTACTGTGACATCCCTGTATATATGATCCCTGTACTGTGACATCACTGTGTGTATTATCTCTGTACTGTGACTTCCCTGTGTATATGATCCCTGTACTGTGACATCCCTGTGTGTATGATCCCTGTACTGTGACATCACTGTGTGTATTATCCCTGTACTGTGACATCACTGTGTGTATTATCCCTGTACTGTGACATAGCTTTTTGTGTTATCCCTTTACTGTGACATCACTGTGTATATTACTCCAGTATTTAACGGTGCTGGGTGAGCGTCAAGCAGTGAGGTGCTGAGTGAGCATCAGGCAGTGCGGTGCAGGGCGAGCATCAGGCAGTGCAGTGCTGAGCGAGCGTCAGGCGGTGCTGAGCGAGCGTCAGGCGGTGCTGAGCGAGCGTCAGGCAGGGCTGAGTGAGTGTCAGGCAGGGCTGAGTGAGCGTCAGGCAGTATGATGCTGAGAGAGCATCAGGCGGTTATGAGCGAGCGTCAGACAGTGCGGTGCGGTGCTGAGCGAGCGTCAGGCAATGCGGTGCTGGGCAAGCATCAGGTAGTGCTGAGTGAGCGTCAGGCAGTGTGGTGCTGAGCAAGCGTCAGGCGGTGCTGAGCGAACATCAGGCAGTGTGGTGCTCAGCGGCCGTCAGGCAGTGCGGTGCTGAGCGAGTATCAGGCACTGTTACTTCAGCTGCCGCTGGTTTGTACTTTTTTAAGAGATTCTTGAGGGTATTACAGCGTTGTTCTATTCACATCAATGCTACAACGCTGTAATACTGCTATTTAGACAGCCGATAGATGGATCTACAGATGTGATAATAGCCTGTCCTTAGGATAATAAGACCTGAAACTGTGAAGGTTGAAAAATGCACTTGATGTTATGCAGTGGACTAGTCCGAAATGAAATTGAATTTTGCTCCTAAAGCTTTCTATTTATCTATCTATCTAAATTTGCAATTTATTATTTTTCTAATATACAGTACTGTAATTAAAAATTCCCTATCCCTCCCTCAATACTCTACTTGCTTTATTTTTTATATTTCCTCTTTGATGTCGCTTTGTTTGAAGATCCCAGTCCATGTTAGAAGGCTCAAACGAGTCATGATCAGGTGGCAGAAGCTGCGGTCACTGTTGCAGCCTCTGCCCCCTCCCTGAAATGAATTGACATCAGTGATGTCCATATTAGGGGCTGGGCTCATCCATGCTCTATTGAGTATATGCCAGCTGTCAATTCCAATGGATGCTCAATAGAATATTTTAATTGTGCAGAATTCTTCTCTGTGCACAATGGCAGCGCACTCCTTTGCTGACTCTGATTAGAAGTGACAAGCTGGCAGCAGACCGCACTGTCAATGTACATGGTAAGTAAAGAACAAGCAAGCAGAGACCAGCGCCGTCCCTGCAAGTGACGTCACTTCTGATCAGAGACGGTGAGGGAGTGCACTGTTATTGTGCACTGAGTAGAATAGTGCAGTGACAAGATTCTACTGAGCATCTGTTGGAATTGACAGTTGATGTATGCTATACAGAACAGGGATTAGCCTGACCCCTGAAATGGAGGTCACTGATAATGCTTTGTTTCAGCGAGAGGGCGGAGGCTGCAGATTGACAGCAACCTCTGCCCCTTAATGACATATGAATATCCCAGGGGTATTGGGGATTTTCAAACAAAGTATCATCAAAAAAGAAGTAGTAAAAAAAATAAAGCAGAGTAATGAGGGAATTTTTCATTAACATATATTAGAAAAAAGATTGGATTATAACAGATTTAGGAGTAAAGTAGAATTTAGTTTCGGACCACCTCTTTAATGATTCAGAGCCAATAAGTATAGGTCGCTTATCAGGGGCTACTGCTTTGTGCTTTCCCCTCAGGCCAAAATTTGCCAGCCAACCCCTGATTCCCAGCCAGGCTGAGTGTCAGACTGTCAGCGACTAATGCTCAGCGCCGGCGCGCCGTCTACTCTCCAGTGTCCTAGAAACTCCTCCTGCTTTGTTGCTCCTCTCTCTGGTTCAAACTGCATGTGCCCCTAGCTGATGTAGCTTTACAACCAGAGAGAGGAGCTTTGGAGGCAGGCAGGCGAGCGGGCAGCAGACATTGGTGGTTGTACTGCTCACGGGCGGCTCAGCACAACGTCAGCATCTGGCAGAGAGACACAAACGGGCGCATTTTACACAGTCACAAAACAGGCGCACAGGTCTGCATAGACTGGTCCTCTGTAGATGGAGCCGGGCCCGGTAGATGTATAGCCTGGCTAGAATAAAGATTAATTCATAATGTGTATATACGCCCCTAGCAACTTGTTTCCCCCCCACTGGCCCCCAGTAACTTGTATGTCCCCCCAGTAACATGTAAGCCACCCTCAGTAACGTGTATGCTGTTTATTATGTTAATATTTTATTGTATTTTATTTTTTTTATTGGGTCCCAAAGCAAAAGTCTGAATGGGGCTCCATGATTTCTATGTACGCCCCTGGATCAAGGGACTCCTTTTATGTCCAAGGTGACAAAAGAATTATGTAAACTGTTGAAAATAAAACAGTAGCGCACATCGGGGTACCATCCGCAGACCGATTGGCTGGTCGAGCGGTGTAATAAAACCCTTAAATCCATACTTAAAAAGGTGGTTGCCAAGGATGGGAGGGTCTGGGACATGCTATTGCCCTATCTGATGTTTGCCATCCGGGAGGTACCGCAGGCATCCACGGGTTTTTCACCCTTTGAGCTACTGTACGGTAGACACCCTAAGGGCTTGCTGGGTGTAGCCAAAGAAACATGGGAACAGGAGCCCACCCCATATAAAAGCGAAACTGAGCATGTGACACAAATGCAGTATCGCATCACAGCGGTCTTGCCTATTGTAAAAGAGCATTTAACAGAGGCACAGGGAGCACAAAGGCGCTCCTATAACACACGGGCCACCGTCAGATCATTTAAAGTCGGGGTCGAGTATTGGTCTTAGTGCCCACTGCCGAAAATAAATTGTTGACCAAATGGCAAGGGCCATATGAAGTTCGGGAAAAGGTGGAGGAGGTGAATAAAGCCCGCTTTACACGCTACAAGATATCTTACGATGTGTCAGCGGGGTCACGTCGTAAGTGACGCACATCCGGCATCGTAAGATATGTTGTAGCGTGTGACAGCGACGTGCAATTGCGATTGAACGAAAAAAACGTTCATCGCATGCACGTCGTTCATTCCTGACGAATTGAACGTCAGAATGTTCATTGTACCCGGGGTAGCGCACATTGCAGTGTGTGACACCCCGGGAACGATGAACAGATCTTACCTGCATCCTGCAGCTCCCGGCCCACAATGCGGAAGGAAGGAGGTGGGCGGGATGGAAAGACCATGAATGCATGATTACGGAGGTAACTCCGGATGTGTCATTTGGGGACCCTCCGGCGGGAAGCCTGGAAATTAGTGCAGCAGAATCCGGATGTATTTCCGAACTGCCCGGCCGTACTTCAGTCATACAACAGGACATTGTCACCGAGCCTCGGGTAACAGTGCGAATGAAACGGGTGCCAGAGGCCCGGAAACAGGCCATTACAGCAGAGGTGAAACAGATGCTTAGACAAGGAGTGATCGAGGAATCCAAGAGTGATTGGGCTAGTCCGGAGATTGAATGAGGTTTCAAAATTCAACTTTTACCCAAGTCTCCGGGTGGATGAACTGATTGAAAGATTAGTGAAGGCCCAGTGCTTCACGATGCTTGACCTAACCAAAGGTTACTGGCAGGTGCCATTGACAGAATCGGCCAAGGAAAAAACGGCCTTTTTTAACACCAGAAGGCCTCTACCACTATGTTGTCTTGCTTTTTGGATTACATGGAGCCCCGGCTACTTTCCAAAGACTGATGGACTAAAGGGGGCTTTACACGCTACGATATCGTTAATGTTTTGTCGCCGGGGTCAAGTTGTTAGTGACGCACATCCGGCGTCATTAACGATATCGCAGCGTGTGACACTGACCAGCGACCTTAAGCGACCTCAAAAATGGTGAAAATCGTTCACCATGGAGAGGTCGTCCCAAACTCAAAAATCGGTAAGGGTTGTTTATGTAGGTGGTTCGTCGCTCCTGCGGCAGCACACATCGCTATGTGTGACACCGCAGGAGTGAGGAACGTCTCCTTACCTGCTGCCGGCCCCAATGCGGAAGGAAGAGGTGGGCGGGATGTTACGTCCTGCTCATCTCCGCCGCTCCACTTTGATTGGCCGGCCGCTTAGTGACGTTGCGGTGACGTCGCTGTGATGCCGAACGTCCCTCCCCCTTAAAGGAGGGATTGTTCGGCAGTCACAGCGACGCCGCCGACCAGGTATGTGTGACGCTGCCATAGCGATAATGTTCGCTACGGCAGCGATCACAAACAATCGCATGCGCGACGGGGGCGGGTACTTACACGCTCGCTATCGCTACAAATTGCTAGCGATATCGCTACCGTGTAAAGCCCCCTACAGTGTTGGAGTCCAATCAACAGTACGCGTCTACATATTTAGATGATATTATCTTCTTCAGTACTGATTGGCAGGCCCACTTGTCTCAGATTCAGGCAGTAGTGGACTCATTCCGAGCGGCGGGATTGACAGCTAATCCAAAGAAATGTACAATCGGTCTGGTGGAAGCCCGGTACTTGGGGTATGTGATTTGCTGCGGGATTATCAAGCCTTAAAAAGTGGCCCAGACCAGTGTCTACTAAACAGGTGAGGGCGTTCCTCGGCATCGTCGGGAACTACCGACGGTTTGTGCCAGGCTTTGCCAGGAGAACGGCGGCTCTAACCCATTTGTTGAAGGACAAAAAGTCAGCCATGGTATGCTGGAACCCTCAAGCTCAGGAAGTATTTCAGCCCATGAAGTTGGCATTGTGCGGACAGCTGGTCCTCATCAGCCCCAACTTCGGAAAAAGTTTTATTGTGCAAACAGATGCCTCCGATGTGAGTCTAGGTGCCGTCCTCTCGCAAGAGATGAACGTAGATGAACATCCGGTCACCTATTTGAGCAGGAAACTTACCCCTGCGGAGAAAAATTATAGTGTAGTGGAGAAGGAGTGCTTGGCTATTAAATGGGCCTTGGAGTCCCTGCGCTATTATTTGCTCAGGCGACAGTTTTATTATTATTATTATTATTATTATTTAGTATTATAGCGCCATCAATTCCATGGCGCTTTACATGTGAAAGGGGTATACATAATAGGGACAAGTACAATAATCATAAACAATACAAGGCACAGACTGGTACAGGAGGATAGAGGTCCCTGACAGTGAGGGCTCACAGTCTACAAGGGATAGGTGAGGATACAGTAGGTTAGGGTAGAGCTGATTGTGCGGCGCTGTATCAGACTGAGGGTTACAGCAGGTTGTAAGCTTGTCGGAAGAGGTGGGTCTTCAGTTCCTTTTGAAGCTTGTCAAGGTAAGCGAGAGTCTGATGTGTTGTGGCAGAGCATTCCAGGGTGAGGCATGGGAGAAATCTTGGATGCGATGGTGGGCAGAGGAGATGAGAGGGGAGCAGAGAAGGAGATCTTGTGAGGATCTAAGGTTACGTGCAGGTAAGTACCGGGAGACTAGGTCAGAGATGTAGGGAGGAGACAGGTTGTGGATGGCTTTGTAGATCATGGTTAGGGTTTTGAACTGGAGTCGTTGGGCAATGGGAAGCCAGTGAAGGGATTGGCAGAGAGGAGAGATCGGGGAGTAGCGGGGGGACTGGTGGATTAGCCGGGCAGCATAGTTCAGAATAGATTGTAGGGGTGTGAGACTGTTAGAAGGGAGGCCACAGAGCAAGAGGTTGCAATAATCCAGGCGGGAGATAATAAGGGCATGTACTAGGGTTTTTGCAGCTTCTTGGGAAAGGAATGTTCAGATCCGTGAAATATTTTTGAGTTGGAGGCGGCAGGAGGTGAAGAGGGCTTGGATGTGTGGCTTGAAAGAGAGATCGGAGTCTAGGAATACTTCCAGGCAGCGAGTACGTGGGACCGGGGAGAGTGGGCAGCAATTGACATTGATGGTTATGTCAGGTGGGGGAGTTGAGTGATGGGGGAAAGACAATAAATTCTGTTTTGTCCATGTTCAATTTTAAGAATCGAGCAGAGAAAAAGGATGAAATAGCAGACAGACATTGTGGGATTCTGGTTAGTAGGGAGGTGATGTCAGGTCCAAAGATGTAGATCTGCGTATCATCAGCGTAGAGATGATACCGAAAGCCGTGGGACTATATGAGCTGTCCAGGACAAGGGGGTAAATGGAGAACAGCAGGGGTCCAAGAACTGAACCTTGGGGGACACCAACAGATCGGGGGCGAGATGAGGAAGTGGTGTGAAAGTGGGAGATGCTGGAAGTTCGGTTGGTTAAGTATGAGGAGATCCAAGATAGCGCCAAGTCTGTGATGCCCAGAGATGAGAGAATTTGTAGTAGAAGGGAGTGGTCTACTGTGTCAAAGGCAGAGGACAGGTCCAGAAGGAGGAGGACAGAGTAGTATCGCTTGGATTTTGTGGTTAGTAGGTCGTTAGTGACTTTGGTTAGGGCAGTTTCAGTGGAATGATGGGGTCGGAAGCCAGATTGTAATTGGTCAAAGAGGGAGCAGGAAGAGAGGTATGAGGATAGCTCAAGATGGACATGCTGTTCCAGTAGTTTTAAGGCATAGGGGAGAAGTGATATGGGGCGATAGTTTGACACAGAGGAAGGATCAAGGGAGGGCTTTTTGGGGATGGGTGTGATGGAGGCATGTTTAAAGCATGAAGGGAATACACCAGTTGTTAGTGATAGGTTGAAGAGATGGGTTAGGGTCGGGATGAAGACTGTAGTTAGATTGGGGATGAGGTGGGATGAGAGTGGATCAAGCAGGCAGGTTGTGAGATGTGATCTTGAGAGTAGAGTGGAAAGATGATCTTCTGTCATGGTGGAGAAGCTGGATTTGGAGGAAGAAGGCTGAGTAGTTGTGAGGAGTGGCTGTGGTGATTGTGGGCCAAAGCTTGCTCTGATGTTGTCAATCTTCTGCTTGAAGAAAGAGGCAAAGTCTTCAGATGAGATGAGAAGAGAAGGAGGTGGTGCCGGGGGACGGAGGAGAGAGTTGAAAGTGTTGAATCGCTGTTTAGGGTTGTGGGATAGAGAGGATATGAGGGATGAGAAGGAGGTTTGTTTTCCAGCAGTGAGTGCAGACTTGAAAGTGGTGAGAGCCTGTTTGTATGTAGTTTCATTTAGTAACGGACCATGCACCCCTCGTCTGGATGAGGAATGCGAAAGAACGGAATGCTCGGGTCACCTGGTGGTTCCTGTCCCTTCAAAATTTCAGTTTTACGGTGGAGCATCGCGCTGGGGCGTCACAGGACAATGTGGATACCCGGTCTTGGGCGGTCTGTAGTGTGACGACTTTTCAACCCCACGAGTTTGAACAGGGGGAGGTATATGAGGCAGTGAGGGGAATCATATGTGAAGGACGGTAAGTATCCCCCAGAATACGCATGGAAACATATTAATCCCTTAAGAGTACAGGACCGTGGCTGGTCCATTCCCTCCGGGCCGGGTTTTGCATGGCGCTTATGGCCACAGATTCCATTAAAAAAGTCTCTGCAAAGGTTTGAGAGGGGCAGAGTTTTTTTGCAAGGGCAGAGCAGGGAGCTCTGTGCATGTCAACACTGTGTGGAGTTTAAACACAGGTCTGTGGAAACAACTGGCATACCATAGAGTGATACGGCGTGGCCGTCTCCCACAGCAACAGTCTTTGTTTGTTTTGGGCTGTGTGGAACCCCAAATGTGAACCGGAGAACATCTATTGCTTCAAGTACTGAATAAAGCCATTTAAGTTGGATGTTTCTGGGTCACTGCTTCTTTGTCACCCTGTGCGAACACCGCTTGACTACACTACCAATACCTATAAATGTGTTTGCGTAATTTTCAGCAGGCAATTAAACTTGCTCAGAACCCCTTTTTAGATACTTGTTACATCACCACCGGAGTCCGCTCCAGCGACTTCTACTCCGATCGCCAGGCGACGTCGTGTTCCTGCCGTGGATGGTGCTGGTGATGGGAAAGGAGTCGATGCCAGCGGCACCGGTGGGCGCAGGCTCCGCTCATCGACTGGGCTATCTTGGGATTTGCAGTACCACTGGCTGACTATAGGTGTCATGTGTCTTCCAGCTGAAGTTACCATCATTCAGCTACAGCCAATGGGAAGACACCACACCCTTCTTAATTCCCCTCCTGTCTGCTGACCACTGCCACAGATAGTTATGATATTCTGGTTCCTGTTCTGTTTTGTGATTCTGGTGTTCTGACTTTTGCTTGTGCTCTGATTACCTCTCTTGCCTGCTGTTTTTGTACCTCACTGCCCGATCCGGTTTTGACCTCTGCTTGTTTCTGATTATGTCCTTGCCTACCGATTCTGTCCCTGTTCTGCAATTCCTGGTTTGTCCCTGCCTGTCGACTACTCTCTTGGACTGCTGCCTTCCACAGGTAGTGATCTCCAGGGCCCTGTGTAATTCCAAATCCCTGTATAGGGGTTAAAGGGTTTCAGGGTTCTGGGGGTCCTGTTTGGTGAGTGGCTTCCCTCTATCCTGTCCATTACAGCCTGTCTGAGTCTGTGGATCCAGGCAGGTGTTACAATACTTCCCTGGGACATTAAAAAATGCACTAACCAGTAACAATACCTATAACTGTGTTTGCAGATTTTTCACCAGGCAATTAAAATTGGCAAAAAACACTTTTTAGATCCTTCACTTGCTATTTTTTTAGGCCAGGCACTAACAAGTAACAAGACCTATGACTGTGTTTGTATACTATTCAGCAGCCAGTAATACGTAGCAATACTTATTTACATGCTTCACTGGCAACTCTTTAGCAGGCACTACAAGTGCCAATACCTATTTCGATCATGAAATGTGCTGATATGTGTCACACACTCACCTTTCACTATACTGCACTTCCCTATTATAAACTATTGCTTTCCTATCTATCTAAACTACCTAGCATTAAACCCCTAGCTAAGCTCACTAAAGGTACCGTCACACTAAGCAACATCGCTAGCAACATCGCTGCTGAGGCACAACTTGCTAGCGATGTTGCTGTGTGTGACATCCAGCAACAACCTGGCCCCTGCTGTGAGGTCGTTGGTTGTTGCTGAATGTCCTGGACCATTTTTTAGTTGTTGCTCTCCCGCTGTGAAGCACACATCGCTGTGTGTGACAGCGACAGAGCAACAATTAAATGTGCAGTGAGCAGGGAGCAGTCTTCTGCAGACGCTGGTAACCAATGTAAATATCGGGTAACCAAGAAGCCCTTTCCTTGGTTTACCTGATATATACCTTCATTACCAGCGTCCGCCGCTCTCAGCTGTCAGTGCCGGCTCCCTGCTCCCTGCACACGTAGCTGGAGTACACATCGGGTAATTAACCCAATGTGTACTGTGGCTAGGAGTGCAGGGAACAGGGAGCCGGCACTGGCAGTGTGAGAGCGGCAGACGCTGGTAACAAAGGTAAATATCGGGTAACCAAGGGAAGGGCTTCTTGGTTACCCGATGTTTACCGTGGTTACCAGCGTCCGCAGAAGCTGGCTCCCTGCACACGTAGCAGAGTACACATCGGGTAATTAACCCGATGTGTACTGTGGCTAGGTGTGCAGGGAGCCAGCGCTAAGCGGTGTGCGCTGGTAACCAAGGTAAATATCGGGTTGGTTACCGGATATTTGCCTTAGTTACTAAGCACAGCATCCTTCCTCGTGTAGCGACGCTCCAGCGATCCCTGCCAGGTCAGGTTGCTGGTGGGATCACTGGAGCGTTGCTTAGTGTGACATCTCACCAGCGACCTCCTAGCAACTTACCAGCGATCCATATCAGGTTGTATCATTGTTGGGATCGCTGGTAAGTTGTTTAGTGTGACTGGGCCTTTACTCTGCAAGTCCCTATTGTAAACTATCGCTCTCCTATCTATCTGAACTACCTACCATTAAACCACTAGCTAAGCTCACTGTGTAGCAGCAGCTTCCCTAAAGTTTCACATTAACAAAATGGCGCCAAGCCAACATGTCTGCGATTTATATGCACACAGATATGTGACTTAAGCAGCCAATCACAGAAGCCTTTCTGTCTGAACCTTGTGGATGTTTGCTGCAGCAACATCCACAAATAAAGTTAAGAAAAAAAATGGCGCTGCATGCATCTGGCTTCTCCCGAGCCAGCATCCCCTCCTCCTGAACTGATTTTACACATCCCAACATCAAACAGCACCACACCACTATCCAAAAGTAGAAAATGCTATTAAAAAAGCATTTTTGGAAATGTGGCCAGCATTCGAGGGCATAACACAAACAAAAACAAATATTACCAACTTTTGGGGAGGGGCTCAGGGTCACTGAGCCCGAACAAACATGCATTGGAAATTGGCGAATCTTCACCAAACAGGTTTGTTCATCTCTAATCAGTAGTCTACTCACAAGTCACCTTTCTTTGGTGCATACGGTTTTCATCTGCAATTTGGTACCTTTAGTGGTAGAGGGGCTTCGGGAGTTCTTAAGGAGGAATGTTTTGCCTAATAGCTCTGATCTGTATGTCAAGGAGTTTAGAGTAACTTGAAGCTGATGAGAGACAGATACAAAATGGCTGACAAATCTTGCCTGGTCTGGACTTAAGTGTAAATGACTATGTGTGGGTGTCTACCAGGAATGTCAAGTTGAAGGTTTCTTCCTGGAAGCTGTGACCTACGTTTATTGGTCCTTATAAAGTAATTGTACCGCCCCGCGCTCGGCTGCAGCTGCGCCGCTCGGCTCCGGGCTCGTTGGTGGGTGGCTCGAGCGCCTCCGGACCCGGGGTCACTTCGCTCTGAAAGGGGGTGCTGGCACTTTTAGTGGGGGTTAGGTAGGTGCACGGCCAGAGCCGTGCTTGAGTTTGTGACGCCACCCACGGGTTGTGGTGAAGTTGGACACCACCGCTGCGATTACTGGGCACCCAGGGGAGATGGTGGTGCAGCAAGATGTTAACCCCTCTGTGGGTAGGGGTGATGGCCCCGGGACCCATTGGAGATAGCTGGGCAGTGCAGGGCGTTGCGCGGCCGGGTGGCACTGTTGTACTCACGGTTACTGACACACACAAGTCTCTGGTAAACCAAGTTGATGGTGGTCGGTGCCCGCAGCCGGCTGCGTCTGGTCCCCCACCCAGTTCAGTGGTCTTGGCCTTTTTCCTGCACCGTGTTGTGTATCTGTGGACTGCCTGTGCTTCAGTGACGGGAGTCCACTCCACCGCCTTTGTGTATGTCGGGAGAGCCTGTTTGCCCGCAGACGCTGGCCCGTGGGATCTCTCTGCCTGTGCGGTGGCTTTCTATCCCCCTCGGTGGGCTGTTGTCTTCAGTCGGGACTTGGGTGGGAAAGGACCTACAGTCCAGACTGCAATCAGTTAATTAACTCAGTCAGTCCGGCTCCTGCAGGCTAAGGCCACCGTTTGCCTCCTAGCCAAATGTGCCCGGGCTCCAACCCCGGCACCTGTCAGACTGTCACAGGCCTGTCCTACAGGCCTGACCTCCTCCACTGCTCAACACTAAAACTGATCTGAACTCAACTCACTGTGTTTCCTGCTTCAGGCCCTCTGAACTCCTCGGTGGGTGTGGCCAACCACCTGGCTCCACCCCCTGGTGTGTCCATCAAGCACTGAGGGGGGTGACTAGGTTTTAATGGTTGGCTGATGACACCTTATTGAGGGACAGGTGTTGTGCGGGGGTCTATCTGTGACTACCTGGCTAGTCCAGGGTGTCACATAATCACCATCATTAACCCAATTGCATTTCATCTGGAGTTACCTCAGGCTCTTAGGATCCACAATGTGTTCCACAGGTCTCTGCTCAAGAAGTATGTGGTACCCTTGGAGCCGGATCCAATCATGGTTGATGGCAATTTAGAGTTTCAATTAGCTAAGATTGTTGATTCTCGTTTTCTACATCGTTCACTTCAATGCTTGGTGCACTAGAGGGGCTACGGACCGGAAGAGAGGATGTGGGTCCCAACATTGGATGTGAATGCCACAAGGTTGGTTCGATCATTTCATACTACCCATCCAGTTAAGCCTGGTCCTGAGACCACTCATATAAGGGGGTACTGTCAAGGGTGTCTCACAGGTGATGGGCAGCCCTGTTGTTTCTGGCTATAGAAGCTCACAGCATTTCGCTGCGTAAACTGCTTACTGACCTTCTATTATTTCTGCTTGGTTTTTATCCCTTTCCCTTTAGGGCCCTGTGGAGTTCCTCAGCCTGTCAGTTGCTATTCATCAGTACTTCCCTTGTGTCATTATTTACCTTCACTTCCTATTACTCAGTGCTGATTATACTTTGCATGCCTTTATCAAGTTTTGAGTGCAAGCAGTCGGTTTGTATACATCTGGAGAATCTTGGTGGTTGTTACAGTTTCTCTCCCTGAGTCAACTGAAGATAAGTTGTTTGCTGTTTTCCCTGGTTTGTTATCCTTGTGTGTCCTTTAGTGCCTACTGGGGTTGATGAAGAGCTCATCCCATCTGTTCTCTACCTAGGGCCCAGATCAGGGTCAGCCTAGGGCCAGGTATCCAGCTTGAAGCATAGATGTGAAACCTATCTAGGGTGTTGAGGGAACCTAGGGTCCAGCAGTAGGCTTAGTCAAGGATCCTTTCACCATTTGCTTAGTACTTCCCTGTACCTATGGTGACAATAGCCTTGTCGTTGTATATTCCCTTCCTTTTCTTTATTTCTCTGCTGTAGACATATTGTTTTCACCTACGTGAGTGACTGCTGTGAATTAGTTGTAGTTCCTCCTTTTCTGTCTATTTGTATGGGGATTTATCACTCAAGTCCCGACCCCCTACTGATGTGGAGGGAGGGGGTATAAGACCAGGGCTTCTTAGGAATTAGAGTTATGCTCGCAGTCCAGACCTCACCACCATCAGGTGTACCTCTGGGATAAGGGACAGTTATGGGCTTCCCTAGCCTGAGGGCCAGTTTAGGAGTCACGATTCCCAGTCACTTTATTACTATTGTCACAGTTACATATTGTATTGAAGTGGATTTACTTTAATTTGATGCTGAAGGCGTTAAGGACCCTTTACGCTCTGGCTGAGATTACTCAAAGTCTTAATCACAGCTGTGGCATCTTATCATCACTCCCTTTGGCTATATTTATCCACTCCTGGCTTCACTCGATGCCAGTTATGGATCTTCTATACTGACCATTTTGAAGGAGAAGCTGAGTTGTTGCAACTGTGAAGTTTCCTGCTGTAGAAACTAAGTGCTATTTGTTGTGTCTTTCTTCACCCATTTGTTTTACCTTTTTCGAGTTGTTTTATTACGGTTGTATTACTAGTGTTTCCCTGGCCTACTGTCACGCTCCCCGGGTCCCCTGTGCTGCCCTCCGGCTCACCTGTCACGCTCCCCGACTCCCCCGCCTCGCTTCCCGGTTCCTTGGTCCGGTCACCGCCGCTCCCCGCTCTCCAGCACCCCTTGCCGGCGCGTCCCCAGCGTCCTGGTCCCCGCACCCGGCGTCCGTCGGCTTCACAGCCCCATCCTGGCCCTGCTGCTTCCTCCTCGCAGCTTCCTGCTCTGGCTTCTGGCACTCGGGCCGCGTGCATGCGCATTAGGGCGCGCGCGCGGTCATTGACCCTTTCTTAAAGGGCCAGCGTCCATTAACAGGAAATGATGCAAAACAGGTACAGGGTATAAAGGGGGTTAATGTCCAAGGGGGCGGGGCCTGATCTTCGTGTTTCCTAAGCTAGGAGTCAGGTCTCCTGGTGTCTATGTGTATATACTCACCTATCTCTCTTGTAGAGCCGTGCCTGCCTCGCCATCCGGTCCAGACCGAATCCCGAACCCCGAACGCTGTCCATCTGCCATCCTGACAGTCCGTACCATCTCGGATCCCTGCGGTGACATGTCATCTCGCTCCAAAGGTTCCGGACCCCGCCTGACATCTTCTCGGCTTCCGAACCTGAGCTGCGTCACCCGGACTACCACCAGTGACTCCGTGGTCCCAGGGACTTCTCCGTTATACTCGTGTGCACGGACTGTTCTGCTGCCTATAGTGCTCCAGCTACCGGACCCCTTACCACCATCTAGGAGTTCGGCCCAGTGGATCCACCTCCTGGGTCTGCCCGTCCACCTGGCCCTGACAGTAAGATCAGGCCATGGATCCCGCTGCAGCACTAGCAGCCGTACAGGAGGAACTCACACGCCAGCGTGAGACTCAGACCCGCATGCTGCAATTTATGTCTTCTGTGGACGCCCGCCTGAACACG
This sequence comes from Anomaloglossus baeobatrachus, assembly GCF_048569485.1. NCBI lineage: Eukaryota > Metazoa > Chordata > Amphibia > Anura > Aromobatidae > Anomaloglossus > Anomaloglossus baeobatrachus. The sequence continues at coordinate 461,603,775 of NC_134353.1, forward strand.
CTACAAGCGGCAGTTACGTCTTCAGCATCCCGGGCCTCCACTAGTCAAGCCACGGCTCCAGCTCCCGTGGCGACGTCTTCAGATACTTCCAGACTTCGTTTGGCCTCACCACCCCGGTACGCCGGAGACCCCAAGACCTGCAGGGGATTCTTAAACCAATGCTCCCTCCATTTCACGCAGCTGCCGCATTTGTTTGCCTCTGACCAAGCCAAGGTCGCCTTCATCATGTCCCATCTAGAGGGTGAGGCACTGGCGTGGATGAACCCCTTGTGGGAGAAGGGGGATCCTGTGACCACGAACATCCAGGACTTCCTGCAGGCATTCCGTGGCACCTTTGATGAGCCCGGACGCGCCTCCGCGTCTGCTTCGTCTCTTCTCCGGTTACGTCAGGGGACTCTGACGGTGGGCCAATACGCAATCCGGTTTCGCACCTTGGCTTCGGAACTCGGGTGGAACAACGAGGCCCTAACCGCCGCCTTCTGGGAAGGACTCTCGGGGCGAATTAAAGATGAGCTGGCGGGTCGTGACGTACTGACCACCCTGGATGCCCTGATCGCCCTAGCGACTCGAGTGGACATTCGCTTTCAGGAGCGATCCAAGGAAGTGTCCCGTGAGAGACGTCCGGTACGGCATTCCTCTCCTCCGCAGAAGCCCGCCGTACTTCAGTCTTCGACAGCTGGGGTCCCCGTCCACGAGCCCATGCAGATCGACAGAGTGCGGCAGTCTGAACAACGTCGAGCTGAGCGGCTCGCCAAGGGCCTCTGCTTTTACTGCGGAGAGGGCACACACCTGCTACGCTCCTGTCCAGAGAGGCCGGGAAACTCCAAAGCCTAGGGTTGGTAGGAGAGGCCACCCTAGGTGCTGGGACTCTCTCAGACCCGGTTACGTGGACTGTGCAAGTGACAACGGGAGAGACGCGGTTCACGGCTGAGGCATACCTCGATTTCGGGGCAGCAGGCAATTTCATCCAGCAGGCCACGGTGGACAATTACCAGGTGCCTGTTACTCCACTCGACAAGCCCCTCGTGATTGCCTCTGTGGATGGGAGACCCCTCTCTGACACCATCTCCTGGATTACCAAGCCGGTGGAACTGCGTATCGGTGCCCTGCACACCGAGAACATCGCTCTCTACGTCCTCCCACACATGTCCCATCAAATCCTGCTGGGACTTCCCTGGTTGCGGACACACGAACCATCAGTCAGCTGGGGTACTGGCGAAATCACCCGATGGGGCTCTTCGTGCCATGAGAAGTGCCTGAAGACCATACAACCCATCCGACGACCTCCGGTTCCAGAGAACCTACCGGGGCTGCCCTCGGCCTATTGGTCCTTTGCAGACGTCTTTGATAAAAAGGAATCCGAGGTACTTCCGCCACATCGTCCTTACGATTGTGCCATCGACCTGCTCCCTGGAACAACACCACCTCGAGGACGGATATATCCATTGTCTCCAGCCGAAACAAGGGCCATGTCTACTTACATCACAGAGAGCCTGGCAAGGGGATTCATTCAGAGATCCTCCTCTCCTGCTGGAGCAGGTTTCTTCTTCGTCAAGAAGAAAGAGGGCGACTTACGCCCATGCATAGACTACCGGGGTTTGAATCAAATCACCGTAAAAAACAAGTACCCTCTGCCGCTCATCCCCGAATTGTTTGACCGGCTTAGAGGAGCTCGTGTGTTCACCAAGCTGGATCTTCGGGGTGCTTACAATCTGGTACGCATCCGCTCTGGGGACGAATGGAAGACCGCGTTCAATACGCGCGATGGGCACTATGAATACTGCGTGATGCCCTTCGGCCTGTGTAACGCCCCAGCCGTCTTTCAAGAACTGGTGAACGACGTTTTCCGGGACCTTCTTTACGTCTGTGTGGTAGTATATCTGGATGACATCCTTGTCTTCTCTCCGGACCTCCAGACCCACAGAGAGAATGTACAGCTGGTCCTACAAAGACTGAGAGAGAATCGTCTGTACGCGAAGTATGAGAAGTGTGTCTTTGAGCAGTCTTCTCTCCCCTTCCTGGGGTACATCATCTCTGATACCGGACTGCAGATGGATCCAAAGAAGGTCTCCTCCATTCTCAACTGGCCTCCTCCTTCTGGACTAAAGGCAATCCAATGCTTCCTGGGATTCGCCAACTACTACCGCCAGTTCATCCCTCACTTCTCGGCTCTGACTGCTCCTCTCTCCGCTTTGACCAAGAAGGAGGCTAATCCAAAGGACTGGTCACCTGCGGCCGACGCCGCGTTTGGCTCTCTGAAGCGGGCATTTGCCTCCTCTCCTGTACTCCACCGTCCGGAGTTAAACCGCCAGTTCACCTTGGAGGTGGATGCCTCCTCCTCAGGAGCCGGAGCAGTGCTCATGCAGAAGTCCTCCTCCGGGAAGATGGTGACTTGCGGATTCTTCTCCAAGAGCTTCTCAGCGCCTGAACGCAACTACACCATCGGTGACCGAGAGCTCTTGGCAGTCAAACTGGCTCTGGAGGAATGGCGCTACCTTCTGGAAGGAGCAGTGTACCCCGTTATTATTTACACGGACCACAAGAACCTGGAATACCTGCGGTCTGCTCAGCGACTGAACCCACGGCAAGCCAGGTGGTCCTTATTCTTTGCCAGGTTTGATTTCCAGCTCCATTTCCGACCCGCGGACAAGAATGTACGCGCTGATGCCTTGTCCAGGTCTTTCATGCCCATGGAGCAGGAGGAGGAGACTACCCAACCCATCATCTGTCCTAGCAAAATCATTCCGGTGGCCCCTGTCACCCTGGCCCAGATACCGCCCGGGAAGACCTATGTCTCTGAGACAGACAGGCAAAAAGTGTTACACTGGGGTCATGCCTCGAAAACAGCCGGTCATGCTGGTCAGAAGAGAACATGGGGTGCGATTGTACGTCATTACTGGTGGCCATCCCTTCGCACGGACGTCGCTGCTTTTGTCTCTGCCTGCTCCTCTTGTGCCAGGAACAAGACGCCCAAACACCTGCCATATGGCCGTCTTCTGCCTCTGCCGATACCTTCAGTTCCGTGGCAACACATAGCGATGGACTTTATTACAGACTTGCCATTGTCCTCCGGACACACAGTCATATGGGTCGTGGTGGATCGGTTCTCTAAAATGGCTCATTTCGTCCCTATGGCTGGATTGCCCTCTGCTCAGGAACTCGCGGACGCCTACATACATCACATCTTCCGCTTGCATGGCTTTCCATCTCACATCGTATCCGATAGAGGAACTCAGTTCACCTCCCGCTTCTGGAGGGCTCTCTGCAACCATCTGGGAGTGACTCTGGACTTTTCATCTGCATACCATCCTCAGTCTAATGGCCAAGTGGAGAGGGTCAATCAAATCTTGACCTCTTTCTTACGTCACTATGTCAACGCGCATCACGACGACTGGTCCACGCTTCTTCCTTGGGCTGAATTCTCCCATAACCACCACATCAGTGAGTCGTCCTCCAGCTCTCCCTTCCATGTCGTTTACGGACTTCAGCCCTCCGTCCCATTGCCTGTATCCCCTTCTTCGGATGTCCCTGCTGCTGATACTGTAGCCCGTGACTTTGCAACCATTTGGGACTCTGTCAAGGCGTCCCTTGGGCGTGCTTCCCTGCGGATGAAAAGACACGCAGACAAGAGACGTCTGGACCCTCCGTGTTTCTCTCCTGGAGATCTAGTCTGGCTTGCATCCAAGTACGTCCGATTGAAGATACCATCCTACAAGCTGGGTCCTCGCTACATCGGGCCGTTTAAAGTCCTCAACAAGATCAATGAGGTCTCCTACAAGCTACAGCTCCCGGCCACGATGAGGATACCCAACTCATTCCACGTCTCCCTGCTCAAGCCGGTGGTCCTGGGTCCCTTCTCCGCTGCTGCCAGTTCGGCTCCTCCACCTATTGCCGATGACGACATCTATGCGGTAAGGGATATCGTGGCCATGAAGACCGTACGGGGTCGACAGTTCTTCCTGGTGGACTGGGCAGGGTATGGTCCTGAGGATAGGTCCTGGGAGCCCCGGGAGAATGTGGGTACTCCGCTGATCCGTGCCTTCCTGTCCCGGTTTCGGGGAGGGGGGCGTGGGGGGGGGGTACTGTCACGCTCCCCGGGTCCCCTGTGCTGCCCTCCGGCTCACCTGTCACGCTCCCCGGCTCCCCCGCCTCGCTTCCCGGTTCCTTGGTCCGGTCACCGCCGCTCCCCGCTCTCCAGCACCCCTTGCCGGCGCGTCCCCAGCGTCCTGGTCCCCGCACCCGGCGTCCGTCGGCTTCACAGCCCCATCCTGGCCCTGCTGCTTCCTCCTCGCAGCTTCCTGCTCTGGCTTCTGGCACTCGGGCCGCGCGCATGCGCATTAGGGCGCGCTGTCATTGACCCTTTCTTAAAGGGCCAGCGTCCATTAACAGGAAATGATGCAAAACAGGTACAGGGTATAAAGGGGGTTAATGTCCAAGGGGGCGGGGCCTGATCTTCGTGTTTCCTAAGCTAGGAGTCAGGTCTCCTGGTGTCTATGTGTATATACTCACCTATCTCCCTTGTAGAGCCGTGCCTGCCTCGCCATCCGGTCCAGACCGAATCCCGAACCCCGAACGCTGTCCATCTGCCATCCTGACAGTCCGTACCATCTCGGATCCCTGCGGTGACCTGTCATCTCGCTCCAAAGGTTCCGGACCCCGCCTGACATCTTCTCGGCTTCCGAACCTGAGCTGCGTCACCTGGACTACCACCAGTGACTCCGTGGTCCCAGGGACTTCTCCGTTATACTCGTGTGCACGGACTGTTCTGCTGCCTATAGTGCTCCAGCTACCGGACCCCTTACCACCATCTAGGAGTTCGGCCCAGTGGATCCACCTCCTGGGTCTGCCCGTCCACCTGGCCCTGACACCTACATACTAGTCAGAGTGAGGTTATGGCCAGCATTGGCCTAAGCATGCAATAATGCATGGAGGGAAAAGATTTGTCTACGGATGTTAGGGAGTGCAGGTGACCCATCTTCCCTCTCTCTATCGCCAGGGTCTTCCTTTACATATTCCTTGGTTTTATCTTTGCGTTGCACCGCACACAGTGCATTCCCTCACTCCGGTGGGACACTGAGGTGCACCAAATGTGACATGGTATCCGCCAACTATATCAGCCCAAAATTGTGATCCAAAATACAAACACCACTCCTTCACTTCTGAGCCCTGTCATGTGTCCAAACAGTAGTTTCTGACCACATATGGAGTAATGAGGAGAAATTGCACAACAAATTGAATAGGCCATTTTCTCCTGTTACCCTTGTGAAAATGAAAATTTTTGTGGAAAATAAAAAAAAAATGGTTTTGTGTTTCCATATTGTTTTATTTCTTGTACAGCACCTGACTGGTAAAAGACCTTCCTAAATGTGGTTTTGATTAGCTTGTAGGGTCCAGCTCTTAAAATGGTGTCACTTTTGTGTGTTTTTTAACATATAGGCCCCTGAAAGTAACTTCAAATGTGAAATGGTCCCTAATAAAATAGGTTTTGTAGATTTTTATGAAAAAATTCAAAATTACTGCTACATTTTTAAATTTAACATTTTTATTGATTTTCATAACAAGCAATTCCAATCATTGATCATTGATATGCAAAGTAGAGAGAATAGCATCATGGTGCACTCAATAACAACAATCTATATTCCACTGCATCAGAGACAGGAATCACTTAAAAAAGAAACCGAGGAGAGAAGGAAAGAGTGAAGAAGGAGGGGAGAGAAATAGAAAAGAAGAGAGGTATGCCACGAACACCCCCGCCTGTCTGGACCAAGACCCATAATTAAATAGCACTCAGGAAAGTCTCACTTCGTTCGCACGAGTGCGTGTCACATTCTATCTTGCGTTACAGAAACCAGGACTAGTCAGGAAAGATTCCCAATGGGACCACTTTGTAATGGTGGTCTCTACATCATTACGAGATTGGGCCAGAATTCTTTCCATCCGGTAGATTATGTCCACCTCACTTATCCATTCCTACACAGGTGACTCGGTGGTCTTCCAGTGGCGAGGTATAACAGTCTTGGCTGCCTGAAGGAGATGCCTGAGTAGCGATTGTTTATATATTTTTTTTTTGGCTGCGAGAACATATATAGGAGAACGGCCTCGGGTCGTCTGGGCACCGCCACCCCCGAGATCTCCTGAGTCGCTCTCAAGACACTGTCCCAAAAGGCAGCCAGGACCGTACATGACTACCATATATGGGTCATGGTACCCCCCTGCCGTCCGCAACGCCAACACACATCTGGGACCCCCGGGCACCACCTGCGGAGCAAGGAGGGTACCCTATACCACCTTGAGACAACTTTAGAACTTGTCTCCTGGGACCTGGTGGCAGTTGCTGACTTGTGAGATAGATGGAAGCAGCGGTCCCATTGTTCTCTAGAGAACTCTTGTCCAAGCTCATTCTCCCTAGCTCTGCAAAAGGGAGGAAGGTGGACCAAATCATTGATGGTCAGTAACTTATAAATGCCCGAAATAGCGTGTCTGGGGCTGGGACCCGAGGTACATAGATTTTCAAAGTGTGACATAGGTTGTGTGGGCTCATGTGACTGACTAGCAGATGAAAGGAAGTGCTGAAGCTGTGCATATTCAAAATGATAGCGTGGCCTCAGCGGGCAGTCCCCCAAGACCAGAGTGAGTGGGAGAACCGTCCCCTGGGGTGCCACGTGAAGCACGTGCAGTGGGGCCTGTCTGGTACCGCCCAGGAAAAGGGCATTAGACGCACCAGGAGGGAACTTCGGGTTATCGGTTATTGGCATCAATGGGCCTAGTGGCTGGATCAGAGTATTTTTCCCCCCGGGAGCATGCAGGGTTTGCAAGGTCTGCCTCACACTATAATCCACCATGAGTTTGTTCTTGTTCAAAAAGGGCCAGGTCCAAGGCAGGGTTGGTACTGACAAGGTGCATGCATCGTGAGCAATGTTTACCCATAACTTGGAACCTCTGCCATGCAACAGGTCAAGAACCCTCGCATGGGCTGCCGCTAGATGGTACCTCCTACAGTCCGGTAGCCCCAGGCCACCCGCATCCTTCGGGCGGGACATAACCGCTCCCCGAATTCTAGGACGGCCCTTGGACCATATAAATTGGATGAATAATTGCTGAACTTGGCGCCAGAACGATGCAGGGACATGAACGGGCACCGTCTGCAGAAGATATAGTAGTCTAGGAAGTACAGTCATCTTAAGTGCACCAACCCTGCCAAACCAAGACAAGACCCCCCGATGCCACGCCGCAAGATCCTTCTCCAGCCTAATAGCAAATTGTTGGAAATTAAGGGAGAACAGCCTGGAGAGGTCAGACGGAATACTAATACCCAGGTAACCAATACTGTTGCCACAGGGCCATCTGAAGGGAAAACCGGACCGCAGCGAAGAAACCTGACTCTGGGGTAGGGTCACATTCAGAGCCTCTGATTTGTCAAGATTAATTTTGAAACCGGACCACTTCCCAAATCGCTCCAGCTCGGACATCAACACCGGGAGTCCAACCAAAGGGTTGGAGAGATAAATCAGAAGATCATCGGCGAATGCCGAACATTTGTATTCACTATTCGTTATTTTAATTCCCCGAATGTCCGGGCTGGTCCGAAGAGCCGCCATCAGATGCTCCATGACCAGAATGTATAATAAGGGGGACAGGGGTCATCCCTGTCGAGTCCCATTGCGTATAATAAAGGGGGCGGACAGAGTACCATTAATTTTTATACGTGCTGACGGGGAACGATAGAGTGCCAATATTTTAGAAGTGATGTTGGGGCCCAACTCCAAGTGGTGCAAGGTTTGCAAGAGCGAGTCCCATGATATTCTGTCGAAAGCCTTTTCGGCATCCAGTGACAGTACCATGAGTGGCATTTTCTTAATAGGAGCATAATGGATGATGTCCAGGGTTTTCAGGGTGTTGTCCCTGGCTTCTCTTCCAGGGACAAAGCTCACCTGGTCCGGGTGTATCAAGTCCGGCAGGAGGGGATTCAATCTGTTAGCAATAAGTTTGGCATACAATTTGAGGTCCACATTGAGTAGGGAAATCGGCCTGTAGTTCCCACATGTGTTCGGATCCTTCCCTGTCTTAGGGGTGACCGTAATGTGTGCTAACGTGGAATCAGCCGGAAAGGATACAACCTCCAAAATAGAGTTAAAGGATTCCAGCATTAGAGGGGCGAGAAGTTCCGGAAAGGCTTTATAAAATTTGGCTGTCAGGCCATCTGGGCCTGGGCTCTTATTTGCAGGTGTGTCCCGGATGACTTGCAGAAGTTCCTCCAATCCAAACGGGGCCTCTAAATCAGCAATTATGGTTCTAGCCAGTTTTTTAAACGGGGAGGGGGTGAGTGCCTTTCCTCACCGGGGACTACCGGAGGTGGGGTCAGGTTATATAGCTTAGAATAATAGTTGTGGAAGGCAACAGCGATATCGGGTGTAGTATGCACCAACTTATCCAGGGAATTTTTAACACAGGAAATAAGAGATGTCGCTTTTTTGGCCCGTATCGCATTGGCTAACATTCTACCTGGTTTGTCCCCGAATTCATAAAATCGACTTTTACCTAGTTGGATAATATGGCTGTATGCTGAGTCCATCAATTTCTTAACCTCCAGTCGCGCCCCCAGAAGCGCCCTCAAAGTGGGAGCACTCAGTGCCCGCTTGTGAAGGAGTTCTAAGTTTGTGACCTTCTGTAGGGCTTCTCTTATAGCCTGGGCTCTCAGTCTTTTAATCCTCGCACCATGTTTAATTAATACTCCCCGTAGGACGCACTTAAGGGCCTCCCACTTGAAAGAGGGTGCCGTAGTGTCCGACATGTGATCCACCCTAAAATTGGAAATAGAAGCACGTATATCTGAGGCACAGGGCTCGTCCAGGAGCAAGGATTCGTTCAGGCGCCACGACCCCAACGTCCTCGACAAGGAGGGGACACGTATGGAGCAAAACACCGGGGCATGATCTGACCACAGGATGTTTCCGATCCCCATGAATGAGAGCCAGTACAGCGCAACATGCTGAACCAAGATGTAGTCCAGGCGGCTGTAAGAATCCTGCGGGTGTGAATAAAAACTGTAGTCCCTCTCTGAGGGGTGTTGTATTCGCCACGCATCGAACAATTGTAAATGTAGTAATGACCTCTTAATCCGCTTGATAAATGTATAGGAGAGACTGGATTTACCCTTAGAATTATCTAGCGCCGGGTCCAGTGTCACATTCAAATCCCCACACAAAAGTACCGTACCTCTCACCAAAGTCAGGGCGGTATCCATCAGACCGGTAACAAACAGGTCCTGATTTTGGTTAGGGGCGTATGCGTTAATTACCGTGAAAATATGGTCACCCAGGGACAATGACAGGATAATGTAGCGGGCACCCTCATCTCTTTTGAGGTCCAGGATTTGATGGGGTAGCGATCTATGCACTGCAATTGCCACCCCCTTTGAACGTGACTCTGGATTATTGGCGAAAAACCAAGTAGGGTAATATTTGTTTTTAATCTTAGGGGAATGGTTGGTCTTAAAGTGGGTCTCCTGAAAACAAGCTATGTGTATCTTATGTTTGTGGAGGTGGTACAGAATCTGTGCCCTTTTCTCCGGCTTGTTGAAACCTTTCACGTTGAAAGAGGCGATGTTCAAATTTGCCATTTGTGACGTAATCGGGGTTCTGCACTCGTATTTAAACCGGGTTGCGACCTCAACGGAGGGTGCCCGTGGCTAGAGCGAGCAGAGGAAAGAGAAGGCAGAAAAGAAACAAGAGATGAGAAAACAGAGAACACACAAACAAGCAGAGGGACAGTCTCTGCGCTTAACTCAAGGCGCTCAATTGCGCACCATGGGAGCATGCCCAACACAAACCGGCAGGGCAGAGGTTCCCGACCTATGTGGGGGAGTAAATGGCAAGGCATAGCATGAGAACAGCTCCTGTAAAGGAAAAAACCAGTAAGCACTATTAAACGGATGATACTATATGAAACACCGGCATCCGAGTAGGCAATGAATACTTGAACGTCTGGGCAAATAACCTAAGAGAGGGAACCTTAATCGATCAAGGGCTGCATAGGGGGTCTCAGGTCGTCCCCCTCCCTATAATCATCCTCCCAGGTGTAGGGCGGTTGGGCTCACTAGGAGGAACCCAAGACACCAGTCACCCTTCTGTTGGACACGAGTAGTCCGCTCAGGTCTGGTCTCGTGACCTCTGGGGACCCGGGCACGGGTGCCTTCTCTCTCCAGGCCGGGCCACCCTCTGCGGCAGGCCCGTCGACTGTACACGGGCTGTTGGATTCTTGGGTGGCCCAGAGCTCCTCCCCGGGTGCCAGGGATGAAGCAGAGTGTCGGGCCAGAGGGGGAGAGTCATAGTTGGCAAGTCCAGTCTGGACAAAAATGCTGGCAAGTCCTCCGGGGAACGCAGGACATGATTTATAAAACCTCTGCGGACCGACAAGGAAAAGGGAAAGCCCCACCGGAACTGGATCCCCCTCTCTTTCAGGGAGTCCAGCAGAGGTTTAAGGGCCGCTCTTTGGGCCAGGGTATGTCTGGATAAGTCCGGTAAGATCCTTATCGGCTTCCCATTATGGGTAAGGCTGGATTTCTTTCTGGCCGCCTGCAGGATGGCTTCTTTAAGTCCATAGAAGTGGACGCGGCACACAATGTCGATTCTGGTTCCCGGTGGACGCTTGAGAAGGTTGTTGAAAATGGAGATCAAAACTGAGGGAATGTCCGCTGGAGTGATGGATTCGGGCAAGCCCCTTACACGGAGATTATTTCTTCTGTTTCGATTTTCTAGGTCATCAATATTTTGTTGTAAAGAAAACAATTGCTTGGATTGGTCTTGTAATTTGGTTTGCAGCACTTGTATGGAAGCAGTATTAGAATCTTGGGCGGAAGAGAGATCATCCACTCTGGAGGCGAGAGACGAAAGGTCTGATCGGAATTGTGCGAATTCCTGCTTGCACTCCGCCACCACCTGGTTTGCCAAGGCCATTATATCATTTTTAGTAGGTATCGACTGAAGAAGCGTGCGGAGATCCGCCAAAAAGGCCGGCCTATCATCTCCCACTGGGGCCATTGGAGGGGCCAGGGGGGGGTCCCATCTGGTAAGGGCCACACGGATTTGTATAGAAAGTCCATTGTGGTGCACTGGACATGTGGGGTCCCTCCCTCAAGGATACAAGCGCTGTTTGCTGGGGAGCAGGCTGGTGTGGGTTAGGGCCCAGCGAAGCAAGATAGTGCAGCGTTTCTGGTAGCATATGTGGGCCCTGGGGGGGGGCTGCCTGCCCAGGAAGAGCCCGACGACCACTGAGGTGAGTTGCTGGAGGTGGGGGTCCCCTTCAGTAGTGCCCACGCTGGTGCCTCTGTGTCCTCTGTGGGCTGGGGGGAGGGGAGACTTTTGCCAACTTGTGTACCCTCTTCTGCATTTATATAGGCCTCACTTATCCCTCCAATGCTTCCTCCACACTGTGACCCAGCGGAGATATGGTCACACATAGGAGCTGCCTGGGTAAGCAGCACTTTGCGTGGGTCTCCCTCCCCCCCACAGGAGCCGCCCGGTGCTTCTCCCTGCTGGGATCCCTCTGGCAGTGCGGCCTACTGCTGGCTCCGTCGGCCATCTTGTGATGGTGGTTCCCCTGCGTGGCGTCCCCCAGGGTCTGGGATCAGGGCTTCTCCCGGTGCATCCCGGCACTCACCCCTCTCCTCGGTGGCCTCGGCTGGCTCCGGATGGTGGCAGGTTCCTGTCTCCCCCGCCGCATGGATATCAGCCGCGTCCCCCGGCTCCGTCTACTGAGCAGGCCGCATGGGAGCCTCGGCTGACAGGCTCCTCGCTCCTGACAGATAGGGGAATGATGTTGTCGCTCCTCTGTGGCCCCGGGCGGGTAGAGGAGCGTGCCCTGGATCGCTTGATGCCAGTTTTGCCCATCCTAATAGTCTGATGCCGGTGGATTGTGCTGGAAGTGCTGTGGAGCTGGAATGGTGCACGTCCTCACTCGGCCATGTCAAGCCACACCCCCTACTGCTACATTTTTAAACCTTCTACATTTCCAATAAAAAAAATGAAATTAAAAAATGATACTGATAAGTAGACATGTGGTAAATGTTAGTTATTCCGCTAATAATAATTAATAAATATCTGTTTTAAGCTGATGAAAGAGTCTGCAGCTTTCCCAAATAAGCCATTTTAGAGACCCTAGATCAAGTCTATACTTTTTGTGTTTCTAATTTCTCAGTGCAGAAACACAAAGATGGTGCTTGACTGCCAGTTGAAATTAACTGGATAGAAGGCGGAAAAGAACAAACGGTCTGGCGGTGTGCCAAAAAGGAGATTTTTTTCTATCTTTTAAAAGCCTTTATTGAGCATAAACCACAACGCGACATTTCAATAGGCACGCTATCTTCATCAGGTTGATCCACCAGTCACATGACCTTCTAAAGGACACGCCAACAGAAACACAGACAGAGGAATTGTCAGCATCTGGCTGGTTATTGTCCTACTTTGTTTCACAATTCATTGTACAAGGGTGTGCTACCCCCCCAGGTGAGCGCCCTTGTCATTTTTGCTAGGGTCCAATTTACTAGGGTCCTTCACAGCGCTTCCTCTTTCCTCTTTCATATAGTTAAAATTAACTGACTCACTTAAACAATAAATGCTAGTAACCGTGTACGTGTCAACAATTACTGAGTAGCAATATGTATTATGTTAAGTATGAGTTCGGAATCAACCAGTGAAAAGAAAACTTCAGTATTGACCTATCAAGGGAGATAGATTTTTGGTTTAACCAACCAGGAGATGGGTCGTGAGTCAAGCATTCAGAAGTATTATTTGACTAACTAAATCAGAAAGCCATTGTTTGAATGTATGTTAACCAATCATGATAATGCTTTGAGAAGTTACACCTTGTAGGAAAAGGTATAATTAAATTGGCTTGACCCACTAACAAGTGGGTATTTTGCTGGGTTCTACACCTGTTTGTTGAGCTCTTTTATTCTTCCGTTGTGACATCATTCACCTGCAAAACGTGGCTTGATCACTGCAACAACAAAGGGCATAAAACGTCAAAGTTCAAAAATTGCAAATTTTTCTAAGTTGTCATGAAATTTCAATTTTATTTATAAGTAAATGCAAATCATATCAACCTAAATTTACCATTAAACACAAAGTACAGTAGTCATGAAAAAACAATCACAGAATCACTGGGAAATGTTGAAGCATTCCAGAATTATTATCGCATAAGTGACACTAATCAGAACTGAAGAATTTGGTCTGGTCAGGAAGGTAAAAACAGGCTTTGGCAGTAAAGGGTTAAAGTGATGGATAACTGCAGCCAGATGTTTTACAAAACCAAATACCGTATATATAAAAGGGCAACAGGGCAGATTCCTAATTGCCAATTTATTAAGTCACTTTTCTAGTCTTGTGGTATTCACTGACATTTTTCAGCCAAATTCTTCAAAATGACTCAGTTGGTTCATGAAATTGGCACAAAATAAAAAATGCTATTAATTTTTATTTTTAACTGTTTGTTTGGCAACTTTTTAGCCCAAAAAGAGACAAATTCTTTTAAAAACCACAAAAATGTGCCAAATTGAAAATGTGCAAAAATATTACATTATGGGAGTTAGATGCACCAAAGTAATGTAATATCTGGTGAAAGTTCCATTTCATGAATATGCATAAAATATCTGGATAAGCAAAATTGTAAAGGAAAAATAACAAAGAAAGACAACTTAAAGTGTAACCGTCAATTACATTTTTATTCCATAAATCAATAGTACGCATGTAATTAAGCAATTTTGTAATAAATCTTATCAGGCAAACTTGCTTCTTTCTCTGACAGAATTGATGAATCATTACATTATCAAAATTCTCAATTCTGAGGTAATAGGAAAGTCTTCACTGAATACAGATGCGAGTTGTTACTGATGAGATTTTATATATATATATATATATATATATATAGTTAGGTCCAGAAATATTTGGACAGTGACACAATTTTCGCGAGTTGGGCTCTGCATGCCACCACATTGGATTTGAAATGAAACCTCTACAACAGAATTCAAGTACAGATTGTAACGTTTAATTTGAAGGTTTGAACAAAAATATCTGATAGAAATTGTAGGAATTGTACACATTTCTTTACAAACACTCCACATTTTAGGAGGTCAAAAGTAATTGGACAAATAAACCAAACCCAAACAAAATATTTTTATTTTCAATATTTTGTTGCGAATCCTTTGGAGGCAATCACTGCCTTAAGTCTGGAACCCATGGACATCACCAAACGCTGGGTTTCCTCCTTCTTAATGCTTTGCCAGGCCTTTACAGCCGCAGCCTTCAGGTCTTGCTTGTTTGTGGGTCTTTCCGTCTTAAGTCTGGATTTGAGCAAGTGAAATGCATGCTCAATTGGGTTAAGATCTGGTTATTGACTTGGCCATTGCAGAATGTTCCACTTTTTTGCACTCATGAACTCCTGGGTAGCTTTGGCTGTATGCTTGGGGTCATTGTCCATCTGTACTATGAAGCGCCGTCCGATCATCTTTGCGGCATTTGGCTGAATCTGGGCTGAAAGTATATCCCGGTACACTTCAGAATTCATCCAGCTACTCTTGTCTGCTGTTATGTCATCAATAAACACAAGTGACCCAGTGCCATTGAAAGCCATGCATGCCCATGCCATCACGTTGCCTCCACCATGTAAAACATGATGTGGTGTGCCTTGGATCATGTGCCGTTCCCTTTCTTCTCCAAACTTTTTTCTTCCCATCATTCTGGTACAGGTTGATCTTTGTCTCATCTGTCCATAGAATACTTTTCCAGAACTGAGCTGGTTTCATGAGGTGTTTTTCAGCAAATTTAACTCTGGCCTGTCTATTTTTGGAATTGATGAATGGTTTGCATCTAGATGTGAACCCTTTGTATTTACTTTCATGGAGTCTTCTCTTTACTGTTGACTTAGAGACAGATACACCTACTTCACTGAGAGTGTTCTGGACTTCAGTTGATGTTGTGAACGGGTTCTTCTTCACCAAAGAAAGTATGCGGCGATCATCCACCACTGTTGTCATCCGTGGACGCCCAGGCCTTCTTGAGTTCCCAAGCTCACCAGTCAATTCCTTTTTTCTCAGAATGTACCCGACTGTTGATTTTGCTACTCCAAGCATGTCTGCTATCTCTCTGATGGATTTTTTCTTTTTTTTCAGCCTCAGGATGTTCTGCTTCACCTCAATTGAGAGTTCCTTAGACCGCATGTTGTCTGGTCACAGCAACAGCTTCCAAATGCAAAACCACACACCTGTAATCAACCCCAGACCTTTTAACTACTTCATTGATTACAGGTTAACGAGGGAGACGCCTTCAGAGTTAATTGCAGCCCTTAGAGTCCCTTGTCCAATTACTTTTGGTCCCTTGAAAAAGAGGAGGCTATGCATTACAGAGCTATGATTCCTAAACCATTTCTCCGATTTGGATGTGAAAACTCTCATATTGCAGCTGGGAGTGTGCACTTTCAGCCCATATTATATATATAATTGTATTTCTGAACATGTTTTTGTAAACAGCTAAAATAACAAAACTTGTGTCACTGTCCAAATATTTCTGGACCTGACTGTATATATATATATATATATATATATAAAAAAAGGAGGAGTGGGTGGAGCTCTGCCTCTAGCTCCTCCCTCTGCTTCAAGCCCTTGCCTCTGCCACTGGCTACACCCTTCTCCCGTCATCATAGAATTTCATTAACAACTGCCATCTCCTTTCAGTAATGGGAAAGTCTTCACTAAATGCAAATGTTACCTCAGAATTGAGAATTTTGACGATGACTGATCAATTCTGCCAGAGAAAGAAGCACATTTTTCTCATAAGATATATTTTAAATTTGCTTATTTTCATGTGTATTATTGATTTATTAAATAAAAATTAAAATGATGTTTACCCTTTAACTCCTTCATGACTTGGTAAATCCTATTTGACTGGGACTCTCAGATGAGGTAGCAAAAACTAGCTGACAAATTCCGTTTAACCCCCCAAAATGCTGTGATCAATATCAATTGCAGAATTTAGGGGACTGGGATATTATCGCAAGGGCCGGATCGTTGCCATGGTGACCCATAGTCATCATGACGACCTCTGGATCATCGAACTACGGAAAGCCTTTGAGATCATGCCAGGAGCATGATCTCAGAGGCCAATTCTTCAACTGCTGATGACTTGTGTATTCTGCCTTCCAAAGATTGCAGTAAGGCGCGGCTCACATTTATCTTGAACTGTACACTAAATACTTACACCAGGGATTATGTGTAAATCATTGAAAAATGTGATTCAGAGAAAATTCCCAATGGAAAATTCACTGTAATGAGGCAGAGGGAGTGACTTTGAACTCCAATCTGACCTGTGATCCTTTGGTGTCCATCATTTTAGGCATCTTTTTAGGCGTGTACAAAAGTGCAATCAACACTGTTGAAAAGAGGCCAACGGTGTCCGAAATAACTTTCATTATTGTGAATGGATCCATATGGGGTTTCACCTGAATTACGTATTTCAGACATTTAAATGGAAACTCTAATCTAAGTGTTCAACATAAAGCACAGGATAAACATGAACTAATCCAAAATGTTCAGCACCCTTAATTGCCACAAATAACAACTCAACATTCAAAAAAACCTTCCCCACTTAGGACTACCAACTGTTAACAGAAATATAGGGAGCTTCAACATTACTGGTAGCACAAAGGCTCTGGAAAAGCGCTATGGGTCCTCCCAAAAAGAAGTCCAGTAAAATCTGCTCTCCAAAATCCAAATGCAGCCCTCCTTTCTGAGCACCACAATGTGTCTAAAGCATAATTAACATCCTCATGTTTGGCAATGTTGTAATAAGTAGAACCACTTAATTTACTGGGTGTGTGTCTCCAGAAGAATGAGCAGGGCACAATATTCAAAAGCTTCAATGTACTGGGCATTACAAGGGCTTGTTTGCAGTTTTTAATTCTGCAACATTCACTGCATTTGACTTCATGGGTGTTTTCCAGAAACCAAATCGTTATTACACCCATAGATGAACTGCCAGACAGGTTTAATTTCCAATATTTGGTCACTTGAGAGGGCTTCTGCTGTTGTGGCACTTAGGAGCTCTGGAAATCAAGTCTACAAAATATTCTTGGAAACTCTGTGCTCCACAAGTCAGATGGTGCGCCTTCCCTCTTGAGCCCTGCGCTGTAGCCAAACAGTACAGCACAGTCGCTTGCCATGTTCAGGAGAAATTGTGTTACACATTATGCAGCCATTTTTATCCATTCCACTTGTAAAAATTGGAAATCTTTGGTTAAAACAACATTTTAGTGGTAAAAATTTAATTATTTTTTTCTTTCCCACCCAATAATATAACATTTTGTGACACACATGTGGTGCCAATATGCTCACTGCACCCCTAGATAAATTTATTGAGGGGTGCACTCTCCAAAATGGGATGACTTGTGGGGAGTTTCTGCTGTTCTAGCACCTCAGGGACTCTGCCAATGTGACATGGCACCCCAAACCATTCCAACTAAATCTGAGCCCAAATATGCTGGTCCTTCCCTTCTTTGTTTTGCACTATGCTTCAAAAGTAATTTTGGACCATATATGGGGTATTGACAAACTCAGGAGAAATTTCGTGAACCATTTTCATCTGTTACCCTTATGAAAATGAAAATTTGGGGGTTGAAGCAACATTTTTGTGGCTTTAACGGCTCAACGTTATCAAATCCTGTAAAGCACCTGGGGGTTCAAGCAGAGGCGTACATAGAAATCATGGGGCCCCATAGCGAAAGTCTGAATGCCCCCCCCCCACCCCGGATAAAAAAAATACAATAAATTATTAACGTAATAAACAGCATATATGTTACTGGGCGGCCCATACAAGTTACTGAGGAGCCAGAGGGGGCATAAAAGTTACTGGGGACATATATATACATTATTAATTAATCTTTATCCTAGCCAGGCTCTACACCAGAGGTCTCAAACACGCGGCCCCTCAGACTGCTTCGTGTGGCCCCCAGGCCCATGCCCCCGATGACTGCGCTTCATGTCAGATGATTGATTATTTTGCCGGCGCTGCGCTCTCAGAGGCCATTTAGCTTGACTCTGTGCGCGCAGCGCCGGCAAAACAATCAGTTGGTGTTTTGTTTTTATTTGTTTTTTTTTTTGTGTGTATGTGAAGGACGGCACATTAACTCCTTAGCAACCTATGATGTACTGGGTACGTCATGGCTCCCTGGTACTTAAGGACCCATGACGTACCCAGTACATCAAGGCGAGATTGTGGCCCCGGAGCCCTGGTGGCTGCGATCGCTTTGCAAGTACCTTAAATTTGGGGAGGAGGGGACTTCTGCCTGACCTCAGGAGGGGTGGTGTCTCCTCCCCAGACCTACGGAGGCTGTGATTGGCTGACGAACGCCGCTCAGCCAATCACAGCCACTGTAATGTTTCAACCATTGAAAATGGCTTAACGATTGAAATCCAGCCATGATCAGTGCAGCTGTAGCACTGATCATTGGCTGAAGCTGGGTGACCTCAGTTTCACCCACCCCCAGCTCTGATTGGAGAGATCGGTCACGAGGCCGGTCTCTCCAATCACTGTGGATCTGGGGCCGGAGACCGCTCCCTTCAGCTTCACTCCGTCGTCTGTGGAAGCTGAAGAGATCGATCGGTAAGTCATAGCATCTGCCCCCTTTCAGCCACCGCCGCCGCCACTGCCCCCTCCACCCATTACTACAGGATGGACACATTGCTATAGGATGGGGATAAGGCTGGGGACATTACTATAGGATTGGGACATTATGATGGGGACACTACAAGGATGGGGACATTACGATAGGATGGGGACAAGGTGGGCACATTATTATAGGATGGGGACAAGGCTGGGGATATTACTAAAGAATGGGGACATTACAAGGATGGGCACAATACTATTGGATGGGACATTACTATAAAATGTGGACAAGGCTGGGGACATTACTATAGAATGTGGACAAGGTGGGCACATTACTATAGGATGGGGACAAGGTAGGCACATTACTATAGGATGGGGACAAGTTGGGCACATTACTATAGGATGGGGACAAGGTGGGCACATTACTATAGGATGGGGACAAGGTGGGCACATTACTACTATAGGATGGGGACAGGGTTGGCATATTACTATAGGATGGGCACATTACTATAGAATGGGGACACTCCTATAGGATGGGACAGTACTACAGGATAGGGACATTAAGTAAACAATACCAAAAAACACGGACAATCCCGTGCCATATTCAAAATATGGATGAAGCCATATACAGATTGATATTTAGCAAAAGAGAGAGAAATTCTGTACAACAACTAGATGGTAAAAAATATATATATTTTATTGATGAAAATAGCTTAAAAGCAGACAAACAATCTTGGATTAAAATTGCAGAGACAAAATGGTGAGTACCAAAAGATGGCGCCCTCACCCCACAATAGGTATACGGTAGCACATGTTGGAGACAAACACACAGCACATAAAGGGCTAAAAAGCCAGGGTTACATACAATTAAAGTGTGCTGCTGATTATTAAATGCCTGTTACTGTTGCATCAAAATACACAGTGTCAAAGTCCTGTAACAAAGCACTAAGTATACATTGCAACCAAACATACCTATATGGTGGATGAGAGCCCAGATCCCCGACCCAAAGGTTTCGGTGTAACTCCTTCTTCCGGGGGTGGTCTCTGATTAAAAAGGCTAACCTTATAAAGGGTAAGTATCCAATCACTATCCGTATTGACCCTGACCAATCAGGCCACAGGATATAGATAGACCCTCTACACGGATAAAGCACGCCCCATGCAGTGACGCTGTGTCAGGAAACCAATAACGTACTTATCACTTCACCAAAATAGGCGGACATAAACAACGTGCAGCATGTGGGGGTGTGGCCAGGACCCCCACGCGCAACACACGTGGAGAGCCGCAGCATATTCCCAATAGCTTGGTGACGCCATACCGGAAGTGACATAACGTGAACCTCCGCGTCACCGCAATGGAGGCGCCCACATCCTGTAACTAATGGAAATGTACCCTCAGTGTCCGCATGCGCGTGCACACCCAATAACAGTGACGCAAACCAAAATGTTTAGGTGAGTGTCATAGTGACAGGATCGTCACTGATGGGTGCCCACACATCATTATACGTCACGGACTGTAGTGTCAGTGCACCTATCAGGGTTAGATACAGCACGACGTAAACCACCGCGTCACTGCAATGGATGCGCCCACATCACGTGACTCATAGAGGCGTACCCTCAGTGCCCACGTGTGCGTACATACCCCACAACAGTGACGTAAACCAATATGTTTAGGTGAACGTCAGAGTGACAGGATGGTCACCAATAGGCGCCCACACATCATTACACGTCACAGACTGTAGTATCAGTGCACCTATCAGGTGTAAGTATAATATAACAATAAAGATTTGAGGGGAGTGGCAAAAATGTAACAGAGCCCAAATATATCCAACAAAACCACATCATACAACCGCAAAAGCCACTGCGGCGCACACACGCATGACCGACAGGACCCGCGCCGCCACGAGCGCGCCCAAGCCACAACCATGGGGACAAAGTCGCCAGGGCGGTGGACAAGGCGGACGCGCACACGGCGGCGCCGGGTCCCCAGGCAAGCGCATGCGCGCACCGGCATCGCGGAGATGAGGGGGCAATAGAAGATCTCATGTATTGGCAAGCATATTTTATTATCAATACACCTGAAGGCCCTATAAATGTTATCATATACATCAGCACTCATTCCCCACATAACCCAATAACCAGTACAGTATATATAAATCGTTCCACGATGATCACGTCGACAGAGGTTCCACAAGTTTGTCGTAGAGGCCCAGATGGATAATATGCTTCTCCAACTCCATATATAGAGGGTACACAAGGTCAAAACACAATACGGATAGGAGAGGAACTGAAAAGTAAAAAATAAATAAAACACAAGTAAATATAAGACCAAATTAGAGCAGAACATCAGGGACGCAGACTATAATCCCACACATCATCTTAAACCCAGAAAAAGAGGAAAAGGGGCTGCTATCAAAAAGACTTTATTCTAAAAAGGACACAAAACTTAAATACTCATTCAGTCCATCAGGCTGTAAAGTTTTCAATGTCCATATCCACTCTGTTTCGCGTTGTGCAAGGAGTCAGCTAATATTGCCGCCTCTAACCCCAGTCACAACCTGATCTATACCTCGTACCTTCAATAAAGTATGGTTACAGTTATGGTGTTTCTTAAAATGCCTCGGTATAGTCTTAAGGCCTTCAATGTCCACATCATCCATGGCGGCCTGAATGTCACGAACGTGTTCTCTCACACGCACCTTAAGGGCTCGTGTGGTAAGGCCGACATATATGAGTGGACACGGACAGCTGGCATAATACACTATGGCCTTGGATAGGCAGTTAATTTTCTTCTTAATTGGGAAAACTTTCCCGTCTGACGAGGCAAAATCAGTTGCTGTTTCAATATTGGGGCATGCAATACACGACCCACAGGGTGAACAGTAAATCTGGACCTCAAGGGTAGAGAAGATAGGGACAGAAATGGAAGAACGGCATTATCCCTTTTATCATAATGACTTGATGTTAATATGTCCTTAAAGTTCCTGGCTTTACGGGCCGCGACTGACGGTCTTTCAGGCAGATAGCTCTGCAGAATGGGATCAATAGTAAGAATAGACCAAAAACGGGACATAACATCCATCATCCGACCCCACTGGGAATGATATTTGGTAATCATTCTTACATTATTAGATGTCTTCCTCATCTGGCCGCCAAATAATAGCTCCACACGTGGTAAATTTATGGCTCTATTATAGGCCTTTTTAATCGATTTATTACTATACCCACGATCACGAAATCTTTGTTTAAGTTCAAGAGCTCTGGATTCAAAGGACGTATCTGAGGAGCATATCCTTCGCAACCGAAGAAACTGCCCCACAGGAACTGCCCGTATCACATGGGCAGGATGAGCTGAGGTGGCATATAAGACTGAGTTAACAGATGTATCTTTACGATATAGGTCAGTCTGCAACTGGCCCGATGAGTCCCGTTTGACCAGCACGTCCAGGAATTCGAGGGATGTGTCACTGAATCTATGAGTCAATCGTATATTGATCTCATTGGTATTCAAACTCTGAATAAATAAATTAAGGTCCTGGGCACTCCCCTGCCAGATGAAAAAGATGTCATCGATGTACCGCGTCCAAAAGGGAATGCGGTCCACCGATGACATCACATCTGACAGGAGAAGGTCCCTCTCCCACAGCCCCAGGAATAAATTAGCATATGAGGGCGCAAAGGCCGCCCCCATTGCTGTGCCCTGGAGCTGTAGATACAGGGACCCCCCAAAAAAAAAAAAAAAAAATTATGAGTTAATGCAAAGTTCACAAGATCCATGACAAAATCCTTCTCCGTCCCGGACATGCTGGTCATTGACAAGAAGTATGAAATTGCCCGTAGTCCGTCGTGATGTCGAATGCTCATATAGAGCGATTCGACATCACAAGAGACCAGCAGAGACCCCTCCCCACATGTAAAGAGTCTATCTTTTGCAAAAAATTGCTCGTGTCTCTTGTATAAAGCTGGTGTCACACATAACGACGACGACAACGACGTCGCTGCTACGTCACCATTTTCTGTGACGTTGCAGCGACGTCCCGTCGCTGTCGCTGTGTGTGACATCCAGCAACGACCTGGCCCCTGCTGTGAGGTCGCCGGTCGTTGCTGAATGTCCAGCTTCATTTTTTGGTCGTCACTCTCCCGCTGTGACACACACATCGCTGTGTGTGACAGCGAGAGAGCGACGAAATGAAGCGATCAGGAGCCGGCACTGGCAGCTGCGGTAAGCTGTAACCAGCGTAAACATCGGGTAACCAAGGGAAGACCTTTCCCTGGTTACCCGATGTTTACGCTGGTTACCAGCCTCCGCTCTTGCTCAGTGCCGGCTCCTGCACTGTGACATGTGGCTGCAGTATGCATCGGGTAATTAACCCGATGCATACTGTAGCAAGGAGAGCAAGGAGCCAGCGCTAAGCAGTGCGCGCGGCTCCCTGCTCTCTGCACTGTGACATGTAGCTGCAGTACACATCGGGTTAATTAACCCGATGTGTACTGTACCTAGGAGAGCAAGGAGCCAGCGCTAAGCGCAGCTCCCTGCTCTCTGCACATGTAGCACAGCGACGTTATGATCGCTGCTTCTGCTGTGTTAGACAGCTAAGCAGCGATCATAACAGCGACTTACAAGGTCGCTGTTACGTCACCGAAAATGGTGACGTAACAGCGACGTCGTTGTCGCTGTCGCTTAGTGTGACACCAGCTTAAGACGGAAGAGACTCCACTAGGGGCTAAGTAACGAGTCAATGTAAATACACACCCGCTCAAGGAAATTACCCACCCCCGACACAATGGGTCTCCCCGGGGGTGTATTTGTGTCTTTGTGCACTTTGGGCAGCAGATATAACGTCGGTACCCTCGGCTCAGATACGAGTAGTGAGTCAGACAATCTCTTCTCTATGGTTCCACTGTCTACAGCATTATTCAGCAAACATTGTAGTTCTTTCTTAAATTTGCTAAGGGGGTTGAAGGTGAGGCGCTGGTAACACTCACTGACCCTAAGTTGCCTATACGCCTCCCTCTCATATAATGCACAGGGCCAAACCACGATATTCCCACCCTTGTCGGCTGGTTTTATTACTATGTCATCCAATCTCCTGATCCTGTCAATGCAGCTCCTCTCCTCCCTCGTAAGGTTATCTTTGTAGATGTTAGTAGGAAATTTAGAAAACTCATTGGAGACTAGCCGCACAAACAGGTCTATATTGGGACAAGCCGACAAGGGGGGGAAATTTTTTTGACTTAATCCGCAGCCGCGAAGGGATCTTACCTAGGGCACCGGAAGAATGTTCCTCTGATAATTCCTCAAGGATCCTAAGAGCAGTTTGTTCAGTTTCTGTTGGAAAGGCCCTCTGTAGGTCATCATCATGGAACCACTTCTTCATAATCAGTGCCCGGGCGAAAATATGCAGATCCTTCACGGCTGTAAAAGGGTCAAATCGTGAACTTGGTGAAAACATAAGACCCCGAGCCAGAACTTCATTATCTAGTGTTGAAAACACGTGTTGAGATAGGTTTATTACCTTAGGGGTATCACCTGATTTCCCCACCACTGCAGCTTTCTTGGTGTAATTTCCAGTCATTTTATATTGCATTACCCCTTTTCTCTTGGTACCCAGCCTTGTGGTCATGGGGGACAGGGATTGATCTGATGCCTCACCCACAGATGAAACTGTCGATACTGATGTGGACCTCCCACGAGTAAATCGGGGTACTGACTTGCGCCACCTATACACTCTAAGTTGTTGATAATCCGTCATATCTCTCATGATCTTTTTCGAATGTGTCTCTCTGATCGCTTTTTCCCATTCCTCAGAGCTAGCAGCCATCATAGCGTCAAAAGCCGCAATCTCCTCAGCCGAGGAAATAGTCTTTAATTCTAAATAAGTCGAATCCAACTCCTTAT
The DNA here is from genome assembly GCF_048569485.1 of Anomaloglossus baeobatrachus. Classification (NCBI taxonomy): domain Eukaryota; kingdom Metazoa; phylum Chordata; class Amphibia; order Anura; family Aromobatidae; genus Anomaloglossus; species Anomaloglossus baeobatrachus. The sequence goes on from NC_134353.1 coordinate 461,628,327, forward strand.
CTACCTCTTCAAGGGTTTTTGAATTATATCCAACTAATAGTTCCATCAATTTTAGTGAACTGGTGGAACAGATTTCCTCCCATTTATTAATAAAAGTGGTATCTTCCACAGGAAAGGAAGGAAAAACCTGCATCCTTAAACCTCGAGGGATCATTTGTTTTGAAATATATCCCTCGAGGAAGGCCCTGTTCCACCACACCTTTGTACGCCTGTGTAGCAGGCGTTTCACATTACTCTGAAGCTCAGTACGTCCCCTCTGCTCAATACCCATGCCATCCGGCAGGTTCCCATCAAAGGCTCTGCTACATAACGTTTTCCAGGAGATATCCCTGGTTTTATAATCCATAGTTGGTAAAGGGAAAACCTGTGAAAATACACAGAAGTTGATATAAGTAAACAATACCAAAAAACACGGACAATCCCGTGCCATATTCAAAATATGGATGAAGCCATATACAGATTGATATTTAGCAAAAGAGAGAGAAATTCTGTACAACGACTAGATGGTAAAAAATCTATATATTTTATTGATGAAAATAGCTTAAAAGCAGACAAACAATCTTGGATTAAAATTGCAGAGACAAAATGGTGAGTACCAAAAGATGGCGCCCTCACCCCACAATAGGTATACGGTAGCACATGTTGGAGACAAACACACAGCACATAAAGGGCTAAAAAGCCAGGGTTACATACAATTAAAGTGTGCTGCTGATTATTAAATGCCTGTTACTGTTGCATCAAAATACACAGTGTCAAAGTCCTGTAACAAAGCACTAAGTATACATTGCAACCAAACATACCTATATGGTGGATGAGAGCCCAGATCCCCGACCCATAGGTTTCGGTGTAACTCCTTCTTCCGGGGGTGGTCTCTGATTAAAAAGGCTAACCTTCTAAAGGGTAAGTATCCAATCACTATCCGTATTGACCCTGACCAATCAGGCCACAGGATATAGATAGACCCTCTACACGGATAAAGCACGCCCCATGCAGTGACGCTGTGTCAGGAAACCAATAACTTACTTATCACTTCACCAAAATAGGCGTACATAAACAACGTGCAGCACGTGGGGGTGTGGCCAGGACCCCCACGCGCAACACACGTGGAGAGCCGCAGCATATTCCCAATATCTTGGTGACGCCATACCGGAAGTGACATAACGTGAACCACCGCGTCACCACAATGGAGGCGCCCACATCCTGTAACTAATGGAAATGTACCCTAGGGACAGTGCTACAAGGGAGGATAGGGACATTGCTACAAGGGGACAAGGATGGGGAACATTACTATAAGATGGGGACAAGGATGAACACATTACAACAGGATGGGGACATTACGATAATATGGGGACATTACTATAGGATGGAGAAAAGGATGGACACATTACTATAGGATGGGCACATTACTATAGGATGGGGACAAGGAAGAACACATTACTACAGGATGGGCACATTACGATAAGATAGGGACAAGGCTGGGGAACATTACTATAGGATGGGGACAAGGATGAGCACATTACTGTAGGATGGGGACTAGGATGGGGCACAATACTACAAGGGGACAAGGATGGGCACATTAGAACAAGATGGGGAACATTGCTAAAAGAGGTTGGTCAAAATTTCTATATAGTGCTAATTGTAAGACTATTAGTTACAAGAAAGGAATAAAATGTAGAAAAAAACTCAAAATACTGTAAGGCATGACATTTTTTTACCATCAATTTTTGTTTTATATTTAAACAAAGAATGTGCACATTTGCTATAATAAACAAGTGAAAAATGTTCAAAATCAGTGATCCAAATGTGTGTAAAAAAAAAAAAAATAAAAAATATATATATATATATATATATATATATATATATATATATATATATATAATCAGTACAGACCAAAAGTTTGGACACACCTTCTCATTCAAAGAGTTTTCTTTATTTTCATGACTCTAGAAATTGTAGATTCACATTGAAGGCATCAAAACTATGAATTAAAACATGTAGAATGAAATACTTAAAAAAGTGTGAAACAACTGAAAATATGTCTTATATTCTAGGTTCTTCAAAGTAGCCACCTTTTACTTTGATTACTGCTTTGCACACTCTTGGCATTCTCTTGATGAGCTTCAAGAGGTAGGTACCGGAAATGGTCTTCCAACAGTCTTGAAGGAGTTCCCAAAGATGCTTAGCACTTGTTGGCCCTTTTGCCTTCACT